>NW_010973276.1:3912539-3956329 GCF_000737465.1 Haliaeetus leucocephalus
TTCTTTTTTTTTTTGGTTTTTTGGGGGGGGGGGGGGGGGGGTTGTATTTCTGGGGCGGGTTTTGGTGGTGGGGGTTTTTTGCTTTGTCATGTCCCATCCCACCCCCTTATTTCTTTTAAGAGTAAAATGAATTTTTTTCTTTCTCCTTTACCAATATTGGTTGTGCTGCTGAGAAAGCCCTTGTACCAGAGCAATACTCAACTCAACTGAAGATGAAGCATGGACTCAGTTTTCTTTTGAGCAGGCAGGACAGAGACTCTAAGAAGCTTCATCCTACACTAACCAGGTTTGGCACTGCCCAGATACGGTTGCGTAAGGAATTTTTATGCAGTGGAAGAAGAGATTTTCCGCAGCAACAAATACTTTATACAGTCGTCCCAATTAAAACACCCACTTGACAGTAGATTCAGCCCATCCTTGGATTCATTCATGCTCTGAAACATGCCCTTAAAAGGAGAGTTAGTTGTTCTTTTGCATTAAGCAAAGCTGTGTTAAAATGTTTGTTTCCGATGGAACAGGGAGACAGACATAGGGAGGAAGCAAGCTGTGTCTGAAGAGCAGAATTTCTGGCAGATGGGTCAAGAGCAGCAGCTGTGTTCGCAGAAAACACATGCATCTTTACATACTTAGGGTTGCCATTTGGAAAACATCACAAGAGACAGTTTACGGCAAGGGGAAAAGGCACCGTTTTTGACAACAGGTGTCAGGATACTGTTCTCCTGAACCTTTCCAATGGATGTCTCATTGGGCATGGAAAAGGTCAACATTAATAATGAAGCTGTACCGGTTCATGACAGTACCAGAAATACCATGTACCATCTTTACTGCAGTGTGATCACCACATGCATGAGAACAGCCCTCACTTACGAGTCCAAGTTGAGCCACTGCTGTTCCCAGTCAGGCTCGAATTTCCTTGGCAGCACTGTGGCCCTGCGCTTACGCCCTGTGCGCATCAGGAGCACATTTCTCCCAGGGAGAGCGTAGAATTTACCTACACAATGCGCAAGGGATGTGAAAGGGGAGAAGCAAAAAAGTGATGTGTTTTGGCCTACGTCCTTGATGTGAAGCAGGGGCCTAGCACACGGATGACTAAGATGACAACCTGAGCAGCAAGAGCCCAAACAAGACTGCAATGAAAGAGTTCATGCTTAACATACAAATGCCCAGGTTTTACGGTGCTCATTACACACCACTTTCTGCAGCAAAGTCAAAAAGCAGCTCCACAGATTCTCTGCGAGTCAGCCAGGCAAGCTCGGTAAAAGCAAAGGGCTGCTGCTGGATTTACTAAACTGTGTCACGGAAAGAGCTACAGATGCCTTATCATCACTGAAATGTTACAGAGATAACGTATGCGTGTTAGCTGGCTCCTGGAAACGCAGCTAAGGGCACTTTTATGCTTATTCTGCATTGAAACCAGTGTATCAAGTCTTTTATGCTAACAGAGGTTCCAGACACACAGCAGAAAATGAGAGCATCAACATTACCACCACATATTTTGAACTGCCCTAGCCTCAGCAGGCTCTCTCTAGCCCTTCTTTTTCAAGATAAGTGGATTATTTTCCGCAGGAGGGCCAGGGGGACCCAGGAATTGTTACAAGCAGAACAAGTAATGAGTTTACCAAATCCCTTATGCCTGTTACACTTAAAATGCTACCCTAAACACACTACGTGGTAACAGTAATTAAATAAGCAACAACATTGTGCTCCCACGAGTTTTCCATTGAAGGACTGGAAAGCACTTAAAGAAGCCTTTGTCATGCAACCGTGTAGGTGCAGCTTTGCTCTTTCCTCCTGCTGAGGATGGGGAAGGTAGCACTCCTTTTTCAGAGGAGCACTACATGGGTTAACAAGCACTCTTGTTTTTTCCCTTATAGCTCAGGGATACAGAGGAACATGAAGTGTGATGTGAACATCTGGTTTAGCAAACACACACAGGAGGGCTGCAATAAGAGGAAGAAGAGCATTAGAGATAACCACGTCAAAGATGGAGCCAGTCCTATGAGCCTTTTGCAAGTGAGCACACTAAGGATTACTCCTGAAAAATCAGCCTGTTGTAGAGAAGAAAGCAGGGCAGCAGAAGGATAACTCAGTCAGCAACACTGACTATAAAGGAAAATAAATCATCATTTCTATTGCAGGTGCTCAGCATCATTTCAAAAGATTACCCTACTGAAAGCACCTTTTCAGCCTGGTATGATCAGCAGGATTCAGGAGATCACCTCTGAGTGCCTAGCTGAACTTAATTCTGCATGGCAAGTCCTGTAACAGAAATACACTCTTACCCCCACCTGGGCCAGCAACCAAAGAGCTGACAAGCAGGAAAGCTGTTTGATTCATCACATATTCAACAGGGTCATCTCTTCTCAATTGTTATTCCGAGGACACAGTCCTTCAACTATTTGCTATTTATGCACATTGTTCATCTGAGCACGCCTCATACTTGTAAACATTCACAAGCCCTCAGATAAGACTTGCTCTATTCATAAATAGCAGAGCTCAAACAGAGAAAGTTCCCAGCATTAGTCAGAGCTATTGAGAGAAGGAAAATTAGACAGCAGAAACAGAGAAAATCTGAGCATGTGTTACATATTTAAATGACATTAACATTTCTTCAAAGCCTCATTGGGTTTTTTATGGTTTGGGGGGTTTCTTTGGGGGGTTTTTGGTGGGGTTTTGGGGGGGGGGGCGGTTGTTGTTGGTCTTTTTTGAAGGTTGCAGTTGCAAAGGTAAGATTCTTACAAAAAATGATCAAGCAGCTGTTATTGTCACAGTGGGAGAGGAAGAGGGTAGGGAGAGGCTGAATACCATGTAATTTATATTCAAGCTTACTGTCGAACAACAAGAAAGTACGGCTAAAAGGAGCAGAAAAGTCAAACTAGAAAAAAAACCCACACAACAAAACCCCACGCACACACAATCCAGAAAGTTTAGATACTTAACATATTGTCACAAGAGACAGACTGCCCAGAACGAAGTACACACAGATGAGGAGGGACCCGTGCAGGACGTGACATGCTCACACTGAGGAGCAATGCCCATTTCACCCTGCGCCACCATGTGTTCCTTGATACCTGGTCTTGGCTGAAGGCTGGAAAACACAGGGCTTCTGTGCCAATAAATCCCTCAATTTATTAACAAAACTTCTCATCATAGAAAAAAAAGCTATACCCACGGGAAATGACACTTAGTGAACACAGCAACTAATAAATACAAAGACAACTCAAGAAATTTATGTTGTTATATCTTCTTAATTCCTTACCTCATTAGCTAAACTATAAACTAGCATTTTTTTCTTCTTCTGTTAATATTTTTTTCTGCCCTCCCCATAAGCGGCATATTGCATTATTGCTCCATTGCTGCTCCGAGGATTCCCCCTCCTCGCAGTCCAAGAATTAACTTGCCACTTTAAGCCCCAAACCTGTGAAAACACATGCAGACAAACAGCTTTCCTGAACTTGAGGCTACAAATGTAGGTAGGTAGCACAGTCCTGTTTTGTGCTGCTTCAGGAAAAAAACAAGAGTGAAAACCAAATGCCAAACCTTTAGAGAAACCCTTTTTTGCTCCACCAACCACTTGGACTGAAACCAGCTTCTTGCAACCAGGCTTTGGCAGTCCCCCATTCCCTTCTTGTACAGCAAGCAACCAATGCACCTGCAGCGTTGTACTGCACCGCAGACACTTTTCTTCCAAAAGCGCCCACTCTCAGTTTCATCCTTTGCTGTACATGGACATGATAAACTCTCTTCAGGCTAAAAACCTCATAAAATAGCTACAGGTTGAAGAACATGCAGGAACAGCAAAATAAAACTAGCATTTCTGACATTACTGTGCTGGTGAGTCATCAATTAATTCTTCTTTGTCAGCTCCTATAAAGGCCAAGATCTTCAAAGGCAGCTGAGGCCAACAGACCCTTGACTGAGACAGCAGCCAGGCTTGGGCCCAGATGCCCAGAGCCAGAAATGCCTTTTCCCCCCTTTAACTGTTAGCTGCCAACAAAAGCAGGAAGGGATCAGAGAGGAACTTCAAGTGACAACATCCTTCCCGCCAGCCTCTCTCCCAACTGCAAACTCCACGACAAGACATTCGGTACACAAACCCCAGCAGCGTTTTAGCCACGCCCGACTCTGCCAGTCAGTTCTGTCCCTCCAGAGAAGTGGTTCTTCCATCACAAAAATCCAAGGTTTAGTCTCTGTCCCCTGGTGCAGTTTTACTCCAGATTCAGCAAATGACCTTTCATCGCTCAGCCAGAAGCCCCTCGCCGCAGGTGGCAGGTCTAACAGATGCCCAGACCCCAAGTAACACCAGCAGCAGATCAAAATGCACCATCACACTGATGTGGAACAACAGAGGCAATACAATATGCAGCTTGCTTCAAGATGAGGCAGAAGTGGTTCGTTCAGGGGATTTGTTTGCGTAGTTTGCCCTTCATTAAGATCCTGTTGGCTGGGATGCAGAGGAGAAAATCAGGGATGTATTTGTATTTAATGGCAGGGACCACATAATAATTTCCAGTCTCTATACCCAAGTGTCACATATATCATTTGTATTGAACACATGCTTTATTTCCTTTATTTTTACTTTCCGGTTTCTCTTTCCTGTAGCGACCCACTGTGCCCTTCCTATACTTTTGCCTTCTCCCCTACCATGAGCTCTGTTGGAACAAAGTTTTGCAGAGCAGAAAAATCTGTCCCCTGCTGGAGCCAGCCAGATCAGACTCTTTTGTCTAAGGAAATAGTGTTCAAATATAATAGTAATCTCCACAACTCGGAGCTGGCGATCAACAATACCGAAAAAACCAAGTCAGCAGGGGCCAAGAGTCAAGTTTCTTATCCCTCAAAACAGTTTCCACACGCCCCCGTTGCCTTGCAAATTTAGATCAGCTAAAAAAGAACCACCACAAGGGGAATGGAGCTTGTTTGGTGGCCAGCATGGCTTTCTCCAAGTGGGATCAGAGGTAAAGCATTCAAAAGTCCCATTAAGAAAGTAGCAGCCTTTTGATGTTTAAGTGACTTAATGCTTTTGGAAAACAGGGCTTGAGTACATTGGTGATCCAGTATCCTATTGGAAAACTGTGTTTCTGGTGCTTAAAACCTTGTGGCTCTAGAAAAATTCAAGTTACAGGATAGGTTTTGAGCAACAAAACCTCACACTGAGCAGCTTGAGTTTTCCTTTGCTAATTATCAAAAGCCAATGTTGGCAAGGAGTATTACATGCTTATCCAACGGATTCAATAAAAGATTGCTCATTTGTGCACATTTTGAAAGGGCAACCCCTCCTGCCTTGCTTCTCTTTCACTGTTACATTTAAATACACTAATATTTGTAAAAGCACAAGCAATTTATCTTTTCTTGAAGAAATAAATAAGGTGGGAATGTGATCATTTTTAGAAAACAGTATCTAAAAAGTCATTTTAATGCAAACATGTTTCAATATCCCTAAAGCATACAAAAGGTCAATCCAAAGTCACAAGGGACTAGCAATTTCAGATGCCCAGACTGACACCTTCTTTTAAAAGGAACACAGTTTCTAAGAGAAATCCTGCAACCACCCACTAATCTCCTAAAAAGACAGAGAAGCCAACAGACTTCCATCACTTCAGAGAAATATTTCCTTCCATGTTTTACAATAAAAAAGATAAATAGTAATAATAATAAGGGAGACAGAAGGAGACAGACAGACATCTGGGTTATGTTCTAAATGTAATTAGAAGCCTGACAACAGGACAGAATAATGCCAAACAAATTACAAGCAATGTGTTTTCATTCACAGGGTGACAAGTCAACAGGCAGTCAGTTAATTTTAAGACTGATTATGTACCAACTCCTTAAATAAAACAAACACACTCACATACACGTAAAGCAACAGGGAGTCCAAACACACCATTGATTTCCCTTTGGGCAGGGCTGAACATCTCAGTTGTATCTGAGAAATAACGAGTGTGAGTATTTTAGAGGGGGAGGGGTGTTTTACAAGCAGCTACCAGTGCTTTCCAGGTGCCCAAGTCAACATATCTTGGACCCCAATCTTGGAGCTGCTGAGCATCCTCAATAGTCACTAAACACTGACACAAGCATATACAAGTGCATATATAAAATGACACTATAGAGTGCAACTCCCACTCACAGTCCTGCCTGAGGCGATAACCTTCAGGAGTTTAAACCGTAGGATCCTGACCAAAGGTCTCTGGAGACCAGCACCTTCATCCCACATCGGATGGCTCCTCTCCCAGGTTCTCCAGTGCTCCCAGATACCACAGTGTGCAGACAGGGAAGGGCTTTGCCATCTGAGCTCGGTTACACTTCCAGGGGCTGACCAGCACATCCTCTTCCCACTCAGGGGCTCTTAGGCATCTGGTTTTGGGGTTTGGGTTTTGGTTTTTTTTTTGTCAGGGTAGGGAGATGCAACCCCACAAGCAGAGGGGAACCTGGTGGCTGAGAACCGCACACTCCTGATCAAAGTAACTGTCAAATTGGGCAGTGATGGTGGAAACAAGACTTCTCTCCTAAGAGAGATAGCTCTGCCAAAAAGCTTTTCAGAGTCGACCAAGCCTCAAAGAGACTGAGCAGGGACAAAAGCAGCTACAAAACACTCCACAATATTCCCCACCCTGAACTTTAAAGCCCCACTGGAGAACAATTCTGCTGCGTGTAAAAGGACCTAAAGATGACTGCCAGCAATCCCTGGGCAAACTGGGGCATGTTCTTACAGGAAAGCAGTGGCTCTGGCTCTCCTTCTCACAATGTCCAGGCAGCTCCTGCCTGACAGCAGGTTTCCCAGCACAGAGCTGAACCCTTGCTCAGAGGGACCCATTCTGCTTCCCCCATCAACACCTGCAGGGACCAATTTACACAAAGCTTCAACTTTCCACTTCCAAGGCAATTTAAAAAACAAAAAAAAAACCCAAACAAAAAAACAAAACCCCAAAACAAAACAAACAAAAAAACCACCGCAACAAAAATCTTCATCTACTGAGTTGCAGAGGAGGAACATGTGCAGCCTGGGGAGCTGAGGAGAAAGCAGTTGCGGAGGGCAGCTCTTCATTTTCTTGCAACAGTAAGAACTACCTATTTGTTTGAATGATGGTGGCTTCACAGGAACACCAGTGCAGAGCCAAAAGACGACAGCTATGACGTAAATAGAGGCGAAAAGCAAACAGCCTCAGTGCAAAGCATTAAGGCAGCAATGGGACATGATGGTGGAGATGCCAGGCTGCAAGGAGAAACAATGCAGCAAGGCAGAATGACAGATGAAAAAAGAAAGGTTACAAAAGCAGAACAGACTAGAAAAGCACTTACAGGATAATAATCCTTGCCTGTGTTTCTAATTATATCTGTAATACTTAAAGCTGAAAAGATTTTAGAAGGCCAATTTACTTTTCGTCCTCTATGCCATTTTCTGTTGGCGTTTGCCCCAAATGCCTGAAGACAAATGGTTGGTTTCAGTATCTGCCAATGTGTGTGCGTGTGTAGCTGGGGTGAAACACTTCCCAGGAAATTCTGCAAGGGACAGAGCTGAACTGGCTAAAATCCCCCCACTGGGGGAGGGTGACACGACAAGCTGGGCAGCCTCCATCAGACATGCACCTGCCCTCAAGCCTGCCAGTGCAAATGCAAATCCAGCAATGCCACTGCAGTAACTCCAGGCATCTTCAGGTGAAAATTTTAATGAACCAGAAAACCATGGAACAGCACCAGACTGCAAGTTAGACACCAACTCCAAATCATTTAGATAAATAAATATACATGCAATTTAGGATGAGCTATGCTGAAGGCTGGTGAGACTAGGTGGAACAATGACAACCCAACAGAACCATGCTGGGGCAGGAGCAGCCATAGAAAGCAGGGGAGTCATCTTGTTAAATTTCTCTGGACTCTTCAAGCAGTTCTTTAGAGATTCACGTTAACTGATTAATACATCTACAAGCTTATAGCTGTGAACAACTTCATTTAAATGAAGCATGAACTGGCCCAAACTACTCAAATTCAAAACAAAGAGGAAATAACAGATACTAGAATAACCAAGTAAAAATATATCAATTTTAATTGTAGAGCTATTCAGAGTAGAGTACTCTGGAGAGGAAAAAATGCTTAGCCTATCTCCTTGGGAGTAGTAGTGCTTAGGTTTAATCTGGAGTGTTGTTACTCTAGAGAGACGTAGCGCTCTGAGAATGTTAATGCAATATGCCAGACTTCAAGAAGTCAACGCAAATTTCAGAACACCAAAGCCTGTAACAAACAGTCAATCAGGACAAACATCATAACTGGAAGCATTTTAAGTTTGGACGTACACAAACACGATGAAAACTGCAGCAGCACTAGCAGCGCACTCTGAGAATTAATGTTGCCATCTGAAGGGGAGGGGAACTTCTCAGCACTCACTCTCTGCTGCATGATTCAAGAGCCTGGCACATTCGCTGACACCTGAATCTCTCTAATTAGTGTCTTCTACCCAGAAATAGGGGGAAGGGAAAGACTTTTGGAAAAGAAGAATTACACCAGAGATGTTGTTATAACAGTTCAGAATATTTCCAGTAATGCTTCAGATGCTGCAGTGAGAGATCTTACCCAACAGCTTTCGGAAACAAGGCGGCAATATTTATCATTGTCACCTTCCCCAGCTCAGTATGCTGAAAAGCACACAGAGAAAAAAAAAACCACACAGCCTTGGAATTGTTAAGTGTTTGGGGAAGGTTGTTTGGTTTGGGTTTTTTTCATTGCCTTTTTTTTTTTATTACTGATAACTGAATCAATCCAGAAAAAGAGTCTAAGAGCACAGCTTTCCTAAACTACACTAGACCTTGTCCCACAGCAAAGATAAACGCACTTTTGCAAAAGGACAAAACTGCTCTAACATATTGAGCAGACATTCCTGAGATCTCTAAAATTATCTGAGGGTCAACTGGAAGAGGCTGAATCCCAGACTTGGCATGAACAACACGGCCCAAGGTTCAGACACCCCACAATGCAAGACATGAAGGCCATCATCCTCCCAGCCTGACTGCACTGGGACATTTGGTACACCAAGAATACGCCTATTCCTGGGAAGGGCTCTTTCAACTAGTATCTTCTTTACCGAAAGCTTATGAGCAAAGGGCCTTGCTGCTCTCTAGAAACAACCAAGAGTCAGAGCCCAAACTGAGGACAAGTGAGAGCCAGCTTGAACCCCAAATGAAAATGAAGTGGCCAGAGGCAGCTGACAGTGCTTCCCACAGCTGCCATGTTGCACCTGCAAATATTTTAAGCAATCAGCTTTGGAAAAACACTAATAAGAAGGTTCATTCCTCCTTTCTCATAACAGTACAACTCATACTTAACCTTCCTGTCACTAAAGAAATATTCCATTTAAGAAAGCAGCACAGTATCAATTTAACAACCGAGCAAACAATACCTTCACATTGCTACGCCTGTTAACCTTTGATTTACAACTACATTTTTGTCAGTTTTGTTTTTTAAATTAAGATGCTTATATCCTGAAGGGTAACAAAGTTCACTCTATTAAATTAACATCTGCTATAAAAAATGCACTACTGGAGAGCCAAAGAACATTTATAAAGCACTAAAAACAGGTGACTGAGCATTAAACAGTCTTTCTCTGAATAACTTAAACGATAAAAAGATAATGAACATCTGAAAACTAAGCTCTTTGCATACATTTTTGGTATAAGAACAGCCAGCTCCAAATAATTTGCTTTGTGGTTGCTGTCAAGAGAGACCCGAGCAAGTTGGCGCAGGCTCTGTGCTGTGCTGTGGGAATAGCTGATGTGGAAAGAGGAGGCTTCCAGGGACAGACAGTTTGTTGACCCCATGTGTAGGTTATAACACTGACTGATCTCCCAAAGCAATTTTCATTAATAAAAAGTTTCCAAGACCAGTCTTTCTCCTTCCCTAGCCCCAGAGGAAGCTTTACACAAGACTCCTGGAGACCAATCTGCCCTCCCTCCTTTTTTTTTTAAGATGGGAGAACCAAGTTTGGCAATTTCTTATGCTATATAGGTATGGGTAACAGGAGAAAACAGTCAGCAGATCATATGGTGTTGCTTCCCTGCCATTGGTAACAGTATGTGCTTGGTGTAAAGGTTTTTATTTACATGAATCCATGGAGTTCACCACTATCATATTCAAGTACCCGCTGTCACTTCTGCATCATTTTAAAAATGCAAAGGAAATAAAAGGCATAAATTATCTTCTAAAACAAGCACTTTTTTTTGCGCTGAAGTCTTTGGTGAAGAAACATAAAGCACAATTGCAACAACAGCTCAGATTGCTGCTTTAGACTCTAATGGCTTCATAACAGTAATTAAGGCTTCTTCCTGACTTCATAACTATGCCATAATGCATTTATCAAAAGCACATTACCACAATAGACACATTTGCTCTTTCTGCAATATTTCGACAGCTCCCTTTGGACGCTATCAGTAAATAAAATCTTATGTGGTCCAATTAAAGAAAGCATAAATCCAAATCATTTCTCTGTGGCTATCTTGTTTCTAATGCACCGCTCTGTCAAATTTTTAAATGGAAAAATGGGTAAGTGCTTTGAATACAGTAAAAAACTTCCTCCTCAGAACAACTCTGGGATGCCGAGTCTTTCTTAAGAACCACAGGAAGGAAGGAGAGGAGTGTAACTCAGGAGCTTTGTTTTTATCACAGAAGGAGCAGAGGTTTTGACAGCAGAGAGACTATTGTCAACTGCATTTGGACTCACATCAAGTCTCTGCCTTGACAAATTGAACTGGGAGTGCTTTCACAGTTAAAGCACACAAGAGAACATAACGTGCAATGCAGAGCCATTTCTCCACTTAAATGAAAAGCAGAAGGGAATTACAGATCTCTCTTTCCCTTCCTCCCATCCAGTTGCCTCCAACAGGCTGCAACAAGCACAGCACAGCAGTGCTCCGCAGGGACACGTTCACAGATGTGAGCATCCTCCCACTAGTCCCTTACCCATGCAAACCCCACTATTTTATTGTGGGGAATACAAACTGCTGCTGCCAGCTGAGCTCCAGGAGGAGCGGCACATGTGTGAAGCTCACACTGTGTAATGACTGCTACCGAAAGTACAAATGCAAGTGGGTGAGTATTGGCATGAACCATGCAGAGTGTAGCTAAAATTAGGGCTAGCAATATGGAGAATCCACGATATCCTCTGCACCTGGGTAGCTCGGTGCACTCTAGCCCAAATACACTTTAACTGGAGGAAGGGTAAAAGGGGGAAGATGCAAAATACATGTGACCTTCCTTGCCATTTTTTCCACCTAAAGAGGTTTTGCATTAACCATCCTGCAGCAACAGCTCAAAAGATTTTAGGGTAGAGATAATTGGGAACACACTACCCTTTCTTTGAGCACATGAAAGATTATTTTAAACCAAACAGGTAGTCTGTTCTACCAATGATCCTCAATCTTTCCCATACTCTGTTTTTGCCATACATTTCTCCCTCCTATCCCTTAACTGCTACTGTGGGGAAAGTTTGGCAGTTTGTTTAAATATAGGATTATTAGTATCAAGTCAGTATTCAAGCCAGAAGTAACAAAACCCACTTCACATAAGGGATGCAGAGTGCTTAGCATCCTTTCCCATTTACTCCCTTGGTGTGGAAGGTTTTACACTGATGAGTTCTGACTGCTCCTTAGTACACGGACAGCTGTGCGCAGTAACCTGACCAGGACTCTTTACGGTGTAGTTCTGCGTTCCCCCTCGCCTGCCCCGATTTTAGTATCCTTTGCAAAAATCACAGAATTTCTCTAACAGTAACAGAGAGAGAGGCAAAGCAACCAGGCAGCATGCAAAGGAGCTCTTTGGGTTTTGTCTCTGAGTTGCAGGGGGTGAGGGGGAAGATTTGTCAAGAAACCTTCTAGAAACCCTTGGGGGATGAGAGTACTAGAATTGGCTATAGTAAATGAAAAGCATAATTCAAATGCTGACATGTACTTCACAAAGCTGTTCTTTAAACTACATGGGAAGGAGTTGCAACCTCCATTTAAAGAAGAAAAAAGGAAAAAAAAAAGCTTAGGTACAGTATTATCCAGGAGCTGTTCCTAAGGCCTCCATCCAGAAACAGACTACCAAGCTTTCATTCAATAAGGTACTGCTACAACAAAATTACCTCCTGGGTGCTAATGGTCTCTTAGTTATAAACAACCTCTTTAAATAAGGAAAAGAGGTGCATTATAAAGGAATTTGCCACACATTTCCTTCAGTAAGTCCTTCCTCCATTCAGTGCTTCCCAACAGGAGCTGGTCTACCAGCTATCATCACCAGTAATTCTCTCCCACCAGGGGAAAGTAAAATAAAAAATTCAGACCATAAAAATAGCTCTTTTATCATAGGAGAAAGTTATTATGAGCCTTCATGCTGCCTGGCTGATGTCTGTGCACACTGATGGTCCCCCTCTTTCTCCAACAATTGCCTGCAGAGGGAGAAAGGAACGAACAAATGCTGACCGTGTAAGGTGCATCCAGAGACTCAAGGTAATCATACTAATTCAGTTTTATTTATAGTAACATTTATTTGATTTGCACCAAGAAGAATAGGTCCAAAGGCTCCTGGCAAAATCACCCCGTTAGGGCATCTGGGTAAGTTGTCATCACGCTGTGCCAGGTATTCCCCTTCTGAACCACCTACTCTTGGCATATACCAGAAAAAGAAAAGAAAAAAATAAATTAAAAAAAAAAAAAAAAAAGATTCCACTCTAATTTCCCTCAGCTCCTGACAGTTCCTACCTGCTTAGTTTGTCCTCTGCCAGCTCCATGTCACTGCCAGCTCCAGATTTCTTGGCCAGTGCCCTACTCCAGAGAATGTCTCTCTTTGGGGCAGCCAACTTGCTTTCTAGTCGAGTCAGAGCAGAGGGACTGGCTGCAAAAACCCAGAAAGATCTATCGGTGACATTATGAAAGGAGCGCACCTAACAGGCTCCTACCCAGAGCTCAAAACTACTGGAAACACCCTCAATTTCCAGACTTTCCCAGCCCAGCAAACATGCCAGAGACAAGAGAGGACGTGCCAGCTCTTCCCAGGACTGCTCACATGTTCCAAGTCCAGGCAGTGACAGGGTAGGACTGCACGTCACATAACTCAGTGCTGCATTTGCAGTGAGGCAAGCACATGCCAGCATGCGAAGCCTCCCCGCTATAAGAGCCCACTGCCAGAAGAGCTCACCAGGCACGGTGACAAGCCTGAGGGAACAAGCACTGCCCAACCCACAGTCCCCTTTGCAGGGCTCTTGCACCACACTCCTAAACAGGGAACGCCAGAAGGTCAAACCGATCTGGAGAGAAGTGGCTTGAACTAAGCTGGACTGGTCAAATCAGCCTCCACAGAAAACAGCCCTGGGGCTGGGCAAAGAGCTGCTGAGGCAGGGAGCAAGATGCATTTTCCTTAAGCAAAGGCCAGCCAGAGAGATGGGGAACTTTTGTCCTCCAAATGCATAAGCTTATTCCTCATAAAAAGTTTACATAGACTAAAGGAACTAACACTAATAAAGTTTTATCACTTCCTACACCCAGTCCCCAAGGGAGTCCCAGCAAAGCTTTGCGGGCAGCCGCAGCAAGAGCTCGGGATTGTGTCACATCCCATCTGAAGGGGGGGGGGGAAATTCCTGCTGGCAATCAACAGCATCAAACGGATATTCAGGATATATTCAGCCCTGAATCAGACAAGAAAAGAAAAAAATATTTTATCCATGCTTGTAAGCTGGTCACACCCTTAAGCTCTCCAGAGAAGTTTTACAGCTTGTAAAACCCTCATGATTCATTTGGAAAGAAACCACAGCCTGTGCTGCAGCCACATAAACGTTAGGTTTCACAGGGAGGAAGGGATGCTTCAATAAACTGGACTTTGAGGGGATATGTAAAGAGCACTAATGCATTTCAGGGCCCAGCTGCAAACACAAGAAAGGGAAAAATAGAAGGGTTTCTGCCCCATATCCACAAGACACTTTATACAGAGAAAAGCACACTGCTTTATTTATACAGAAAGTTTCTTTTTAGTGTGCACCACTTAGCTATCCATTATCAGCCCAAAAACAACAGGGCACAGGAGACTACTTTAATGAACAGCATGAGCAGGAAATACAAAGATGTGGAGCAAGATTTAAAGCACAAATGGTTCAGGCACTCATATTTTACAGAAGGTTATTCACTGGGCCTTTATACTTCATTTATCAAATTACATCTGAATTGGTGCAGTCATCCTGATTCAAGAAACCATCACGCATCTTTTCCCTTCAAAAGGGGAAATAAACACTTTCTCTGTAAAGCATTTTGCATCAGAGGATCTCCAAGTACTTCCCCTGGCACTTTGTCTCATAAAAGCACCCAGGCAGACAGCTGCTTACCCTACAGATGGCCTTCAGAGGTGCAAAGAAGTTAAGGGTTTTGCCCGTAACAGCTTGGGCAGTCGCACAGCTAGATCTCAGATCAACACCTCCTCCCCCGAGATGCACCTGACTGAGCCAATTACCCATGTTGCTACCCTTAACAAGTGGGATTTTATAGTCTCTATTTTTCTCGTGCTTTCCTTGTCATCATAAACATCCCAGTGGTTGCTCACAAGTTGTTCCATTAAAAACAAATACGCTGCCACTCCACAGCAGCGGAATTTGCTGCAGAAAATCATCAAGAGAACAGCACTGTCTTGCCAGCCACCTGCACCACCTCCCCCTTCAACTCAAACCCAGAGGCATCTTACAATTACATTATTCCTACTAAATAAAATTATTTTCCCCTGTTCCAAGACATAAAACAACCACATTATTATGCCCATAGCCATTGTGATTCAATAATTTAAACAAAAGACACACACAATGATAGGAACATAGTAAGTAGCACAGCACTTCATTACAGCTGGAACCAGTATTTATGATCCCCGAAACCAAAGACGGTCTTGAAAATTATGTGTCACTTCAAAATTACAACTTAATCATATAATGCTCAGCACAGAGCTTTAAAAAACACTGATCATCTTTCATTTTTTTTCCAGGGTGAAGAAAAGCTCCGAGAGATAATAAATCATTTAATGCATCAGTGGAAACAGCTTACTTAGGATTTGCAATGCAAAAAGTGAATCATGAAGCATCACCTTCACACTTCACCCTTCCTCATGCATTGCTATTGAAGACTGTCTCTCCAACTCACCCACTGCCTCCTACAGCAGGTCAGTGACAGGGACAGTCGCCCATTTCTCCATCATCCATCTGTAGGAAAGGGTTCAGCATGCTCTCCGAGCTATGCGAGGAATGAGCTGAAATGCAAGGCAGCCACCCAAGAGCTGCAAGTGCTTTGAAAGCTCTAGACCATGCTGTACAGAGAAGTTAATCTAGTAAAGATGCTTTGGACACGTAGACACAGCCCAAATACAGTTCTTCGCCAAGACTGAGGACAATATGTTATTAACTAAAGTTTAATTATATCCACAAACATACATTTCTAGCTGAGGCATACAACTATGTCTCTGCAGATTTGTTTGTTCTTCTAGCGGTCCCGTTAAGAAATCAGTTTTGTGTTCACTTTCATAGCTCAGAACACACATTTATCTGGTATTAAATTTGCTCATGTTTTGTTTCCATAGGAATTTTACTGGTTCCATATTAATTAAATTATGTCAGAAACAGACAACACTTCACAAAGGACCCTCTAATCAGTGGCTAATAAGGGCAGGCTGCAATACAGCATTTATGTAACATTGTTAAGATTGTTTTCAAAAGACAAAGCACAGCTTCAAATAACAAGCTATTGTCTCCCCACCAATCAGTGGAAGTTCAGTAGATCTTAATTATTACATTGCAAGGCTTTGTATTAGGTGAGATCAATTTCCAACAAGTATCATTCCCTGTAAAAAGAAGAACCTGGCTACTTGTAACATATAGACAATGTATTTTTTTGTTTAAGAGAAATTTTGCAGGAAGAATGAGTCAGCAGCAGACACCTAGCCAGGTCTCTACAGCCAACCAACAATCACTACATAAGCTTCAGCAGGGAAACCTTCCCTCTCTCAAAGACCCAAGTACAAGACAGTCACATTGAAAGGCTGCCCACTCTCCCCAAAACAACCCAGTAACCGGACTGCTACAGAAGCAATGCAAGTAGCTCTGAATATTTTATCTCTTCCCACACTCTTTCAAGTGCGCCAACCGTATGTGCAAGCACAGAGTGCACACTCCATTCTAATGGACGAGGCAAAATTCAATTAATGACACCAATCTTTAAAAGTCAGCAGAGACTGCAGAAATGGCTCATTTGGGAAATTTTTCTTTCTGAAAGCTTCCATGCACTGTAATAAAGCAACTATTGCAAGCATTTATTTATTAATACAGAAAGATTTTTGTACGAGAGATCTGCAATCAGCTTAACCTCTGAAAGCGCAGCTTGATGTAGCTTAGCCCCTGGCCAGAGTTTCTCGTCTGCTTTTACGTCAGGAAGTAGCATCCATTAGCTCAGGGGGGTTAGTTGAGAATAGCCCAGAGACACCTCGGCACTCACTCAGACTCAAGGCTGTCAATACCAGTGGGCAGCCTGCAGTCACCCAAGCTCCACTTTTATGCCAGGCTTCAGTACGGTAGAGGGAGAGGCAGACTCCGCAGGCAAGGAAAGCTGGTAAGTGGCACAGTCAGGGTGTGTATGATGGCATTCGTGAAAGGAGCTGCAGAATTGCCACTTTCCCTTAAATTAGCATGGCAGGCAGAATTATGAAAGGCTGTTAGTGTAAGGTAAGTTACCCAAATCCTGCTTTTCTCCAAGAGGAAGACCAATGTCCGATGGCCACAGCACAGAAGATGCATATCGACACATCTCTGCTGGGCAGAATACCTCCCAGAGCTACCAGCAACAGGAGGTTTGGCAACAACAGAGCCACTTGATTTAAAGCAATTGTACTATTAAGTTAACATATTCATTCATAATACAGGCTAGCTTATATTTAAAAAAAGGAAAAGGGAATGGCACAGGGAGCTATTTCAATTCATAAGAGGCAGCTATTAAGACAACACTAAGAAGTGGGGAGGGGAAGCTTTCCCAATGGTTTTGCTACATTCTTCCATCATGATTTCACAAAGCCCGAGGAGTCAATAAAAGCATATTTTAGGTCTTCAAGGAAGCTGATCCACATACTGCCAACTCTCTCTGTTACAAGAGACAAACCCAAATGAAAGTGTTGCCCAGTTCCCAGGTATCAGCATCCTAGTCCTCTTCAGCTTGTCCTTTATCACTGGTAAACAGCTGTGGTGATAACAATAAGACTAAGTACAGCTGTCTAAAGAGACAACAAGTACTGCACTGAACATACCACAAAATCAAACACAAGCCTCGCCACCACCGAACAAGAGCAGATTTAAAAGCCAGAGCAGTTTTTCCACCAGCAGTAGCTCAGGATCATGAAACTGCTTCCTGCCATCTCACCTCCTGAACTTCCCACCATCCTGTCCAGGGAATACGCCTTCGTCCCTGACCACAACCTGCAGAAAACAGCCATCCGCCCAGACACGAGCTTTAATAAGTCCCTCCAGCAAAGTCACAGTGCTGGGACAGTCCCTTCCCTCCAGGTTATCGGAAGTTCAGCTCTACAGAGCAGTAGTGCTCTACTCACCACAACCTTGAGAAGGGACACCCTCCGTGCCCTGCTGCTTCTGGCTCCTCACAACGAGATCACAGGTGCCAGGCCAAAACTGGGCATCCATGTCCTCAGAACATAGGGAGGGAGAGAACTGCTCATCACTGCCTCTGACATAAAACAGCAAAATCAATTACAAACAGATGACATTTTGCATATTAAGTATACACAGGAAAAAAAATTGAGATGTTAATGTTTGTCACAGCTGTATCTCCCTCAGAGCTTCTTCCCTGAGCCCCAGAAAACACAGTAGGGTGCTCAAAGCAATGGGGAGCACAGACCAAAAGGCTGACTTGAAACAAAAGAGAAATGGCTCAAGAACTTTGTTCCACCTGCAGAGGAAATGACCAGAAGGGAGAGGAAGTAGCATTAAAAAAATGTCCACCTCAAAGAGTGGCATCAGCCAACTGCCTAATAGACTGTACAGTCAATATAGTCAGCTGCCAGCCATTGATACCACAACACTTGCAGTATTTGTGCTAAGGCTCAGGTGCTGCGCTTTCTTATCCAGGAGTCTCAGGCACAGGCAGGAGTGCTCTTGGGCACCCACCGCCACCATCCATGCGACTGCCCCTCCACTGAACCTCTCCTCAGCTCCACAAACCACAGGGACACCATTGGCTACTGCTGACGTGGCCGCAAAAGGGACAAGAGTGCTCATATAACCCTGGAGGGGTGAGTATCTGTGGGGCAGTTACCTCCCAGGGTGCTGGGGAGCCCCTAAGCCACTCAGACAGGAACATCTCTGCCCATATCCTCCACTTCCATTTCACACGGTAGTTTCTCAACAGCACAGTGGCTGATTAAAGCTTGCACTGACATCTGAAGACTCAAAGGCAAATAAAATACCTGACACTTCTTAATCTGATTCATGCTTCTTTAATGACTGGAGTTCCTATCATGTGAAAAGCATCTTTTGCAGGATACTACTTTGACCACTGCTGTTCATAAATATAAAAAGACTTGCTAATGTTCTGCTAAACTTCTCACAGAAGTATTTATATCAGCACCCCTCTATTTTTTTCCAACAATAATCTAATTCATGTGCCTCTTATCTTAGCTATGAAACAGCATGTTAAATCCAAGATCACAGCTAATTTAGATAAACGGAATTGGGCACATCCAGCGAGTCATTCCTGCTGTGACATTTCTACTATTGACAGAGTTATTTCCAGGCCCAGCGTGGGCAGGGAACTGGGAGGACTCACACACTTCAGCACAGTCACTGCCCCTCGCTGAGGATGCACAGAACAGCCAAATTTTCCAAAGGGACTCTACCTGGGTCTAGTCACATGTTAATAAGCATTCTGGCAGCACTTCCCAGAAATAACCTTCAACAGTTACCTAGAAACATAATTCATCAAAATAAAGCTCAAAATAATAAAAAAGAAAAGAACTTTTATTGGTAGATTGTGTTCTAGCTATATACAGAAGAATTAGTGGACAAACTAGAGTCACTGATCAAGGGAATAGCTGAAATTAATTTCAAGGTTATTTTCTTAGACAGTTCTTTTATAAACAGGAGTAGTGCTGTCAGAAAGTTTCCCTTTCCTCATCCTTTGTTACTCTCCATAAGCTTTTAAGAATATAGCTGAATCTTATCAGCCTCTATAGGACTTAAGAGCACCCAGTAGAACTAAGCACTTAGTAGGCAATGAGCTGAAGTGAGCCTATTGCTCTAGAGCTTAACAGTTAAATCATCCAGAATAGATTAAAATTTCCAATCAAATAAATTGAAAGTTCTCCTTCAGCACTGAACAGTTCCCCTTTTCTCTAGGGCTCCATTCCCATATTCCTTTCTAAACTGAATAAATATGGTATTTGCATACTCCCCCCCCCACCCTTTTTTTTTAATAAACACAACTGCTGGGCTGATGCAGAAACAGGACAGTCAAAGGGTTTTCTTTAGATACGCAGAGCACTCCTGATCTGCATATTGATTTCAACTCATAATTCTTCATAAACAAAATGGATACACGAGAGAGTCTGTCAATACATCTGTTGGTGCATCTTTCTCTCCGCTCACAGCCAGCAAGCCCATGCACAGAGACTAACACAAACTTGCACTGCAGAACATACTGCCTCAGTGAGAACTGGTACTTTTTGGACAGTTTCCACTTGAAGCTGTAAAGCTGAGATGCAATCAGAAGTGGTCACAACCATGCGGCCACACCCACCAAAACACTTTTAGCGCTAGGGCTCAGCCGAGGTTATCTCACTGATAACCTACATACACCCTGGGGACATTTGTGCAATATGCACATCCACACACTGATGTTTCAAAGGACATAAAACAACATTTGGTTGTAGCACGTAATTTCCCAGCACTGCCTCAGAGTGCTGCACGAGACGTGCTCCACTCAGCCTTCAGAAAGGAAGCTGGCCTTGATTTAGAGGGATGTATGTGTTTTGTATAAGTGCATACATAACGGCATGCTACTGCCCATTAACAATTTTACAGCTTCCTGAAAATCATATTTTGAGCCAAAAGAAACACTTCTGATTATTAAGACAAGGATCTCTATACCATATACCCCAGAAATTAACCATTCCTGTACTCCACTAAGACCCATCACAAGGTAGCCGGCCTCTGGAAAATTAACTGCTATGGGTCAGTCAAAAAGATATATAATTTAAGGATTTTCATACATTCTCCTACTCAGGTAGAATCCTCTCTTCAAGCCTTCTCTCCAATAATCAAGCGTTTATTGGATCTGGCATAAATATTCAACCCATGCTGCTCATCAGTCTGGTTGGAGAGAGATGGTGGGGGTTCCACCTGAAGTCCTAGGGTGAGTTCTCTTCAAATCTATAAAGTTTTGCTTTTGGCCTCAGTGGAAGTAGGATTAGACCCTAAACAGGTCCACCCACGATGACATAGGGGAGCTTGAAATGGATGAAGGAAGACAATACAAGGAAAGAGAATCTCAGAGCAGGATAGTTTCATCAGATAAGGGTGTATTCTATGCAATAAAAAAAAAAAAAGATAACATCACCCTTATCTGCATTACATCAAATATCTTTTGCTTCCAAAAGCCCTTAAGGCTGCCGAGTTTTCAGTTACCTTTTTCCCCCTCTATTTCCACTAGCATTAATATTTTTCCTTAGAAGTCTGCTGCCAGCTGCTGCATGGTCTCTCTGGGTATCATGAATTAAATTCTCAGTTTTTCTGACTTTCTTCACCATTAGAAGGACATTTATCAGGTTAAGCCCAGATTTCTTTCCCTGTCTTACCAGCAGTGTTTTGGATGACTAATCAAAGGACTGAATATATATATTAATATATTAAAGATCTCATTCTCCCTTCACTATTTATACTAGTCAATGTCACTTTGACACTATTCTGGCTTTCGACTGCAAAAAAACTTTCCGACTTAAATTCTCTTAAAATGAACATGCTCTCATGAGCAAACAAGAGTGCTATTCGCTCCATCCTTCCCTCCCCCAACTTAGCTTCAGCTGTCACCAAAAACACAGTAAGCAATTTCCTTCTTGGGAACTATGTGTTCTTGCAGTTATATTCAGTGGACCAGAAGAGTCTGGCATCAGTAAAAGAACTATCTGATTTCTTGGACTCACTGCAAGAGAACCTGTCTTGGCCAGATACAGTTATTACCACCAAGAACCAAGAATTCAGTTAAATTAAGGATGCCCTAGGCAATGAATATTGGCTATACAAACAGTGACCAAGCATTCACCCGCTACAGATACAGCTTTGGGGCTTTGACTCCTCTTTAAAGGGTGTTTCTTCCTGCAGTTATAAGTAACTGTGAACAAAACACTTCTTAAGTTAGCGGAGATTTTCAGAACCGCCATCCATGAATCACTACCACTATTTTAGTAAACAGAAAGTAGTCAACAGCTCTTGAGAACCTTTCACATTTGCCTCTCTTTTCAGGCTGTTCAGATCTTCTGCTTAATTCAGACTGAGCATTTAAGTCAAGATCAAATCTACTATTTTCACCATGGTTTGTATTGCCTTCTTTTGCCTTTATTCCCTGTATTCTATTTCCATGCCAAGTTATAAAGAGGGCGATATGGCCTGCAAAAGCAGCTGCACCTTAGACCTACCTTGAGATACTGAACCTGGGAGTGCCCCTTTATGTCAGGGAAGAGAGAGCTGCTGTGTTCAGATGGCTAATCCTTGTGTAACAACACTTCAACATTGCAAAGAACACTACCTCTGGGCAGCAGCAAGGAAAGAGTACAAAAAGACAAGAGATACAAGCCGCCTTCCTAAAAATCTGCTCAAGGCCACAGTTTTTCACAGATCATTTCTACCATGGTTTCCATCTTTTGGCTCACCACATGCAAGCCCAATCCTCAGGCAGACAAAACATCTCTGAAAACTTCCAAGCAAGTCAGGTCTCCACCCAGATCTGCCTCTACTTTAAGTGGCCTTCTCTCACATCATTAATTGCCCCTTTCCATCACACTGTTAAGGTACGGTGGTAAAAGCAGGTCTGCAAGCACATGCCTTGGTGTCTCCTCCAGGAAGGGTCCTACCTCCGTTTCACAGGAACAGTGCTAATGGGAATTTTATCGACTGTCACGGTGAATTGCATAGCATCTGCTCTCTGCTATGCTCAGGACAACCTTCTCTACAGAGCTTTTCCATGAGGGGTTGTTCATCAGGTCTTATTTTTAAAGAATCTGGGCCAAGTCATCCCTGCTGTAGCTTTAATGACGTCAATGAGCTACAGCAGGGGTGAAATTGGGCCATTATTTTTTATGTCCATATGTCATGTGCCCATTAAAGAAAAAAAAAAAACCACAAAAGAAGATCAAGGAAGAAAAGAAAAGTTATTGAACCAAAAGACTATACTGTACAGAGATTAACATCTAGATGTGGAATGTTTCTCTCTTGTTCCTGCTGTACATTTATAAAAATAACAGTTTATGGAAAAAGAAATACTTCTGTAGTGTCAAGGTACAATGTGAGTTCTGTAGTGACAAATTATATTCACATTTTGTATCCTGTTTTGACAAAAAAAAATAACAAAAAAATCTTTACCAGGAAAAGGCCTCTTCAAACCTCAACGAAAGTAAGCAACACAGTTGCCAGTAACTGTTAGCTTTTTCTCCACTGTAAGCCAATATTAATCATACTCTGCATATCACCACCCAGTAGTAAAGCCCAATGGACCTTGTTCTGAGCTCATTTCTTAGTAAATCCAAAACACAACTATACAAATACCAAAACCATGAAATACAAGTTTAAACCTAAACAGTGTTTTCTGTGACTATTCAAAGTCTCAAACACGAACGTGAAAAGGGATGCAGCTGAGGAGACCAAGCCTGCCAGATATAGGGCACCAGCCACGAAGAACAGCAGTTAACAGCTACCACAACACATCACAATTCTGTGCCAATTTTCAGAAGTTGAACTGTATTATTTATCTTGAGCAAGCGTGCATGTGTTTTCCACTCACCGTGCGACAAACCATCAGGTACTGCCCTGGGCTGTAAGCAGCGACTCAGGCTAGCCAAACCACAAGATGCATCACAGGCAGTGAGACCTATGACCAGAATTTCTCAACTCCGTATTTAAAAGCCCACTTAACTGACATTTAAGCACATGAGTAACCATATTCATATGAACATAGGTAAAATTAATCACCAATACGCTTATAGAGTCACACCAATATGCCTTTAAAGCTAGAGAGCAAATTTTTCAGAACCATCCAAGAACAGCACCAGATCACAAGAGCTTGGTGTTCAGGGCCTCTACTTTGTAGATAACTTATTTCAAAGCTTAATGGAAGATTCCTTTGAAATCTTTGACCCTAATTCTCCAAGTCTCAGCTCTAGTCAAAGACTAACTCTTCTTTGCAAAGGCCTTTTCTCCAGTTGTTTTCACTTTGCATTAATGAGTTCTTTTTCCCACAATAAGCCAGAACAGTTTAGGGGTTTGTTTTGGTTTTTTTTTTTTTATTTTTATTTCTCTCCTCCCTCCCCCCCCATTCCAGCACTGGAATCAAAATAACTTGAGATGGAAAACGTGTGACCTCCCAAGCCTTTATTTACAGTGTCACAAACCACAAGGGAAGGATCTGTCCAAGTTTTCCAGCTGGAATGGGAACAGCAGGGAAAAAAGTGTCCTCATTTTCGCAGCCGTGATATTTAACACATCACAGAAGAGAAGGAAGGGGAGGAGGTAGGAGAGTTAGAAACAAGTAATGATGCCATGGAAATATCGGATGAAGAGGTCTCAGCCACACAGGTTCACGTGATTACATCCTTTCTTCCCAGAAATAAACAGAGCTTTGTACATGCAAGTGTAATTGCAAAACCAGTCTGACACACTTAATGGGGCTACTTCTTGGCTTTTACATTATACAAGATTGTAAAATACGGAAACCTTCTGGACTTCACCTGAATTTGTACAAGTGCTGTAATGACCTCACTTCATACCACCCCCCCCCAAATTACAACAACAAAGACTCTGTCAAAAACAAGAAACCTAGAAGCAGTGGAATCTTCCTCAGATATTTAAACTGCGCAGACAAACACAAATGAGCGAGGTTTAGATCTATAGAAAGTTACTTGCAGCAGGAAACTGTCAGTTAGTTTGTGGTTACAACCACACCAGTGTCACAGCTCCTTCCTCCCAGTTAAATACGTATGTCCAAACAGTTCCTCATGTCTAGTGTTTCTATTGTAAAAGGAGGAAAACAACCAAAAGAAAAACTCACCCATATTTCCACTAGAAATTTCATAGTATCAGACTATACAGGAGACTACCTTTTCTGAAAAAGGATCCTTCTGCACCTTTCCAAACATTTATGTCCTAGACTGTCAGGTCTAACTCAGTTTACCTATAATTATCTCCTACCTTTATGAGATCCCATTCCCTCTCCCTTACCAATCAGCAGCTCCCCCTTCTCCCTGTCTGGCGCTTTAACAAGTGCCACACTAACCCACAACCTTTAGATGCCGAGATAAGGGAATGCCACAATTGTACTGCTCCGTTACGCTGCCAGACAGGGTTCCTCTCCCTGCCAATACATAAGCAGCCAACACATCTCTGAAGTGTTATCACCTTGATCTAACTCACTGTAAAGTGTTGTGCAGTATAGTATGTGAAGGATCCAATATGAGGATAGATTCTTTGCATTCAGTCGGTTTCCATAAACTCACCCCTTACAAAGGGTACAATTCTCATGTCACAGGTCACACAGTAAGTCCTCTGGTAAATACAGGATACAGAAAAAGGAAGATTAAGCCCCACTTTGTGTCCATATAAAAGGGCACAGGGCTATGGAAGGGGAAAAGCTTGTCACATCACACAGCCAGGGATGGAGAAGTACCTAAAAAAATCACAGCACAATGTGGCACAGGTGCTGCAGGCAAAGCAGGGAGTGCTAGAAGGGCATCAGAAGGAACCAACTGCAAAGCAAACCTGTGCTTCCTTTTGACAGGACACCATATACTCCTTCAGTGATGTGCACAAATTGTTTAGAGGGGACACCACTTCTCCAGTGCACAAGACCTCTGTCCCCAGCCTGCCTCACATCTTCTCAGGCTAAGGCACCCTGTAATTCCACCTGCTTTCACCTCATCTACTTTCCCCTCTCCTATATATTAGCCTCCTGCCCAACGTCAGTCTCGCCTCTTCTCACAGAGGGAAACACTCCTCATCCCAACCAGGCTTCTGCAGCTGCACGACCAGTGGAAACACAAAAAGGCAGTGCAGTGCCCCTGGACAGCTAGAAGTGAGGACTCTGAGGGACAGAGCAGCAGGTACCTCCTTATTCTGCATCAGCATCCTCCATCTTCCCCTGTCACACTGGTTCCCCCGCTGGCTTCTTGCCAAGGTCCCACAGCCATGCTTTGAACATCACAGGCATTTACAGCTTACATACGTGCCCCTCAGATTCTGCTCTGCCTTCCTCCTTGCACCAGGGATTGAGAACGCTTTCCTAGATTTTGAAATAATTCTATGCAAAATACTCCCAGGTATGACTTGCAGAGGATCCTCCTCCCATTATTTTTGCTCTGCCCAGCAGTATGGATTCAAAGCCTCTGGGTTTGGAAAAACAAAGGGCTGCACAGGGATGCTGGCAGGATAGAGGGCAAAATTATCCGATGCCTACAGCATTTGCCTGGACATTGCTATTCAGCTTTTTGTTTTCATGAATGCTGCATTCCCTGACAAGGTTTAAAACCCATTTTTCTCTCTACATTCCTTACCTGCCAATCCACAGACGTTACTTGCTCTCTAGTGACGCAAGTCGCATGGATTCATTTTGCTGTGAATACAATTCTGAAGGCAGTTTCCCCTCACCTGCCCAGGAAATTAATGACCACTTGGGCACCTCTCTTACCAAGGATTGCCAGCCCTGTTAAGTCCTTCAGGCAAGTGAAATGAGTAGAGCCACAGCCTCAGGGCAAAGCAGACCCTAAAACATTGCTAAGGATTGCATTTCTTCTTTGCTGTTACCACTAATTCAGAGAAACACACTCTCCTCTACAATGGCCTACGGGGAAGCAAAGAGGGAGTGCGCGATCTAAAGCAAGGGAGGCAAAGCTCTTGGGGCATAGATGTTCTCCCTTAGCACGGGAGCACAAATTCACATGGCAATTAATGCCTCTGTGAGCATGAACTCCTCTGTTAAAGCTGCTGACAGCAGCTTTTGTTCCCAGAGAGACCTGTCCACAGCTCCTTCAGAGAGCTGTGGTGGGCAGAAGGGAAGCTGCCAGGCTCTCTCCCAAGGAAATCAGGTATCCCACAGAGGGACAAGCCGCAGCACTGGGAGCAGCCTACCCAGGCTGGCCCTTGGCTCTGCTAATCCTGAAGAGAGAGGCTTCAGGAAGGGAATCAACATGGGGAATGATGATGAATTCATTTGGAGTCAATTTCCCGACAGGAGATAATTAAGGTATTCAAATCACTCTTAGTTTTCAAGGATTTCTGGTAAAGATATTGCATGTTAACACAGAGCTGGTGTCACTGTGGTTTCAGTGTAAGTGCTGCGACCCCAAGGTATAGATGTGGAGAAACTGAAAATACATTTCAGTCTGGTAAGTGAACAGTCTCAGACCCAAACTCATTTATCCTTTCTCTGTTCTTCCCAGCAATTCGTTGCCCTTAAAGCAAAAACCAGCAATTTTTGAGTTTTAGCATTCAGCAGCAAAAACACAGAGCAGCTATACCACAGAGAAACATTTGGTGGAGTTAAGAGTTAAAAACACCCTTTCTGATAGAGGGGGGGAAAAAAAAAAAAAAAAGAAAGAATGGTGAGGAACATACTGGAAGAAAATAAAAAGATGCAAAACTATACAGTCAGTCTAAAGGCTGACACCCGAGCTACTGAAAAACTCCTGTTCAGCCACTAATTTTGTCGGCAGATTTAACACTGATGCACATTTCTAGAATTCACAGAGAAGAGGTTTGGTGAAAGCTGGACACATACACAGTGAACCCACAAGCAACACTCCAAAGGTTACAGCATAAGGGAGTAGCAGGTACATACATCCATAAAATCTCTTAACATTTACTTGTTAAAACACACCACAGGGGACTTGCTTCCCATCTACACTCTTTACTGGGGAAGTTCTGCATGTCAATCCTCTTGGCAATGTAAAGCAAATTAAAAGTTCAGAGGGCAAAAAAAGGTAGAAATTAACAACAGTTTTATGGTAGTACCAGAGGCTGCACACTGTTTATTTCAACACAAATAAAATGCAACAAGGTTAAGATCTTTTGGGAGAAAAGACCCACACAAGATTTAAATATACACAAAAACATTATGTTAATTGCACATCCCATGCAGCCATTCTCCCTTTTAATTTATTTATTTGAAAGTTTTCAATAAACAAGGATGCTGACTAAGCAGAAAAAGGTAGGAAGCCTCAGTTTTCTTTAAAATACGTTTATTACCAATATACATGTCTATGCAGTTTAAGATAACCATGTCCTGTGACTGCCAAGTCCTTCTCAAAGGCAACTCATACAGCCATTCTTCCACAGTCCATTTTAGCACATTTCCCCCTGAGCATCTAATTCAAGTGGAACCCAAGCTAAGGTTAAACCCCTCTCTCATCAGCAGCAAGCTAGTATCCGTCAGACTCATTGCCATTCTACCTAGTAACATCTAAATGTTTTTTTCTAATACAGAAGAAAAAGAACAGCCATCCAGCTGAAATGCCAGAACCTACCTTCTGCAAAAAATCTCTCTAGATGCTTCTGAATGCAGGAGGGAGTAAAGACAGCATTGCTGAAAAAGGATGTCACTGTTGGTCCACATGTGTCAACATTCTAGAGAAAGATAAAACACAGTTGCTTAACTGCCATGCCCATGGGAAATCAACAGCAAGAATAAAGCTGCATTATTTTCACAGTTACCTCATGCTAATGGCTCCTATGCAAACAACATAAAGCTACAACATTTTATAATTGCACATCAGAGTTTCTCTGCAGACATCCCTCCGGTATGTCAGAAATTCAATACGTGATAGTAGGCGGCAATGAGCACCTCAGGGATTTAAAGTGCGTTCCAAGCCATGAGTCATCGTCATCTCTAACTCATGGAAATTTAAAAAAAAAAAAAAAAAAAAAAAAAAAAAAAAAAGAGAGAGAGAAGAAAATACACACACACGCACATTGCACTGACCACTCTCATGTGCTCTCTCTGTACAATACTATAACTTCCCCCCAAAGCATTTCCCTTTTACATAGGGTGTTGAACAATTTCCACAAAGGGGACATCACAGACAAAAAACATCCCATTGTAGCGTTCTTCCAGATAGCTCCCCAGAGACCAGGCAGGATCCCACATTCAAGGGTGGAACAGAACTGGAGCTGCCTTTATAAACGCCACAAGTCCTTCCACACCTGGAGGAGGATGAGGAGAAGGCACCTCCCATGGCCGCCGCAGAGGACAGCACAGCCAGGCCCGAGGAATGGCAGAGACACAGGCCATGAACCAGCAGTACCCAGGAGGACAGATCCAGCTCCCTTCCCACACAGCTCAGGAAACGTCAATCCCAGGCAGCCCCTTTATACTTCGTTTTCCAGCCATCAGCTACCTGTTTTCCCCCAAGGCTGATTTTTGTCAGGAGCGCTGAGGGCCAGAAGGAACTTGTAACTGTTACCTGCCGAGCAGCTTATGTGGCCGCTATGCCAAGCGGCCCGTTGCCTTTCTAAGATTCCTTCAGGCAGAGTCTCATCATTACCTCCAACCACTGGAAACTGTTTTTAATGCTGCTTTTAAAGCATCTAGTCTGCACTTTAGGCCACACACACGTGCTCCCCGCTCCCAGCCATCACTCACCTCTCTTCTTAGATCTCCCCAAGTATATTCAAGTTCCTTTAGGTAGTCTTTAATTTTTTGGTTTCTCTGTCCCTGCTGTCCTCCGAGCGACAGCCAGAACAGAGCAACGGCTCTCGGTAGCGCAAGGTCTAACAGGGCGGACGGAGAAGGGAAGGCTGGAGTACTTGCAGCCGTTCCCCTGACGAGTGACCCACGGGCAGCCAGCACAGTTTCAGGAGGCCGACGGAGATCAGAAGATAGCTTGCCTGTTCCTGGGGGGAGGACGGCCTCAGCAGCTCCCACATGCGCTCCTGAAAACCACCCGCTCAGATTAAAGCTGCCTTTAACTCGCTGAACTCCCCAGCAGCAGAAATATTTCTTTCCCCTTTGGGTCAGGAAGGGCAGAGTTGTCCTTCCCTGTAGCAGGAGCTGCATTTTTGCACCAGAACATGCAAATCTGGGTCCACGTCCACACAAAAAAAGCATCTCCTCGATTGGGACCTGGATCCAAGCCTTAAGACCAGCACCCACAATGAAAGGGTTATACAAAAAAATAAATAAAACACCAACACACTCCACCCCCTGCACCAAAGGACCTGAAATGCTTGGAAAAGCCCCTGATAACTGAAGCAGGGTATTGTAGTTAAAGGTAACAGACAGATTTATGTCTTACCAACAATTTTTTAAAAAGTAACCGCTCTTTACTCTTGTACCTTCT
The DNA here is from genome assembly GCF_000737465.1 of Haliaeetus leucocephalus. Lineage (NCBI taxonomy): Eukaryota > Metazoa > Chordata > Aves > Accipitriformes > Accipitridae > Haliaeetus > Haliaeetus leucocephalus. The sequence goes on from NW_010973276.1 coordinate 3,942,117, forward strand.
TGCACAGCAATTTTAAAAAATAATAGTGCTTGCACAGGTCAGATTCATCCTGGAGGAAGAGCAAATGTGAGTAACATTTCAGGACCATTAATCTCAGAGATCTCACCAAGAGCAAGCAGCCAGACAGCTTAAAAATATATTTAGTCCACAAATGCTTATTAACATCATTTGCTGATTCACAGCTGAGCCAGTTGCATGGAGCCCAAACACCGCTTCTGCTTTCCCAGGCGGGGTTTAAAAAAATAAAAGTTGAAAGTGTTGGGCATCAAGTCACCTAACCTATCTCAAAACCTTCTGTGATGCAACTATTAGATGTGGATCTATCTGAGCTGGAAACTGTAGGTCCAGTCTGTAGTCCCATGGTTTACGAGTCTGATCTGAGTTTCAAAGACAAGGGATTCCCATGTGCCAGGTCTGGCTCATGTACAGCTTTCCACTGTGGTCTCAAAGCAGCCACCACATATCCGCACCCTCATCTGCGCAGCACAGAGGAAACACTCCTGCCCCACAATGGTATTACATCATTTGCTTAGCTTTGCCAGGCACTTTGAGAGTTGAAAGCACCAAGTATGAACAGCCAACCCTATCCAACTATCCAGGATGAGCTACAATTCAGTATTTGTAATACACATACATAGATGCAGTTGTCTTACACACTCACTGGATGCCATTCCTTGATGTCACCCAAATATGACTGCAATGTGCTACAAAGCTGAATCTTAGTTTTCTTCTGTTGACTATCACTCTTGTTCCCAATATTAATACAGTCAAGACCAGGTCATAAATAAAATGGACTCTGCAGGCTTACAACAAAATTAACAGTGAAAATCATTACTACTTTTAAAATTACATCTTGAAATCAACTGAAGAAAAATATTTGATGATTTGAGAGATAGAAACCTGTGTCAAGAATTTGTGCACGCGCTTTGGGGCAGAATTAACCCACTAAATTCTTAAGGAACCCTTTAAGTAATTTTTTTTTTTCATAAAGGGAAATTTAAAGTATTTCTTCCCCTACTGTTATACACAATGTGATGATTTAAAGCCCAAAGGATCTTCTCTCTAAATCACCTATTCAAATCTGTATGATGGAAATATATTCAAATATAACATTTTAATCTTGCTTTGCATTTGAACTTTTAAATGCTTTTCCAGGAAAGCAAATGCTTCATTAGTCCTTTTAGCCATTCTACCATACTGATCTGCAAGTAAACAAGAATCCTCACATTACCTTTCTTTTTTAAAAGGATTAATTATATCTACATAGTTTTTTAATGCAATATACATCTAGTCTGATTGAGTCTTGTCACTTTTTAAATGTTATACAACAATTCACTCCTCATCAAGTGCATCAGGATTCGTCAATACCCACTCTACATTTGTTTTCACAAACTAGGCGAGTTTCTATACATGCTGGATATGCCAGACAACATCCTCCCAAAAGGAACATCCATCATAACCTACACTTAAGTAAATAAATTTTAAAAAATGGAGTTGGCCCAGAGCCCTGCTCCATTTCACTGGTTTTGCAGAGCAGAGCGCAGTTCTTGGAATTAGCAGGGGCCTGGACCCAGGGTTTCAGAAAGAGTTTCAGTGTTCAGTTGACCCACTGTGGGGGCAATCTTGAAAACCTCACTGGGTAGCTATGCAAACCTGGAACAGCGGACACAAAACCTCCTTAATTTAAGAAAATCAATCTTCCTACCTGCTTTATTCTTTTTTGTTTCAGGGTTGGGTTTTTTCCTTTTTTTGTAGATTGGGGAAGGATGACAAAACTTCTTATTCTCAGTGACAGCAAGTCTGAAACAATTATTCCAAACAGAAAGACAGAGCTCTCTACACACTTGCTAACAGTACTGAAATCAAAAGTGATTAAAAGCAAAAACATTTCTGAACAATAGAAACTGAAAGTATTGCCTTTGGGAAAACGTAAACACCAGCATTTTCTCTACAGTAAACACTGAAAGCAATAGATAATTAATGTAGTCTAGGACATTATGACATACTTATAAAACTTGTTTTCTGGAATAATCATGCACAATTCACCTCAACTGTATTCCCAAGTCATCACTTTTTAAAGTCACTGCAGTATGCAGAGGCCTCACTGATGCTACTCTTAATTTACTTATTTTTAGGTGTGAAAACAGATGACCAATGCAAACTTTTTACTCAAAACCTGTCAGTTTTAAGCCTCTTCTAGATTGATAATAATTAACTCTGTCTGCATTTCAGAAACATTTTGTGGTAAGTGGTAATCAAATGCACAGTTAAAACTGCTTCTGTTTTAAAATTATACTACTAAAGCATGGGAGACTTCAGCAATATTAAACAAGGGACACATTTGTCCGAAGCAAACCACGAGGAAAAAGCAACGCAACGAAAACATTGAGAAACGTGAGTTAATGCAACAGTTCCCAAAAGGCTAGAAGAATATTTTTATTACGGGTGATTTGCAAAGATGAGCATTACAAACTTCCTCCCCTTCTCAAAAGGCTTTCAGGGAAGCATCTCTCCAACAAAGTCTCTGGGTATCAGAGGGGCTCAGAAATGAACCCATACAAAGGCCACATTTGGCTTTGGAGCAGCATGACAGTTCATCACCCAAGGATGTGAAAGCAGACCACAGCTATTAGCAGACAGATTCACATGCAAATACATTTTGCAAGGAGAAAGAGGTGCCACCCAGCAGGTGGCAAGCAGCTCATACTTAGCACAAATGTTGAAAACACTATATTACACTAACAGAACTGGCATTTACCTTTTCATGGAGGACAATTAATTATAAGATGCTTTCTGCTGGCTTCTGAAGGCTTCTCTGCTTAACTGATGTGTTGCGCTCCACTTTTCAGTTCTTTCTCCTAAGAGGTACTATCACTGCCACCACTACAAAACTTTATATTGGGGGGACGGGCAGAGTTCCCACCTCGCTGTTACCTGAACAAACACACTTGGTGAGGACCACAGACCAGAACATGCACCGGCCTCGCGCCCGAGATCAAGACTCCTGTCGAGCCAGGGCAAAGGCAATAGAAAGTGAGATTCGCATGCTGTTTCTGCAAAGTCAGAGACACTGACAGCACTATCTTGCAGGGATAAATGAACTAGCAAAATTGTTCCCAGCAAACACCACAGCTGTTTTAGCTCAGCCTACTGCTTTTGCACAATCTGCATGAACAAATACTAAGCCCTAACAAGTGTCAGCTGTGGTCAAACACGGCATGCCCATGGTTTGGAAGCATCAGTTTCAGAACACAGATAGTCACAAGAGTCCTTTATCTTCAGAGAAGGTGTTTTCTGTTCTCCTGTCAGTTAGTCACCCTAAAACAATAAGGGGATATAAGTGAGCAACTGAAAAGCAACGAACCAGACAGAAATAAATTCAAAATCCTGAAGAAGACTATAATCAGAGGAACAGGCTCCAGGACATGCCAGGAAATTAATCAACATGCAAGATAAATGCAGCAATTAACTAGAAAATATGAGCAGCTTGGAAAGGCACCTAGACCATTTTCCCCTGTCTGATGCTTGTAGTATCTGGACCCACCAAAGTGCCTCTAGGGTTATGTTCCCTAAGGAACACAGGGTCCTGCCCTCACTGTAAGGAGCCAGACCCAAGGGGAAGTGAGAGAAAGCAAACAGCAAAATGTTTCCAAAAAGCTGCCTGGGGTCTGGACTTCGCTGTAGCTGTAAGAAACTTTTAATTTGTAAAGCCCTCTTCCTCCTTTCTTACAAGTCATTATTCACTTACATGAAATCGGAGACTGGGGTGTGAAGCGTTACAACCCATTGCTCTGATTAGGCTGCAAGAAAAATACATTAAAAAAAACCTACACTCTATATGCACCCTAAAAAGATTTTTATGAACCTCACGAGTCTAAAGTGGGAAGAGTTCACATGTAACATCACACACCAACAGTGGCAACCTGTTCCCCACACCCTCCAGGACAGAGGACGACCTCCTGCCTCCACAGTGGGATCCCAGGAACTGCAAACAGCAGCATCTGCTCCACCCTGGCATGGTATTGTTTTTGAGGTGGGCAGTTATGGATTCAGATCTTAAAACGCAGCTTTTATAAGCACCTATTCAGAGCCAAGTTTCAAACTCCCCTCTGAGAGAAGCATAACCTACAAGAGTTTTTTTCCAGGAGCACAAAAGTGGAGGAAGCAGGGAAAAAAAAGAAAAAGCCTCTTGGTGGGTTCAGCACCTGTGTATGCTAAAGGCACTTGATGTTTTATGCATGAGAATGCTATCACCCCTGTGAAGTTTTCTAAGTGAATCAGCCAGACAGGGTCTCTACAGCCTGCTTTTAGGAGGACCTTTTTTTCAAAAATTTATTTTAATTCAACCATTTGATTTATATTGCTTTCCAGTCATTTCTAGCTAGGTGTATTTCAAGCAGAGAACTCTACATCAACTTCCACCTTGCCCCTTCCCATACAAATGTCGTAATTAGCACAGAAAAATTAGTTGACTGCAGTATTTCACCTTAAATAAAGCAGCTCGAGAAATAATACACCATTTAATTGATACTTGACAGCCAGGGAAGAAACACAGTGTCTCAGTAACTTGCTCAAAGAGGGTTTGAAATCCATTCATAGACCTTGATGGAAGGCTGTCCTTGTCAACGAAACCCACAATCCATAATAATGCTCAGTATTGTGCTTTTATCCTCTGTTTTATCAGAGCTCATCTGCTGATCAATGAGGAGTCCCATGGAATAGCACTCTGAATTTCAATGTCAACACAGCAGTACTGTGGTAATGATTGAAAATATTTACATATTGCCTCATTGATTGTGGGGTGTTCTTTTTCAACCATCTGGCTACTGGGCACTAATTTTTTTTTCATTGTATTTTATTTTTAGGGTTTTAAATAGTTGTAAAGCAGGTTATTTGAACATCTTTACAGCTAACATCCAGCATTCCAACTGAATCAGGTTCTCCTGTTATTTTTAACCCAGAACATTAGCAATAGCATTAATCAATTTCATCCCATCTCAGGGAAGGGGGAAAAAATATTTCTTAACAAGGACAAAACCAAAAAACCAACAAACACCTGCTCCGTGCTTATCAGAATGATGTGCCAATTCAGCTACATAGTCTCATTTTTAATGTGACTCAAGGGTGTCACCATTTTGACAACAGATGAGTCAAATGGAAATATGTCAGTCACTCTGCACTCATTGCCAGCCTCGAGATAAAGAAACCCTGTAAGGGCTGTTTTTTTCACCTCCAGATGGAATACCTTATGATAACTGCAATGCTAAGCCCCTGGGCTCTGTAGTGCGTGCCTGTGTTTATACTGCCTTTAGTAGCTGCTCAAGTTATCCAAGCCAGGCGGTTCAGGCCAGCTGCTGCCATACAGACGGCAGGGATAAAGCTTAAACAAGCACCAGTTAGTCTCCCTTGCCTTCCCCTGGCTGAGTCTGGGCACCCAGAGAGTGGCCCAGCTCACCCCGGCTGCCACCTGCAGTGCTTCGCACCTGCGGCCAGCTGGGTACGCCTCACCTGGCTGCAAATCGGACGCTCAGCAAGTCCGCAGATACCCGCCTGGGCTACATAAAGCAAGAAACCCTGATGAGAAACAGGGATTTAACCTCAAGGAAACCCAAACCAAAGCAAAAAGCACCTCTCTGCAAGGTGCTCTGAGCACCAACAGGTTGCACTCCCCCAGCGCAGCACAAGCCGTTTTAGTTAACTCTTGCCTTGCTGATCCCAGGTTTCCACGTAAAAATAAATTCTGAAAAGGCTTTGAAAAGCTTATCTACATGCATTCTTCTAGGAAGTTTAAGAGCAGGTTAAGTGAAATATGCAGGAAGGACTGACATCTACAAGATCTACAAGTTTGCTGCAAAAGACCTCTGCAGAATACTTGACAGGAATATTACAAAGGTGGTTCGCAAACAGTTGTCAAACTGATTTCAAGAGGTTTTTTCAGTGGCTCCAAACCTGTTATAATCAGAAGCTGACCCTCCTAGCTGCTGGTACCATAAACTTGATTTACAAAGAACGGGAGGTCTAAAAGTCAAATTATATTCAGCCTTTAAACCAGAAATAAAAATACCCTCTGAACACAGTTTAGCTGATGATTTTGGTAACAATGTTTAAGATAAAACATTACCTCCTTTCTTTCAGTTCTACTTTGATAACAAGGAATAAAACACAAGTTCTGTCAGCAAAATGACATACAGACAACAAAAGACAGCAGGGGAAAAAAAAAAAGTGCTCTAACACATCTACCTTTGATAATACAGATGCTTCATCAGACAATGAAATCTCCCCTTTATGTCAAGCTCCTTTTTCTGCTGGGGGAACCGTATGAAGGAGAAGGACAGAAGGAGGACTGAAGGCAGCTCTTTCCCCTCCATCCTCTCTGCCCAGATGTTTTTGCAGACATGATGCAGAAGACCTGGCTCTTGACCTAATGAGGTCTACTGAAGGCCAGGCACAGAAGGAAAAGCACCTATCAAACACAGGGAGCAGTTTTCTGTACAGCTTTGCATAAATAGTTATTGCTGTTAGAAATCAGTTTATAAGACTATATAACTCTGAAAAGTTTTACTATCCAGAGTTTTCTTCCCTTGCACCCCAACACAGTGATGCTGCATTTCCAATACTACTATTTCTCTGAGCAGAGCATCAAGTGGAGATACCAAAGTGGACACCCTCAGCAAGGCAAGTCAAACCATCTCTTGCTCTTCTAAACAAAATGATAGATTAAAACTGGGAAGCCAGAGCAACACACAGAATCTGTACTAAAAAGTTTAATCCTTCAAGTAGGCTTGCCCAAATATGCGCTTCCCTCTCACAGTGGTAGTGTGTTAGATAAATATGCCTTTTTGAAATGCCCATTTATAGGCATTAAATGTAAGCAAAAGACAGCATTAAAAATTATTCTGTAGTCCCCAAACAGACAAAAGACATATTGTGTCCATGTTAAATACATTTTTGAGGATATTTGATGAAAGACGTTTACCATCTGTTGAAGTTAAAACCTGGAACAATATTTTACAATCCAGATACAGGTTAGACAAATAATGGGTCCCAGGAGTTTGGATAAACGATGCTTAAAAACAAGGGACAGAGGGAAAACAAAACAAGCTATCTGCTCTTCTCCTTCTCCACCGGTTTGCTTTGGTGGATCAGAAGCCTAAAACCATCATGCTAGCCCTGCTCAAAAAATAACAACCCACCTGGAAACAATGAAGACGGAGCAAAACTAGAAACAGAAAACTCTGGGATTTTTACTGTTGGTTCTACTGAACTGTGACCTGTAACATTTCAGATGTCTGCTAGTGGTTTACCCTTGTTTAAAACAGAAGCAATCCTCCACCTTTGCTTGTAAAAAGCACTGAAAGTCAGCCATGGAGAGTGCTACGGAGGAGATGAGGATGGCAGAGAAAAAGCAAATGAGAGGGCTTCCTCCCCCTTCTGTTCTTTTTTCACAAAATAGCTCCGAGTTATTTACATACTCGTATCCTGAACTCCCCCTCCCGTTTCACAGTTTGCAGTTAACTCTGCATTCTGCTGGAGATAACACGTGTTTAGCTTTCAGCATGTTTAGGCTAGAACACCCTCTGAACATAACGCCAGGTCACCAAGCCCACAGAGGGAAGTACTTCCAGATGCAGAGACTGGCTAGATGATAATAGACAGAAATATGAGGCTCCATCTCTCCACCACCCTGAAGAAATCAACCTACTCAGTGAAGGAGACAACAGCTTGGCAACGCCTACAACTGGTGCTCAACCTCAGATCCAGTGAAAAGATGTAAATATTTAGATTTCAATTTCATCTGATATGATAAATATAAAATGTCTATTTCCTTCTTTAAAAAAAAAAGTAGCATTAAAATAGGTAAGCCACCCACATAGAGAAAATGATTCTGCAGTGCTTCTACCTTTAGGAGGAGGTTATTTAAGTTATTAAGGTATTGATCTTGAAACAAATGACAATCACAAGTGAAGTTACTCCCATTGAATTGTTTTCTGACATACATAAAACATAATTACACCACATCTATATCAAAATACATACATAAGACCGTTTTGCTGTTAATTCCAAAATTCTAGTGGCTGATGGCAGCCCATTATTTTTTTACCTCTTAAGAAATGCCCACAGCCCTTCAGGGTTCCCTATGGAGTGATAACTCTGACTCCATCCCACATCATCTGAAAAAAGCCCCAGAGCGATCCACGAAGTCCCGAACCAGACTCTTTACAAGTAACCCATACAAGACACAGCAGAAGCTGAACTGCAGTTTACCACGGCTGTACTATAAAAACCTGAAAACCTTCCATAACCTTTTAAAGCACATAATGGAATTAAGGCCCCACTACACATCCAGAATTAACACTCATGCAAATATCAAACTTCTTTGGAGTTGGAGATAACACAGCCTCGCCCCTAAAGCGCCAAGATAGGCCAAAGAGCTCAATGTGCTATTGTGATTACACGCTCCCATCCTCCAAATTAGCTGTTGTGCCATTAAAGAGAAACGCCTTCTCAGGTCATTCCTCTGTGGGTTAAGTCAGCTAATATACTTGAATTAGTGTCCCAAAGCTCAGCAATTCTTATGTAAGTGCCAGCAATCCAAACAAATCAGAGTTAACTTCCCTGTCTATTACAAGAATCGCTGCCACGATGACTAACTATGAAACTTTCAGCTGTTCGTTCACTATTATCTTTCCTAAGTCCTCCTAGTTATACTGCAACGATCAGATGTGCCTTCCCAGCTAGTAGCAAACTACCTCTTGTTTCATTACTAGATTGTCCGGACCTCCGCTCCCCCCACCCATGACGAGACTATAGAATCTGGTGGAAAACCCCCAAGCAGAAATCCCAATATCTGACCTCAGACAGGAGACTGAGCTGTTTAAAGGAACAGAAAAGGATGAGCGGCAAATCACTTCCTCGTCGCATCAAAGGAGTCTCTCCAACTTACCTAAGCTCAGCTGCTTTCCTGCAGAGGAGAGTTTTAAGGTTCCTGCTTACAACGTCAGGGCACTCACCAACCTCAGCTGTCCAAGCACAACAAAGTCAGGACTGTAAAAGCTGTGCAGAGTTCTCACTATGCAAGATACTCAGTGCTCAGGGTTGGGTTCTTTTTGTGAAAAAAGAATCCTTGAGGTCCACAAGGATGCAGATTTCTGGCTGTTGTAGCTGTTCAAATCTGTCTGAGCAAGATTTTCTGGAGGCTTTTTAAAAGCCAGAAGAAAAGAGAAAAAAAAAATCTAATTTGGAGTCCTCACGCACTAGCTCGGTAAGGAGAGGCTGAAGATCAGCCTTTGCTGCGAAGGGTTGTTGGAAGACCCAGCCGCTGCTCAGGGAGCCCACGTTCCTACCCCGATAGCTGCCTTCTGCCCAGCACACTTCTGAGTCAGCCGAGGTGTTTGCTTTCCGTTCCTGTCCCTCGTGGCATTGCGGCGGCAGAGTCAGAGCGCTGGTATGTGCCCTCCCGCCAGGCAGCAGCCCAGAGGACGCAGGAGCAATGACCCCGACACCTTCACTCCTGAACTTGAGAGCACCCTGCCAGGGCTGACAGCTTTGCTGTAGCTTTCCACACCATTCATTGACCTGGGCTGCCTTAACCACCAAACCCAAGGTAACTGTACGCTCATTACCATCCCTTGCATATGGAAGCCCACACGCTGGAGACGCTGTCTTCCCTCTCAGTAAGAGGCACTAAATTTCCCCTCCTGGATGGTCTTTCATCGCAAAGCCAGCACCTTCTTGCTGGGGTCTCCGCAGATGCGCCCAAGCTCTCCAGGGCAGGTTTTAGCCCCGCGCTTATTAGATTTCTTCCTGCTCTTTCATGGCAAATCATGCAGCTCCCTGCACCCACAGAGGCTCAATAACTATTTATCTCCACTTGCCTAAGCAACCTCTTATTTCTCCTCCCCTCTGAAGCTTGACTCTGTGTCAAACTTACTCAGGAAGGGTTGCAGGAGCAGGAAGCAGCTCTGTCTCCAGATACTGCCATCTCTCAGGAGGGGCCACTGGATCCCCACAGCCACCCTTCAAAAAGAAAGACACCTTTTTCCCTACTGGTTTTGAAGTTCCGCAGTGTGAGCAGTGTGATTTACTGAAGCATTTTGTTGTGAGCTTCTAGGGATATTTTTATTTTTTTATTAGAAAAACCCCACCATCGAAACAGTCACACCAGCAAAACCCCTTGCCTATAGAAAATGCACAAGTATGACTTCAGGAGCTCTGCGTATTGACTTGGCATCACACTGATTAAAACTCCTGAAGTGATAGGATCTGAGCTGGCCCAATGCTAAATTGTTTTGTTCTTCTTACATTAAGAACATCTAAATATCATTACTTTGTTAATTTAAAATTTTGTAGGACTCCTGGCATGGACACCATGATTAGAGAAGCCACATTCCCTCTCAGTTCATGGGTGAGTTCAGACAGACTCCTCTGCCCCAGTACAATGTTGTGGCATTTGGATTTCCTCCAACACCCAGGAGACAAAGTTAAAAATAAAGTGTTTTATTTATTCCCTCCCCCCACATTAATTACTCCATTTCAATTCACACTGAATACTACAGAACATTTTTGTTTACAAGATGCTTTCAGGCTCAAAATTAAATTTAGACATATCTTACTAATTTGGGGAGCTAAACAGAAATATTAATTGCATCATACCCTATGTCAGCCAGCTTTAAAATTAAATTAGAAGGCATCTTCACCATTTAGAGGAATTGGCTATTAAGAAAACCATGGGTTTTAGATGCTGGTTTTCCCTTCTAAGAAAATAAAGAGAAGAAAGACGTTGATGTCTGTTCCTCTCCTTGAAATGAGGCATGTGTCTCAAATAAGAGGAAGCCTAAAAGAAAAACATCATGTGAAAAAAAACATTTCTCAATGGATTATGCTGGTCCTAGAACAGGACATTACCGTGAATATGCATGAATGGCAAGAGTCAAACTACACTCAGGAGTAAGCATCAGCTTTCACTTGCCATTTTCTGAAGCCTTCCAGTCAGCCTGCCAAGACAGCAACTGAATGACAAGATTTTTATTTGAATGCAGGGGGGGAGATTAATGCTGTTTTGGACTTATAAGAGGAACCTTCTTTAAATTAACTTGCTTGAAGGATGTGCTGCTCCTCTATTTGGCCAACTCACAGAAGCAGTAACAAATTGAATAAAAAGAGACTATTTATTTAAATTCAAAACCCCTTAGCACCACTGTCAGTTGTAAGTTTTGAGAATTTCTATTTAAAAAAAAAAAAAATCAGGACAAGGTCTTTCCAAACTGGTCGCTGTCAACTAAAACGAGAAGTTAGATAAAACTCCCACATGCCAGATGGTAAATCACAATAAACGCTCGGGCTGTTAGATGCACAACAAGCGACAAAGACATTGATACACACCATCAGAAGCAAACCCAAAATAGAAAGGATATTTTAATAAGTTATAATTTGGGGGAAAAGATCCTTGTTAAGCTCATCAGAATCAAAAGTCATACATTGAGGGCTGCTTACTTGCCTCAACACCTCAGGTAAGCATGAAGAACAACTAACAATTTTTAGCAGTTACATTAGGCTAAGGGCTACTGTCAGCAAGAGCCCTGGAGTTCACTATTTAGACATCACTTAAGATCCTTTCTGCCAAGTTACTTAAAAAAATATTGTTAAAGGATACCAGGGAATTGTTTACTCAAACCATTACTGTTTCCCAAACACAGATGCAAGAAAAAGTTATATTAAGAAGATAAACAGCTGCTACTGTATGCTGTTTAAATGGTAACAAAAGCATCTAAGGGCCATAAAGGGAATAGTAAGGGAATTAAAAAGCATTTTTATGCATGAAGATGGCTAACATCCGTACATTCATTAAAGTGGTATCAACCATGCTTTTAATTAAAAGTTAGTGACAGAAACTTAAATATGATTGATGAAACCTAGCAGCCTACCAGAAGTCTGCTCTATCAAAAGCAAGAACAACAAGCTGCATTTCCAGCCCTTGCTTGCTCATTTCTCTTTCCCTCTCAGCTGCCACAATCACAACACATTGCAAGGACAACAAAGCAGCATTCCTGTGAAAAACAGCAAGCCAGGACAAGTCTGCAACCATGCTTTCATGCTTGGCCATTCTTTATTCTGTATATCCCAAGGAGGCGTTTCAATAACCAAGCAGCCCGGGGCCAAGACAACGAGCTGGTTACCTGTCAGTATAAGCAGCTGTACAGCGATCTATCAACCATCACAGGCATAAGGTCTGCTAAATGCTGGGAAAAGCCAGGAAAAAGGCTGCCCTACAAACAGCAGTCTCCTATTCAACAGTGGAAAAAATCACTCAGAAGCCAGCGCTGAACTCTGTAACGCAGTCTTCTTGTGTTACTCGGGAGCACAACGCAGTCATGACAAAAATAAACTACACGATAAAAATACAGCACGAGCAAAAAGATGTGGGCTCAGAGAGGGAATTAGTATGCAATAGGAGGATAAGGAGTCCTATAGGCCATAGATATTTCAACAGGCAATCAAACCACCTCCTATTTAAGTCCTGATGTCTGCGAAGACTAATCTATTACTGTTGCTCTGTTGAACCACTGTCATGTACAGAGCTGAGCACATGAAGATTATGTCTTCAAAGACTGAAGACGTTTTTTTAGCATGCTATTACCCACTTAGCTGCTTCCAGACACACAGAGCACATAGAAGATGGAAGCTCTCACTTCAGAGCAGGTACTCACACAGGAAGAAACTTTTTTTTTTTTTGCTTAAATACACAGTTTAAATAAACTTTGCCTCTATCATAGCATTTTAACATAAAATGTGACAGGACTGAATTGGGTGGCTGACCGAACAGCGCACTACTCTGAAGGGTTCCCCGTTCCTGGCTCTGTAAGGATGCTCCAGCCTCAGGTTGAGCACCTCAGTGCACTCCTCTGTGCTTCCACTTCTTCAGTGGAGTGAGAGGGGTTGGCGAGGAAGTGAAGGGCGTGCTTTAACCCTCCCGCAGCTGCACAAAAAGCTAAAGTTGTTCATGCTGTAGCCTGCTGCCGTGGGACAGCAGCATACTCCAGAATGGAGCCCACAGTTGTTTGGGAGCACCAGGCAGGGGCTCTTCCGTCAAGTGACAGGGAGGCCCGGAGAAAGGACCACCAGGCTCAGCAGAGAGGATCCCCTCTCGTAACTCATTATCCAGCTAAGGAACGGGCATTCTGCTCTTTCTAAAGGGAAAAATCTCTTCCTCCTGCCCTCCCGAGGGGCAGCACTGGCTCAGGAGAAAGGCCAGTTTCCAGTCAGCCACCCAGCAGTTCAGTGACCACAGGGGGGTGGGTCTCAAGCCCCAAAAGCCCACAAGGTTCTTCCTCAGCTGTAGTTAGTCAAAGGCGTTTCTTCTGTGAGGCTGCTGCAGGTCTCACCCCTCTTCTCCTACCACAGGCAGGGAGGCCGTCCCCGGGCAGCGCCTTTGCCCCCTCCTCACAGCCAGGCCTTGTCCGAGGGGCCAGTGGGCCACCACCTTCCCCACCGCATGACAAGACTCCATCCGGTGCCTCTGCCAAAGCTGAATTCGTTGAAATTCAAGCCGGAGAGATGCAGTAACCGAGGCAGGAGGACGAGGAGGGCTGTGGCCAGGACGAAGGCGCTCCCATGGGCAGGGTCCGCTTTGGCCTCACACGTATGGCACTTGAAGGCTGCCGGCACGGTTCCCCGACATCCGGCACGGCTTCCTGCACGTCCAGCCACGACCTACCGAAAACGTTCCCTCTGCCATTACGAAATGCCCGGTGCAGAGGGTGCCCGTCCCCGGCTGTCAAACACCGACACTCAAACCACGACCGAGGGCAGAGGAGAAAGGTGCCTGCTGCCTACGACCCGCCAGCGCAGAGAGAAAGGAATAACGGGATGGGGGGGGGGGAGTCTGAGGGGTGTAACACGACCAAACCTCATTAGTACACCAGCGGGGTACGTTAGGGCAAGGCTACGAGCCCTTCGTTATTTTGTGTGCAGTAACTAGGAGCTGAGGCAGCGCGCTGCTATGGCCGCACCGCCCGGAGACCCCGCGGCGCAGCAGACCTGTCCCTCCCTGTCATTTACTCCTCTATTCGGGAAACTTTTACCGCCGACGCATCCCGCTGGCCGCGGGCGGGGACGTAGACGGCCCGACCCCGCTCAGGCCGCGGGAGCGCCCGGAGGTACCGGCCGGCCACCCGCCGGCGCCACGGCCCGCAGGGGCCGTTCCTCCTCCCCCG
>NW_010973276.1:3957133-3990761 GCF_000737465.1 Haliaeetus leucocephalus
GGGGCGCTGCGGCTCGCCGCCGGCGCTCTTACCGCCTTCCTCCAGCCGCTGCCCGGCGCTGGGTTCCCTCCCCGGCTTGGTCCGTTAACAGGGCGCCCGCGGGAAGGGTGGGTAACTAACGGTTCGGTTGGGGGAGCCGAACTTCCACGGTGGTGGGTGAAGCCCCAGCCCAGCCGCTGCTCTAACCCAGCCCCTGGCACCGGACTTTTTGCAGACTGGAGCAGCGCTGGTTACTCCTCTAACTTTAATCTCTGCAAAGACTGGAAAAAAAATCACAAAAGGTTTAGCAATCATTTTATTCAGAAACCTCAGGAAAAAAAACAGCAACAAAATCTGCTGTACCATTTTAAACATCCATCCGTTTCCTGTGGTGGATTTTTTTTTTTTTTTAAGGATGCATCACTTCTGTTCCACTCTGCAAATGCAAAACACTACCAGCAACCAGCCCCTTGTTAAGTCCTGGATAATTCCAAACTCACCAGCTGCAAGAGAGCTGCACAGCTGATGCTTCAAGCTCTTAGCCTTCATCCTCAAGGGCTCCCCTGCAGCTCACCAAGACCTGCTCCCATTTCTGCTCTTTCTCGGGGAAGTTATGCCCATGCTCCGGGGCCAGAGCTAGCCTGCCTCCTAAACGAGTTTGTTTTGTAAACACTAACTCCATTGCCACTGTAAGTTCTGGTCCACATTATAGCTCTTTTTACAGACTAAGTTCCCAGTGTAAGGCAGATTATACCTAAAGCTATCAATGGTACAAAGAGACACTTTGGGTTTTTTTTTAATTTGCTTTTTAGAGATGTGGACAAACGGAAATTTTATTTTCCAAAGGTTAAATCTCAGAGCTGAAGGAGTTGTAATGTTTTTTATCATAGAGAAAACTATGCATGGGAGTGTCTCACAAGGGCAGTCTGAGACAGATCAAAGCCTGGGGCTCCAGGTACAACCTAGTAGATCTGGAAAGGCGATAAAGGCCTACATAGCTGAGAGGTGTCAGGTGGAAGAAGGCAAGAGGAAGATGATTAAAGTCCTCCTCAGAGGAAGCATAAGCTTCTGGTTCTCTGGAAGTCCTTATTTGTCCCCAAATACAGAACCAGGCAATTTGCTCGTGTTAAGGTGAAGAATTTTAAAAGGGATTTAAAAAAAAAAAAAAAAAAAGAAAAGAAAAAAGAAAAAAGTGTCCAGCAAAGTGCACAGCAAACACGCGGTTCACGTGCCCCACTTTTTGATGCTTCGGGTCCGATTTTCAGAAGCACTGAGCATTCAGGCCTCCCACTGATTTAATCTGGAACTGCAGATTCTCAACCCCTCTGAAGAATGAGGCCGAAGGCACCATACTGAACAGGTCACCTGAAGCCAGGCATTTATTTGAAAAGGTTGTCCTAGAAGTTTACTAAGAGCAACACTTACTTTCCCCTCCCTGCCCCGCCCCCCCCCTGCTTCAGTGTTATAATAGAACAGAAATAGCCTAAAGAGCTCCAACAGATGGAGGAGGACTTTTGATTAAAAAATAAATCCTGACGCACAATTCAGTTTTCTGGATGTAATAAAAAAAGAGTACATGAATATGAATAGCACTGGAAAGAATAGAGTGGAGATAAAGGGAGGTTATAAGGAAAGGCAGTGAAATAGCTGAACTGATTTACCTACTTGTTTCTAATCTCTGTCAGGAAAATTCTGTTTGTTTTTGCTGTAGTGCTGATGAAAGAAAACAAGACCATTAGTGGACTCCTGAAATTTTCCTGTGATGGATTCCCTGGAAAAATCCTGCTGGCTGAATGATACTTTTGAAGAATACTTTTAAATTGTACCTGTTAATAACTTAAAATGGTGGGAAAACTTCTTCAGCTCAATAGTAGTGCTGCACAGGGAAGTGAAAATTCTTTTTTCTTCCCTCAACCCCTTCTAAGTAAAAATTAGAAGTAAGAATATGGAATACCATCAGAACTGTACATCTATTCGTGTAGCCAGGAAATATATTTGAGCAAGTTATCTCCAAACATCCAGGCCCAATTTCTACATTTTGGAGTAAAGGGGAAAATTAGTAACAAACATCCTTGACTTCTCCCCCAAATCTGATCTTGTATTAAAAGAACCCACAGGGCAGAAGTGGCTGAAAAAAATACAATTTTTCAAAAAGACTGTGCATAGGTAGGACAGTTCTTCATCAAATATCTTAAAACACAGCACTCTAAAATTAGAATCAGACCTTCACAAGCTTCCTTTATGACAGCTATTCTGGCCTTATAATCACATCATTGGTGGCTAAACATCTTGAACAAGGACAGAATTTGAAACACAATATGATTAAAACCTACATTAACGCTGATGTAATATCCCAGAACCTATTATTGTTCTTGGGCAGGAGGAAAGAATCTAATTAAACATTTATTTAATATTAAAATACAAATTAAAATATCAATGTTGGACAGTAATTCAGCAATATGCCAACTAGCAAATATGTATTTTTCACCAAGAAAAATGCATGTATATTCACAAATACAGCTTGGATTTGATTTGGTAATGTACATGATCAGAACACTGGCATGGCACACAACCCAGCCTGGCATATTAAAACAGTAACTTTGATTAAGTAGTTACAGTCCTGGAGCGTCAGCTGGAGTTGAGTTGCTCACTGGGAGACAGGATGGCTGCTGTCAGTCTCGTGAATCCTGGTACTCGTGGTATCAAACCACTACTCACTGCGACTGTTGGGAGACATCAAATAATTTAGAGCAATATTTTTCTAACACAGCCAGCAGCAACCAAACTAGCAAAACACATACCGATCTGCAGCCAGCCAGCCATAGTGAAAGTATTACTCACAGCTTTGTCACAATGAAAAATATCCATGTTATAAGGTTTAAATTACAAGGATTTACCATATAACAGTAGTTAGCTTTAACACAAGTAATTCATGTTGCTTTTTGTATTAAAGTTCAAAATTTCCTATTGGCTAATATTTACATCATACCATAAATACTTATAAAATGGTGAGGAAAACAAAGTGCAAAAGGATAACACTATCATTTTCCGAAAACAAGCTGCCTTTTAGTTTCTTATTCTTATTATAAATTGAATATCACTATTTAAAAATAATTAATATTTCTAAAAATATTACAATACAGGATAAACATTGATTTCTCAAGTGTAACAAAAATATGTTTAAAATATAGGTGGCTGTTTGAAGTACAAAATATTGCTGTTTGTAAAGGGTAACATGGTTGTAAAACTACTATTGAGGGTTTATAAAAATACAAAACAATTTGCATTTACTGAGTGCATAATTACATATTAGTGCAAAAAAAAAAAAAGCATATTTGCATTCAAGACAGAATTGTCAAATATTTGCAGAGGTACGTAAAACATGAAATCTTTTCAGAGTCATGCGTATTGACCCCAAATCTCTATTAATCCTTTCCAAGCGATCTTCCAGGGCTTCCTAAAGAAACAGTTAAAGAAAATTAAATAAAAGAAAAGAAAGGAAAAGAAAAAAAAAAAAAGAGGATTTAATAACACACAACAAAATCCAATGATCCTTCTAAAATGAAGAAACTACTATTATTCCTATACTGAACTGGTATTATTTTTGATGCATTACTAGCATTCAGTTAGCACCCAAAAACTAGAGCCAGACCTACAAACTTTTCATATTATTTTTATGTATGTGTGTGTATTTGTGGGTTGTTAGCTTTTTTAAAATCTATTTCAGGTATTTTGGTTTTTTCCATGTGACTTGGGAAACTGCATGAGATACACTTGACAAGAATTAGGACAGGCTGATAATTAGGGAGACACATTTAGGAAACAGCTGACTACTGTAGTGAGTGGCAGTATTGATTCACTGGAATGCACTTGTACTTTCAAATTGATAACAAGCCCTGGGATTACAATTTAGGAAATGCTGAAGTTGTAGGCCTCACAGAGACCTCTAAAACACAACTTTGAGACACTTGTTTTTATTAAGAGTCTGCAGAGCGTTCTGAAGAAAAAAGCACTCTCCTGTATTCCACCTACACTACTTATTTTTGCCTTATTTTCTTCTTCGTACTTTCAAGTAGACAAAATCCAACCAAAGAAAAACTAAACTCTGCACTTTCTTCTCCAGCACAACATCCTCTCTATAGCTTCAGGGATCTATTTCACAGTCACTGCATTTTCTTAATGTATTGCCCTTAACTACCTCTCAGTGTTATCACAAGAACAGACTATTCTTGCAGTCATTCAGAAAAATGCATCCCATGTACAAAAATAGAAGATATAAAAGTCTTACGCAGAATATACACTATGTAGTATATAAATGTATACACGCACATACTTTTTCTTTATATGCGTATATACACACACACTCACACAAAACAAAAGTTGTCAGATTGTGGCTGGGGGAATCAAGTGTTTGCAGGGCTAATTGTTCTTTTCTGAATCACTTGCATACAAATGATCCAGACTTACACCTTTTACACAGCAGGTCAGAGTGTGTTTATAATTAACTTGCAGTAAATTCCTTATTATCTTCTAAGGCAGTAATGTCTAGAGAATAGAGAAGAATCCTTCACACAGATTGAAAATTCAGCCAAATTCAGGAACAATTCTCAGTAGTATAGAAAAATTCCCATAGTAATCATCCTTACTATATAGCGGAACTTTACACTATATAGTCTCAAGTTGTGGAAGAGCAACTTAAGAGAACAGTCATATGTAGAAGCTTTGTCACCTGATTTAATCTTGCTTGCAAGGTCATTCTTCCACCAGAACAAGGTATTCGACTCAATGCAGCCTCAATCTAATAACAGAAAATACTTCAGCTGTAAATTATAGTTTCAAGAGCCAATATAAGCCTTCCCAGCTCATCTTACAAAAAGAGAGGTGAGGTGTATAGATTACAAATACATGTCCAGTCTTGTTCTTAAACACTAACTTATGTTACCATAATACTGTGCCATACAAAACTGATACAAAAGTTAACATTCATAAGCAGACCCTCTCAAGGATCATTCTGAAGCGAGCACTCTTCATTGCCAGAATAAGCTTCCTTGTTTGAAAGGCTGATTTAAAGCATTGTCCATTAAGGAAGAAAGGAAATTCACTCCAACCCTTGCATTCACACTGTGTTTATGTTAAAGTGACTCTCCTTTAATGAAGTTAGGGACAGAAAAGGACTGGAGTATGGGAAGTAGAGCAGGGAATGATAATGGCACATTCCTAGGGTAACACTAGAAATTGTGCATGAATTTCAGCCACGTATTGCATAGGAATACAGCTACATCCCTCACCTCTCATACAACAATTATGTTTTGTCACAACTTGAAAATAAAAATAATCTTTGCCTGTTGCTTTTCTTGAGTCAGCTCATCAAAAAGCCTCTCTGTTTCAGCCAGAGTCTTAATCCTTGCTGCGTATTTGAAGTCTCCTTCACAAGATGATAGCACTGGCTCGTATTTTTGTGCTACACCCCTCTCGTCCCAAGCTGTCGCTTTCTTCATTCCAGTACTGACAGATTCAGCACACGAGCTGTGTCTGACACCTGAATGCTGCCTTCCTATCAACGAAATAAGGGTCTTTTTATTTGTTTTGTAATTGCCTGTGAAATTACTACATAGGACAGAAAAAGAAACTAATACCAAGAAAAGCAGTGTGATGAAGGTATATAAGCTGAGGATAGTGATGAGCGAAGCCTCTTTAGCTTGCCTTAAACAAAGCTCCCAGAAGAATGCAAAACATTTGTATGGGTCATCTTTCAAGTGATCTTTATAACACAGCATATTTTTTGGTTAGCAAACAGATTACTGTACTGTGCTAATTAGGAATTATTTTTACTGGTACAACATTACTAAATATCACCAAGTAGACTAGCTGTCATGAAAACACTAGTCTAAATAAATGCATTAATAAAAAGCAAAAGCAGAACATTGTGACAAGAATTACAAAAGTGAGAAAAGATTTGGTTCAATCAATCATTTAAAAAATCTGAAACAACTGGCTTTATTATAGTTACTCTTTGCTATCTGTAATGCAATGTTTAGCAACAGAATTTTATTAGTATGACTGAGTATGTACATCTTAATATAGACCCTACTAAGATATACATTGTACAGCTGAGTTAAGCATAGGAAAACATATTGCCTTTCTTTCTCAATTTAATTATTTTTGTTGTTCCATTGTGTTTATGCACACACACATATACATAAAAATAAAATACTGTAAGAATGGTATTTCTCTGTCTACAGGAATAAGACAAGAGTCAGAGGATTTTTAAAAGTTGGACTTCACAGAGTAAAATGTCAGCTTTCTATTTAAGCAGCTGTTACCAATGTAGAAGAAATTATGGTAAAGAAATAAAGAACAGTGTTCCCCCGCTTTGACAGATTACCTTCTACATCATCTAATGAGAGAAACTGGAGTCTTTTTCTTGGATTATTGTGCTGTAAAGTAGATGTTGGACCAGTTTCCATGTCATCTAGAAGTATATCAAATCTACAGAGCAGGAAGCACATAATTACTTGCTAGAAATCATGTATCAAGCAATACAATATTCTCTACTTTTTCACCTTTTGTTTAAATAAACAATTTTTTTATAAAACAATTTCTATCTCACAGGCATTGCAAGTCTTCTGATTACTGCTCATAGTACCATACCCCAATGTACTCCTATTTGCACACACCAAAATACCTCATTCATGTGACTGACTTACTTTCAGCAGGCCAAGCTATCACTCCCAAACACACTGAGCTCCCATGTTGTCATCCTCAAGAACCATCAAAGTGGTGCTAGACACTTCCTCTTCCTCATGCACGTGTCCTACACTTTGATCTCGCAGGTAAGTATGTTCTCAAACTCTACAAGCCTTGCCAAGCAAAGATCTCTATAGAAACCATAGTATCTAGTACAGTTAGCAGAAAGTTAAGTTTATGTATTTTTTAACATGCTTTTAGGTGCCATGACAGGTAGGTAGATACTACTTTCAACTTTTATTTACATCTCTTGATAAGCTGCACATTGATCTGGACTTACTCCACAGAACACTTCTTCTATAACTTCGTTACTGATCAGTGTTGTGTCAACAGTAAACCCAACATCTCATCTTGGTGAATGCTAAAGACGGGAAATCATTCTAGATTTTTCTTGCCAGATTTTAAAAAGTAAAACGTGCTTTATATTCAGAAATCTTCATATGGCTCATTTTCTAGGACTTTCAGTGAACAAGAAACAGCAGCATTAAGCCTGCATAAACATACTGCTGCTATAATAATGATCAGAACACAATTGTATTCACAAGACCCATACCTTGTCACTGTGTTTTCATTTTTGCTAAGCAAATGGCTAAAACCAGGAGAGAGGTTTTCTTTTGGAGATCGTTTTGGGCTGTATGTCACAGACACTGGTGCCAACATTATCTCTCTTCTTGCTGCAAAAGACAAAGTAAGTTTAACTGCTAAAACTTCTCCCAACGCAGTATCTCCCACTCATGATCAGATGCTTGCATCTTAAAAGAATGCTTTTCAAAGCTGTCTACATGTTTCTTTAAATTAGATGAACAGTGCATCACATCATAGAAAAAATGAAAATAAACTTAGAACTCTCATGTTTTCTATGATTATAGACAAGCTTTTTTTTCAGACTGTTCGAATAATGCAGAAATCCTACCTTTGTTTTTCTTTCTTCTAGAGCAGTCTTTCATTATTTGCTTCTACTTTTTGAGTAACATGAACCAAACTTCAGAAAAGCACTTACTTGGAGTATTCGATTTTCTGTTTGAAGGAGGAAGGGACGACGACCTCTGGCCAGAAGGGGAGCTATACCGTTTCAGTCTGTGTTGGTCTTTACCTTTCTCTGGGGATTGGTTAGCAACTAAAGAAGTTTCAACAAACCCAACAGTTTGACGTCGATTTGATGTTTCTAATTAAAAGGAAAAAGTTATTATGTTAATCAATCTTTTTCCATACAAGAACTCACAAATATTCTCCTGTACTCAGCTTTTACTGTACAAAGACTGCACTTAGTCTGCCTCACATCAACATAATTGTGCTGTTTTGCTCAAGTCTCGCTTCCTGCTCATCATATTCATGAAGCAGATAGTTTGACTCATGAAAATGGATGCTTTGCAGTGCATGTAGGAGAAATGATGCTAAATAACACTGATTTAATAAAGAAACAGTGGAAAGCAGGACAAAAGCATCTTTGGGGAAAGAGGGTTGGAGTACCTACCTGAACCAAGAATACAAGCATTTAAGAAAGACTCAATGTTTTCTAATTACAAGGCTTCCAAAATCAGTGTTGTTAGAACAGCTCAGTGCAGTCCTACAGTACACATGCCAGCTTTCTTAAAACCACGCTGATACACCACGAGAACAAAGCTAAACTGGATGTACAGCCAGCCAGAGCTTTGTTAGGACTCCATTAACTGTTTATAAATACTGAGATATTCTTAGAAAAAGGGCACTAACTACACTCTAGCTTAATACCTCACAGCTACCTTTGCATTCCCTCTATGAAACTTAGCTGTTTCATTTTGAATTTTCTCAGGAAAACTCCAGAAGTTTGCATGCTAAAACTGTTTTTTTATCCCATCATGCAAGCCTGATGGACTTTAATGCTGAGAATAACAAAACCAAAAGACATGCAAAGAAAAGCCAGTAAAGACAAGTTCAGGAATATAAAAATAAAAGTTACTAGTTGATGTGTCTTCTTTTTCTGTCTGTGTACCCCAATCTTTAAATGCTTTTCCTTCTTCAAGTTCTTTAAAGGCTTTTATAATTGGTGCTTCTGACATCTCATTTTCTTTCTTGTCTACTGTGTTTGTTGAAGAGTCTTCTTGTGAGGAGTCTTTTTCAGGAGGAGAATGGTGCCTTAAAGAATGTGAGGCGGTGGAGGGAAAAAAAAGATCAAGTTTTTTTTACTTTATTTCATATATCCAAATACTAGCTGAATAAACAAAAACCTGGAGGAATTTAGTTTGAGATTTACAGTCATCAAACCAAGAATTTTAAGGGTGCTTTTTAATTTCAGCCAAGAACCTCAGACGATTGTGCTACAGCCAATTCAGGAATCTGAAGTTGAACAGTGTGAGTTAAATTTGGTGACTTGACAAGTTCTTAGAACTAAATACATCCTGACAGCGGCTTTAGACACTTCTGAGTAAGAACGCAAACTACTAAATTACACCCTAAATTACACCTGAAGCTTCACACTGGTGAAAAGCTGCAGCCAACCGCTACAGCTCGCATCCAATACAACAGAGCACACTGTGTCCAAACTCAACTGGACAGAAACATGGAGAGCGTAAAGACAGTGGTGCAAGATACAGTTGAACCTTTCTGATATTTCAAGAAAGGTATTGAAGGCTGCTGCTGCTTGCTTCTTAGAAGGTTAGTGAAGCAAGAAAGCTATTTGTTTTTAAGGAATTGTATAGCATCTACAACACTGAGAAATTTTTTTAGACCTCTATTTTACAAGTACAAAAACCTAAAAATATGAATCTAGTCAATTCTGGATAAAACTGTTCTTAGAACTTTACATCATAGTGGAGACTGAAGGAAACGAACTCACCTAGAAGGAATACAGGTTTCTTCTAATCGGTTATCTTTGGGGCCTTCCTGGACTTCCAAAGGCTGGCCAGTGAAGATTGAATACTCCGCTCCTGGTATCAACCACTTTCGCCTGCTGACATCAGGAGTTGCCAACTTGCTGCGGGAACAAAAAACTTCAAAATTATGAAAGACTTTGGATTTTATTTTTTTTTTAATTTAAGGAAAAAATTAAGAAAATCCAGCTATTTATTCTAGTTAAACAGAAACAGTAACAAATATAAAATAAACTTGTAAATACTGTGGAAAAATAACCGCTTTTTAAAACATGTTTGTAAAGTAAAAATAAAATATTAAGAAAAAAAATCATATGTTGAGGTTTCAGTCTAAATTACACAATATGCTCAGAATGCAGAACTCCACAAAGATCTTCTTACAATTTAATCCTGCTTACTCAGACCAAGGTTTGGGTAACAAATAGTTCTCAAGTAATTAAACAAAAACAATTTGTTGTAGATTATTCCAACAGTTCAGAGCATCTGACCCCAGCTTTCCTTTTTACACCACTTATTAGAAAAATAAAAAATAAAAACCAAAAAACCCAAACAAGAAAAAGCCACTGTTCATGAGCTGAGAGAGATAAATAGCATCAATGAGTATATTATTATCATGAAATATCAAAAGAAAGGTGTGATTTTTATCCACAGGAAAGTAGAAGGTAATTAGGAAAAAGAGTTCTTGTTTACACAAGCTATGAACCGTAACTACTATTCTGTAAATCTATCCTGCTGTGCATTCAATTGGAATGAAGCTTTCTTCGAGCCTTTGAGATCAGTTAGGGGCAGATTAACTTCCAAATCCATACTGGCTTTTAGATCCTCCTCCCTGATGAACACAGTCTACCATGTTCAGGTCTTCCTTTTTTTCTGTTCATTGTTGAGGCATCTTGTTCATAAATATTAAAATAGCTCTAAACAGAAATCTGTCCCTGTAATATATTAATACATAAATTTCTTGCATCTTCATAATCATCAAAAATCAGGTTCCCCCCAAAATACTACTGTTCGATATATACAAGTGGACATCCACAAAACACATTACATTATCATTCTGTGCTTCACAGCATCAGCTCTGAACTGGGAGAGACACTGAAGAAGCCATAACTAAGTAATAAAAAACAAAGGGGGCAAAGCTTTTCAGGTCTTTAAAACATTTAAAAAAAAAAAAAAACCAAACCAGAACACAGGCCAACTTTAATTTCCTTAACATAAATTCACATTCAAACTAGAGTATGCATTCTAATTGAACTTCCCCTCTACTCTCAGGATACCTGTACAAACTATATTTAGAAACATAAAAAGTAGTAATCAACCTTTCAAATCAATGACAAAGACACAATGAAAACCTGCAATGTCTAACTGGACTATTAGATTTTATTCCCAAGATCTTTGTTGAGTATGGGAATCCCAATTCAGCTGCGCAGTTGAGACCTATCAAACACTCATTTGGGAAGACTAGAGACAGTCTGCCCAGTCACACATCTATTATCCACAGTATTTATTTGTTTTTAATAATTTCTTGGCATGTGAAGTCTCTGGATCACGTCACGTGTTTAATCCAGTTTAGCCTACAGACTGACATCATCTTGATCCATTTTTAGCCAAAACACATTAAAAAGTATTCTAAAACACATGACCTGTTTTCACATTGTTGGAACATTCACTTACTTGGCACAAGAGGTTCTTAAATGACTTTCGGTAATATGGCGAAGTTTCAGCATATTTTCATGTTCTACCTGCTTGAGCTGAGCTTCAAGTTTTGAAATTGTCCTAATGTGGAAGTAGCAAAGATGCGTTATAAAATTATTTAAATGACATAAAAGATACATCATATTTCTTAGAGTTTACTCATTTTTATTCAGATATCCTGGGTGAAGCAGAACAAGAGCAACTACTACATTTTTATCTATCTATCTAAATACATATATAAATATGTATTTGAATACCAAGTTAAATAAGTTAGGTAACCTAGCTAGAGAGATAGGACCAGGAGATGTTGCTGTGGATCAAAGCATTCACCTCAGAGGTGCTGGGGAAAACAAACCAAGAACATTTTTCGTCCTTGACATGATGTACTTGTACAAAGGTCTCCCTGACTCTGGATTTAATGAGTGGCTCCATCTCCTGTGTGTCACTCGGGTAACTCCACCAATCTGCTGCTCAGGCTCTTCACATGATTTTCCTCTCTCCCACATATTGCAGTCCACACCTTCAGTGAACTAGCCCTTGACAATGCAACACAATCTTAGGCATTCCCCACTTGAAGAAGAGAAATACAGGTTTTTGGAGTAGGATATAAAAATCTCCTTTTCCACTACAGTTTCCCCAGTCTGGAATGGTCCCTCGCTAGCAGCGCTAAGAATCAGGCAGGAAAAAAAAGAAGCACCAATAGAAATACTTCACTGAACTATCTTCACACTATCTTCATTTCCTCAACAGTTCCAATAAAAATTGAAGGCAGAGTGGGTTTGGCTTCCTTCTATTCCTTTCTTAAATTCTTCCTATTCATTATTTCTATTTTTCTTCTTGAAAAATCAGGGGATCTGAGCAGCAAAGGAATGCACTGTGACATCTCCCAAGCATCGTATTTGCTATTTTTCTGGGTTTGGCTGAAGACTATGCACAGGTTAATGCTTGGTGGCAATGACATTTGGAATTAATTTTGATGTGAAACTTGTAGCCACATTTCTAGAAGAATCATCAAAAACGATGCATTAAAAAAACCAAAACTTCTTAACAGTCTGGGTTTCAGCTGCTCATATAAAAACATAAAGGGAAATTATGACAGCATATACCCACAAAAGAAGCTCAAACAGAGATGAATGACGTGAAGCACCACCTTATTACAGTCCTACAATGTCTGCCCTAGAGCCCTCTCAGATGTTCTCTCCCCCCACCTCTATAGACTTCCCTGAGCAAGTGCGCTCTTTAACACCCTTGACAAGGAATGGCTGAGAAATCGCAGATTAGAGGATATGTTTGTATCTGTAAAGCCCTTGATGGTCACATACATCTTGCCTAGGGCCTACCCAGAAAGCATAAAAACTCAATGGACTTCTGTTCTCCCAGCCAAAAAATAGATCCAGGTAGCACAAGGGACATCCACAGGAGGTATTATTCCTGCTCTATACATGGAACAGCTTTCTGTCCTTTATTCATGCCTAGGAGCCATAAACTTGAACAGCAAACTCCTGTCAACATCCTTGCTCCTGAAAACCAGAACAGAGACTGGTTAGCTGAAGCTAAAGACAGCTCCTGAGAGGAAAACTGTAGCAGTAAAAAGCTTGAGCAGTGGACTGGCTGGGCTAGCTGAGTGACAACCATCAGAAAGAAAGCTATTAATTACATCCCACTGGAAGACATTGTGATTGAGGAAGTAGAAAAAAAACACATATCCTAAAATAACAAGATTTTTACAGTGTGTACAAAGTAACATAAAGCAACATGAAATGCTTCATTTAGATGCAATTAAACTTGCAAGATCTACAGCCTTCATAACCTAGGAGTAAATGCTTAGGCCATGGCCTGTATTTCATATTGTTGAAATAATAATAAGACAGTTTCACATTTACCTTTTCAAATCAGAAATCTGCGTGTTTGCATCAAGCAATTTGTTTTCAGTTGTATTTAATGTATCCTACAAGTACACAAGGAAAGAAGTAAAAAGCTTAGAAACTACAGAAGTGTATTAAAAGAAAAAACGAGTAAGTCTACAACAGTCTTGAAAACAATACATTAAATACACCTCCCTATAGGAAAAGGAAGTCCATTAAATTTCTTTGGCTTTGACTTTGCAGTATTTTTGCTGTCTGTGACTGGAAAATAATACATTCCAAACACCCTCCTTTTCCCTCCAGGGTTCTGAAGATGTAGTAAGAAGCTATCAGTTAAAATAACTATGGATCTTTCTGTTTGATCTTTTTCAAAATACTTAATTCAGTTAATTCTATGGCACATTATCACATATTTTGCATGTTTGTTTTTTAATTAACTAGCATGTACTTACCTTCACTCTTTCATGTTCTTTTCCAAGGGACTCGTATTCTCCTAAAAGCTAAAACAAAACAAAACAGAACACAGAAACCCACACTGAGACCATATACAATTAACAGTTTTGTTGACCGCTGTAAAATCATCTAATTGCTTGTCTAACATATGCAGAAGCACTACAGGGGATACAGTATATACTTTAATAGTATTTGTTAAGTTTTAGTGTCTTCTAATTGGAACAAAAAGTTATAGACAAGACAAAACAGAGCTACTTATACAATGGACTTCTATTTTTCAAATTATTTATCTCTAAAGAAACTGAAGGAGACTAATGAACCAGTAAAAGTCCTCACTGACTTTAAAGCTGACTTTGTATTTTGAAATTTTAATTGTAAAAAAGGAGTTAAAGCATGAAGTAGCTTTTCCAGCTAATACCCATTTTGCCAGTCCAGTTAAATGTTCATAAAGCTATTACTGAAGAATCAGAGGAATACTTTCTTTGATTCAGCCTAAATACACAATTAACAGTTTTAGCAAGTTGTGATGGCTTATGACAAATTCAGTCCATCCCCACTAAGCTTGAGAGGAAAAAATAACTTTCTAAAATAACTTTCTGGAATACCTCCAAAAATAAAATTAACTAATAGCACGTAGAGTAATACAATACCTGAGACAGACTATGACAACTGTTATCACATCAAGTAGACACTTGCTGCCTTAAATAATTGTTTTTAAATATCTATTAGGTCCATAGTATCACCTAACACCTAGCCTACTAAGTAGTCAGCTAAATAATTTCTGTTCTCTTAGTTGTGCATTAAGACTTTACAATGGTAAACTTTTGAGTAGTTTTCCAAAACACCCAGGACTTGCTGTGTTCCCAACGTGCTGTGCAACTGTAAACACCATTGCCCATTTTCTTACTTACATTTTGAAACATTTTGTTTTCTTCCTTTAGCCTTGTGTTTTTATTATCAGATAACTTATAAGCCTTTTCAAACGCTTCCTCTAGATCTTTAAGCCTCGATTTTAGTCGACTGATAGTGTTATCCTTCTCTTTATTATTTGTGCGCATTTCTTCAATACGTTCTTGCAAAACTTTGGAAGTATTACTGACTGCATAAAAGCGTTCTCTCCAATCTGCCTGTAGGAGAAAAAACATTCATTATAATGCTTACTTAGCAGATTTTTTATTTCAGTACAAAGCATAATCTAAAATCATCTAAATAGAAAACAAGGGTACATCTGCACATGAACTAAACAAAATTTTTTTTCATTTCTGTGATGTATAAAGAATGAAAATGGAGACTAAAAACCCAAAAGATGTATTTATTTCATAGGACTTAAAATATCTAGAGATTAGGCCTCTAATCCCAGCTGATTGTCTTGCTTCCCAGCATAGAAAAATGTCTAAAAAGGTGGAATGAATTAGTCTCTCCGGGTGTCTAAGTTCCATGACAAAGTGTCCTGTTCTTTGACCAATAAACACAGCTATGCAGTCATAAACAAACTGGTCTGACCTAGCCAGAAAGACTGTATAAATATACTTAACAGAATATTTTTGCCCCAGTGCAGATGAGATTTGCTTTTATCACAGGTCTAATAAGAAATCAAAAAGAAAGTAATTAAAACAAGATAAACTTAAAAACCAAAAAATCTAAAGAGAGACATCATAAACCCATCACAATAGTTCACTCTTAACCTTTGTTTGAACCCTACTAACCTTGAAAGGTTGTTCGTAAGCAAAAGTGATGATGATTCAAGTAGGGAGTCTTAAGAAACTCAGCTAGGAAAGTCACTAGTGTAACATATTGGCTGATGTCATATATTAAGAAGAAGGGTTGAAAATAAAGATATGGAAACACCGATCACCTTGATAATGAACAAGTGCATTCTCTTACCCTTTTAGTTAAAAAGCAACTTGATTTAAGAACAGATACTTACCACTTGCTTTTCTAGCATATTATTCTTATTTTCAAGGGCTTTTATGCGAGCACTTCCTTCATTCAGAGCTGCATCTAATTGGTCACACCTATTTAGAACATACAGATTACAAAAATCTCTTGAAATTTTAAAATATTAAATCTACATTTATAGCCTTCTTTCCTTCCTCAAGCATCCCCACGAATTTTGGTGCCCAGCCTGTGACCTTCTCCCCTAGACCTCAGCCACTGCAGCAAGCACCCAGCATCTCTGCTCCAAAGGGCTGTGGTGCTCTTGGTGGGCAAGCAGCAAACTGGGAACACGTGCAGAGACTCCAGATGGCTCAGTGCATAAGAGCTGCAGAACCAAAAGCAGCTGAGATGCACCAGAACAGAGTTCCACTTCAGCTAATTGATGATGCTGTGTGATAATTAATGACTGAAATCACATCGCAAGCTACTTTAACTCAATAAATGACTGCTCAGAAGTCACTTTTAATAGTTAGAACACACTAGTGCTGGAAGATAAATACAAAAGACTCCCAGCTACCCAGACACTTTTTCAATTATTCTGAAGGACATGAATTTTGTAATGTATTTTAGCTGTCTAAATTTTCAATATGTATTTTGACTGGCAATAAATATATAAAAATCACATAGAACTTCTATATATAGCAAACATCCAAGCTATATCTAATGGAATATACAGGTGAGGCACACAGACTCCAGTACTAATAGCTGGTCAAAGAGCACTGACTGGGAAATTGGCTTTATAAAGCCACCAATGAATTCAAGACTGGTCCTATATCTTGTGTAGTTTTGACATGAAAGGTAAAGAATGATGACGTTCACCAGCACGACAGCCAAGCACTATCTTACAAGATAAATAGTTCCATTACAAATTGCTTAGGACTACCTCTGCCTACCAGCCTTTCTTGAGCAAAACTTATACTGGCTTCAGCAAAAATCAGGTCAAACAAAACCTCTGGTCCAAACATCACACTTGTTGCCTAACAACAATCTTAAACTCATCTTAAACAGTTGCATTAAATAGTGCAAAATTTATATTTAATAGGAAAATATTAGCATCATAGATGCATGAAATCTTCAGAATTGAAGAGTGACATAAACTTTTCAAGATATTCTAAACAAGCATACTCTAAGGTGGAAAGAATATCATGTAACAGAGGAATAGGACAAGGAAGGGCAAACAGTACCTGTCAGCAAGATTTTGATTGATTTTCTTCAAGTCTTCAGATGAAGCAGTTTTATGGCTTGCCTCTAGCTGCTGTTTTAAGCTATGTATCTCAGAATCATAGTAGGCTCGTAGATCAGCTATGTGTCGAGCATGTTTTTCCCTCAAGTTCTGCCTAATCCTATTTTCAAAATTCAGAACAAAAAAAATTTCCTGCTATCCACATGACCATGCATTGCCACATTCATTCACACATAATGAACTCAGCATACAGATCTCGCTTACAGAACTTCGTTGCATTCAAATTAAAGCAAAGAAAGCTTCATCATCTAAGGCAGTGGTGTCAGACACCTAAGGCTTGCATAGAAGTCTTCATATTAATACAAATATTAATAATAATAATATATACAAATACAATACAAAGCTTTACAAAAATCTCTTCTCTCCTTTGCTATGTGCTACAAACTATGCACATAAAATTAAAAGAGGAAAACCCAAACACTGAACTATCTTGAAACCAAGACCCCTACATAAGCCCTCACACATGGAATATATGCCATGTCTGCTTGTCCATGTGCAAATCATGAGAGCTTCAATAGGAAAAATAAATATCCCCCATTCACTAAGCACAGTAATTCTGTGCTTCTCACACCATTTCTCTCTAAATAGGAAAACATAATCCCCACAGAACTTTGAACTCTCTGCCTAAATTAACTCCCTCATACAGCCTACGAAGCAAGTATGTATTTTTGTTTTAACATATAAAAAGAAATAACCAAAGCATTAAAGCATCAAAAATTATTCTGCTTTCCAGTTAAGGCTTTGACATCCAAGGAAGACACAGCACAAATATTGTGCCTTAGATTAACCAGTATGGTCTAAAGAAGATAAAATAGTACAGTCTAGAAAGACAATTGTAAGAAGTGGAAAACAACTGTTCTATTTAAACACCATCTGTACTTCAGGGGAGAAAAAAGAATTTAGGAAAAAAGGTGGGGGAAAAAAAAAAAGTAGCAATGTCCACCTATGTTCTAAGCAAACAAAACTCACATACTTTGTTCATTTTACTGGTATTGCTAAGTTTCACTTCTTTCAAGAAAGTGCCAGCTCTATGACTTTTAAAAAAGAAAAAAAAATTACTTACTTTGACATTATCACAGGATCTTCAACAGATGTCACTGAAAGACTATATTCTGGCAAACTGTTGTCAGCACACTGAGTAATAGAAGACGGAGTTAGAGTCAGTGTTTCTTCCTCCTCAGTGTTGACTAAATTATCATTATTAGCATCCGTATATGCCATTGGAAAGGGACAGCTTGTCTTATTTTCATTTTGGAATGGGTGATTTCTCCAGAGATCCAAATGCACAGCACTGCTGCTGGCAGGATATTTTGGAGAATCATCTAACTGAGACGAATTACTTGTCTGTGAAAAAGTGTCTGTGTCACAATGACTTGAAAATCCGGGCTCCGCCATAGAGTCTGGAGAAAAAGGAGAAGTGTCTTCAGGAATACTGAAAGAACAGCGTCCTGGGTTCTGCTGACCTGGTTTCATATGCAGGGTTGGGTCCAACGTCAAGATCTAGGAAATAAGTTATAATGCTAAAAAAACTGCGATTTAACTTTTGTTCTTGCAAATGGAGTTTAATCTGAAAACATTAGTAATTCATATAATATATTGCAGAAATTATATTGACTATTACTACAATTGTTTGGTAGTGACAAGCAAGATGAAGTTGCCTGTAACAGTCTAGATGATGATACATATTCCCAATGTTTGCAACTTGAGTTTTGAAGTTTCCATTAAGAATAAAAGACATATCTAACATTTGTAGCTGTCTACAAAACCTTTGAAATTTCAGTTATGTAAATAGAAGGACTAGGATGTCTGCTTGTAGGTTGAAACAGTAACTTTGTACAGTTATGAAAATCACTTCATGGATTATATATAAACAAGATAGTCACATAGTAGCCATCATTACTGGATTTTGTACAGGACTGAAAGCTGTATAAAGAAACAGATATGACAAAGAATATTTCCACAACCTGTGCCTCTGCTGTTTCACCAGTGGAATTAACTTGTCCTGTGGGAAGCAGTAAGAAAACCCTGCTTCTGCGACTGCAGTTCCACGTGCGTTTCATCAGCTGCAGCCTCAGCATAAGCAGATTCATCGCTGCGCCATCCTCAAGGTTGTGCGGCAAGGGTGCCTGTTTACCCAGGGTATTCTTAGAGGTTCTTTTCAGCTGGATCCCTTCCCAGTCTGGTTCATCACACGGCTGCACGAATTGCTGTTCCAGCGTAACACTGGAGGTGGCAGCAGGGGCCAATTAATGTGAAACCAGCCTGTAACCGATCACATTTTCAAACCGAGACGTGAAGTAAAGAAATTAATGTTACCTCTGGTGGGTGACTTGACTGGGAAGAAGGCATAAAATTCTGGTCTGGCAGCTGTTTGTTCTCCCTTTGTCTTTTATGATAAATATCCTTCAATGATGATAGCTTCATTTCATCAGCAGAAGACAACTTCAATAGGAAAAATTGCTACATTAGTTTATCTGACACAGTCCTCCATCCCCAACATAGATAAACAAGTTGTGGGGTGGTTTTAGCTAATACATCAGTTCTGAACAGAAGGCGGCTTTATTCAGTGCACCCAATTTAAAATGGGGTCTTTAATGAGGCACATACACCTTTAATATACTAGTTAGTCTCTTTTCATCTCCTATACACACAATTTCTTTTAAATGACAAAAGAAGGTCAATAAATTCCAAGTGACTTTAGCAGAGGTAAATGAATAATGAAGGAACAGAACATGAGAGACTGAGCTAACAAAAGAGGTCTCACAGAAAAGTTAGCTTCTGGAGGACTGATTCTTTCCATTGTAGAAAAAAGCAAAGGTGACAAGCAACTATAAGGCAACTTTTAAAACATGTACAAATTTTACCTCCTCTGGTGATACTTTTGTGGACAAAATATCAGCAAACCCACTTCTGAAATTCTCTGGTAAAGAGTGATACATCTCCTTTTCATCTAATTTCCAGTACGAAAGTCCTGATAAGAAGAAACAGTGAAAGAAAAAAAAAAAATTACAAATGTCAAGCTCACAGCTATAGAATAGGAATCCCAAAATCCATTAGTAAGATGTTACTTTGTCAGCTAACAAGAATGCTGTATTAATTATTTGCATCTATTGCTTAAGAATCTCACTAAAGCATTTGTTACCAGAAGTTACAAAAATCTCAATGCAAAGCACAAGCAACATAATCAGTGTTACATCACATGGCATCAATAACGGAAGCTATACATCAGTGAAAACATACAGATTTACTCTTTGGTGTTCAAGGAACAAATTCTCATTTACCACAAACTTTTGTATTTCTACTGACTCCAGTACAGCACTTAAAACTTGTATTACCCAAGGAATAATCCTAGACAGCCACTTGGTATTACAAACTCTTCAGTTTGGTACTCAACAGCAATCTATAGCATGCAAAAAGACAGACTGCCAGGACTAAGAGGGATGGCACAAGAGAAACAAGATACATTCTCAATCCCACTTCAATTTCTTGTATGTGTCCCACTCTCAATGGGTTGTGAAGAAGCAATAAATATACAGTTTGCAGGGCTGCATCTCTGTGCCCCTGTTTGTTACTGAAATGAATCCACCCTGTTACAATCAAAATATGTGAATTAGTTTTTTGGCCTTCCCCCCCAAAAAAACAGCA
Organism: Haliaeetus leucocephalus; assembly: GCF_000737465.1. Taxonomy (NCBI): domain Eukaryota; kingdom Metazoa; phylum Chordata; class Aves; order Accipitriformes; family Accipitridae; genus Haliaeetus; species Haliaeetus leucocephalus. The sequence continues at coordinate 3,977,545 of NW_010973276.1, forward strand.
CCGACAAAACAAAACAACCCCCACACACCAAAACCACCCACCCACCCAAAAAAACCCCAACAAGCAAACCCCCAAACCTCCCCCAAAACACCACCAACCACCCCTCACACACACACCCCCCAAAAAAAGCAAAACCATACCAACACACAAAAAAGCACACACACACCCCCTCCAATTAAAGAATCACCACATTACACACCGCATTATTTTGTTCTCGTCTATTCACACGGTTATTGAATCATGCCCTTGGCTTACAGGAATTCTGCCTCTATTACCATGAACTCCTGTGAGTACTAGACCAACAATGCTAATATTTAAAAGATCATTTGATATTGAACCATGATGTTATTAGTAATTACATTATGAAACAGTTTTAAACATAAAGCTCAGCTTTGAAATGTTGAGAAATTTGAAGAAAAAAATTGCTGCATGTCCTACATCTGCCAGCAGTGATACGTAGGAGGTTCCATCAGTTTGAAACACAAGATCAAGAAAAGCAGAATTATGCTATATCAAAAGTTTAATAGCTTGTTGGTGCTCAAACCCTCCTCACCTCTGCAAAGTTATTGCAGATGCACTCTAGTAAGAGTTTTAAAAAATGAGAATTCAAAAGAAAAGGAAATTTAAGTACAAGAAATTAACTATACCTGAAGCTTCAGACACTAAGGAATTCGGACTTTCATTTGGTTGATTGAGGTAAAAAGTGTAAGGTGGCAAAGCAGCATCAGTAAGGTTTGTCTAAAATTACAAAGGAAAAACAGGTTTATAAGGAAAATTGCAAGGCAAAGGAAAAAACAAATCAAGGCTACAATTTTAAAAAATTGCATGTAAATGTTATTAGTCTTTTTAAACAAAGAGATTAAATTTAATTATACAGCATTATCCAAACCTGTACAATTTATACTCAGGGCAATCACAGTCAAAAGGGGAACTAAGCTAAGCCACATAGAAAATATCACTATCTTTTAATTAAGTCATGTGTCTGTCCGCTTGTGGAGCATTTTTGAGATTAACTGTTACAAAAATACACATTTTGGACAGTCATCTAAACTTTCTTGCTCCTTAAGGGGTGCAAGTATATAGGGGGATGACTTACCAATAAAGTGTTACTCTTTCCTCATCCTAAGATTGGAATTTCATATATTCAGCTGTTATGACTCCACCTACCACAAATCCAGACGTAAACACTGCCTATCATCCCAGACAGACAAGATACTACATACCCTTCTTCTCATCACTCCAAACTTTCTAAGCAACCTCCCCAGCTAATTACAGACACAACTTTGAAAAGGGTGGGACTAACACGTGGAAAAAAAATTCACATAATTTAAGATTTGCTACAACTGTCCTCTTCCTTAATCAAAGGAAGAAATGTCATCGATATAACACAATGACACAAAAGCAACTGAGTGAGGGCAGCTAGCTTTAAAATGGTCATCTCTCATTGCTCTTTTCTACCATACTTAGGGCTTTTTGTTCCATTACAGCAGCTTAACAGTCACGCTACTTGGCAAATTTATACAGCTCGTACAACTGAGGACTAAAACAGGATAGAAACCATTGAGTTAACAAAAGTAAGAAAAAAATTTAGAACTAAAGCTTTTCAAGTTTTTGCATGAAGTACCATCTCACCTCAAGGCTATTTTGTCCCTCTTAATGTTTTTATTTAGGTATTCTCCTTTGCCTAAGGAGGAAGAAAGGAAAATGAAGGGGTATCAACTGAATTCTTACAAAGGAATAGAAAGATAAAGGTACTTTCAAAAGCTGACAGAGAAAAGAGACAATCCAGCAGATAAATTTGACTCCTGGTTTGAAATATCCCCTTAGAGTAACATCTTGTTTCCACTGACAATAGAAGAGACGAGACAGCAAGTCCAAACAGCTACTCTTACGCTTTCTGGATCACCCTCAAAATGACCACAGGAAAGAAAACAGACCCTGCCTTGAATCAAGTGATTTGTATTTGCTAGTTCTATTCTCTTGTAGGTGGAGTCATTCACAGAGTTTCAGGAATTATTTCCTTAAAAATAGCATAAGGAGAGAGGTCTGTGACAATTAATATACTGAAAGTAATTCTAAAACTTCATAGTTACATGTATGATGATTACTCATACAATCATGTTGCCTAACATCCTTTTGGATCAGAAATATTATACATCATTAAACTTGCCTACCCAAAATAATCAGATTTGTGGACTTACACAATTAAGTCAAGCATATGGGGTGGGACACAACCCAAAATCTTCTCAAAATAAGAATTTTGAGATGATTCAGCAGTCACAGCAATACGCATTACTACAAATGGTTCTAAAGAGCCAGTCAGGTTTCCTAAATGTCTATTGTAGGGGTTGGTTACTTTTAGTAACTAGTGCTGTAACTGTGCTTGGAGTAGTTCAGTTTAGCCAAATCAGTCATACACAGTCGTAAAATAACGTATTATTCTTACATAAGCAATACAAAAAAGAAAAAAACCCAACCACCAAAAAAACCAAAACCCACCACCATCAAAACATGTTTGGATTATAGCATAACAGGCTGCTAAGAACACTAAAAAAGCCCAAACCAAACTAAACCAAAAAATCACTGCAACTTAAAATCCCAATCGGGAAGAATACTATCTATCCTGAACAAAGTCACCAATCCCTCCACATGCAAAGGGATGTTACCAGCTGAAATCAAAGATCCTTCCAAAAATTATAGGGCATATAAATTACCATGACTTTAAACATATAAATGGGAACACCACTACTCAAGTGCTTAAAGCTAAGCATGAAAGACCATACTGAATCAGAACATACTATAACACTGACAAAAATACCAGCAAAAAGAATAAAATTAGAAAAACACCATAAAATAGACTTACATTCTCAAGGGGTAATGTCTTTGCTTGCTCATTGTCTTGCATAGAGTTCACACATGATTCTTCGGCATTTATTCTTTTTGGTTGGTTTTGTTTCAACTTTTGCGCCCATGATGTTAAAGACTTACTATATGGTAAGAAACACACACATACACCATAAGTACATATGCCCTTTTCAGTGGGGACATGAAATCAGTTTCTTCTTCAAGGTGAAACATAGGCACTAAAACTCCACTGCCTTTGTGCATTTTTGAGAAACAATATAAAGTAATGAATGCTGAAATGTTTTAGGGCTCTTTTTAAAAAAAGTAAAACAAAATAACAAAACCATCCACAAACAAACAAATCACTGAAGGGAAAAGTGCTAATCAATTGCACCCATAATTAAAATGGTTTTCCTACTACAAAAAAAAAAATCATAACAAAGAGCTCCATATTTTTAGCCAGGCAACTATTTTTTGGTCTGTTCAAGCAGATGCTGATCAAAACTACAAAATTAAGCTGGAATGCAGTGTTTTTTCTTATTTTGTTATCAGTCTGGTTGTAAAGATTACCTAAGACACACTAAGGATGCCTTCCAACTCAAGAGAACCTTCAAGGATAAGAAAGATCAAAACAAGATATAGAAGGAAACAGGAAAAAAAAAGGGCAGAAGAACAGAAACAAATAGAGACATCCTGAAATTCTTCTTAGAGGTAGATGTGGAACAATTTTCCCATTTTGTTAAAAAGCGACTCTTTGAAAAACTACATATTGTCCCAGTTTGGGACATACAATGGAAAGAATGAAAAAAGGTTACAACTACAAATCAAAAAACACCACCACCACACACAGTTTGGGTTAACTGTAATTCCACTTTGGTTTGAAACCTTTCTTCCTTCAAACTGAGTTCATAATACAAAACAGAAAGCAATTTCAAAGAAGAAAAACTTGTAATTTTTTATAAAAAGGACAAAAGAAAAAAATCATACATTAATGATTTCAAAAGTTGTCTTAGAAAGGTTTTTCAAACTGAAACACACTCGTGAATTGAGCTTCTCCAGCTCTAAGTTTTCCTGGCAGTCCATGAATTGCAGCTACGCCCCTCATGGAACTGTCCAACATGAATCGAATACTGGAATAAATCCCAGCAGAAGGGAGGAAGAGAACATATATGATCTACTTATCTGCTATCTGCTGAAATAACACGTTTCCAAACCACATCCTCTAAAGAAAGTTGGTTCTATGTTTTATTAAATACTAAGAAAATGCAAGTTCATTTTCACAATTCTCCGTTTTTCCAATAGCAAGAAAGTTTTTATCTCTGCAGACTACTATCGGGGACCCACAGCAACATGCTGCCCATGAGACCTCTGATACTGCTCATGGCCACATGCAGCCACTGCCATTACAGTCCAGTCTGACAGGGAGAGTAAAATACATTGTTAAATTCTGTGCAACTAGAGCAGTGCTTGGTCAGTATTATTGCCAAATTAGCTGGCTAGTCTGTCAAAAAAATAAACTTGGTAGATCCACGGATCTATTGAATAGAGCAAAACAAAGATCAACCAAAAAAAACCCAACATGTTTGGCTGTTGTCTGATACAATTTATTGCTGTAATGCATGCATATAAGCTGACAAAAAAAGACTGGTTGAGCACAATAGCAAAATATCAGTCATATAAAACTGGTAATCAGTACCTAAAATTCTGGTGCGCAGATAAATACTATATGCAAACTGTATCTTAGCTCATATTTGCACAAAAAGTAGATTTTCGTATTTTTCCCCAATGTATCTATAACAGATAAACACTGCAGATGCAAATATGCATAATGCAGAAACATTAGACTAAACAAGTAACTTTATCTATCAAGCAGCATAGTATTTTTTACAGTCAAGAGGTTCCATTCAATTCTTACACGCTTCCAGTTACCAACAGCTGTTTACTGAATGGGAACTGTCTACAATAAATTAACATATTTGGAAAGTTTATCACGTACCTGGGTTTTTTTCCACATTGAGCTTCATCAACTTTATGTTCATGTTCAGCAGGAAAAACTAAAATATCATTCCTTCCTGATGAAAAATTTTCCTCTATTTTTTTTTGTAAAAGTTCTCTTTTATTTTGAACGCTGGCTACAACTGCATCACTCTGCAATACTGCTGCATCACCCTGTCCTTGTGAAGTTTCCTCCATGTAGTCTGTGCACTTGCTAATGTCATTAGATTTGCCAGGGTTCAGTTCGGAGGCGGAAAGTGTACCATACCCACTATTCATTGAAGCATCATTTGCAAAACATTCCTGATGCAGATCAGATGCATTTGGCTGCCTTTCTGCTTCATTAGATCTAAGTTGATTGACAATGCACTCATTTTCTTCAAAGATTTCAGAACACATCCCCATTTGACTTTCTAGTGATGAAGAAGTGTCTGTAAGCTTGGCAGGCAAACTTCTGCTCTTGCCGGCACCCCAATTGCTGGTCTGCAATTTCACTAACTGCCTTATCTCATCCTGAATCAGCTACAGAAAAAGAAAGGGCAAAATTCCCGTGAGATCATGCTACAAATCACATTTATACTGTGATGCATCTTTAAGTCATGTTATTAGTGAGAGAATTGAGTAGTTATTTCAAATAACTCATATTTTTCAATGTGTAGACATCTCATGCATAAAGTAGATATATGCATATTGTGCAAAACAGTAAAATGTGCATGGTAACAATCCTTAATTCCATGCAGTGAATTACAGGTCTCAGTAGTCATTTAATAATGTAAAAAAACATGCATGCATGTATTCACTACATGCCTTCAGAACTATAGTTACCTACCAGCCAGCTGAAGAAATATAAACTATCTATGTATGTCATTAGAAGTGGACAAAAGTCTTTTGCTAAATTTAGGTCTAAAAGAATTTATAACTTGGATATAATTTTTTAAAGATTGCAAGGATGCTTTAATGGAAGTATAAACCATTACTCTACTACGCTAATAGGAATAATGTACCTCTGTAAGATTATTTGCATAAAACTGTACTTTAAAATACCTGATTTAGATAATATGTTATTAGGCTGTTCATATAATACAAAGACCTACATTTTGATTGTTTTGATATCTGATGGAGTGGAGCAAACCTATATTTAGATCACTTGAAGATATTTAACAGGTCACTTACTCTTTAGTCTGCAGTGTCTGTGAAGAGTTATTTCAGTATATTAGATAAGTAATATTTTTTTTAAGTTTTACAGTTGTGCACTGGTATACTGAAACAGCTCTGAGAAACAACTAATGCTTTTGTCAAGGCGTATGAAAAGACTTCATGCTAGTGCCCATGGCTGTGTCCTTTGGCCAGCAATCAGCACTTCTGCAGAGTTACATTGAGATTACTGAACTCTGCGTGAGCACACAACTCATTACACATTGTAAGACCAGAGTATATAGAGGTTTTCAAGAACACATTTCAAACTAATTTCCTCAGGGGTGGAGAAAAAAAAAAAAAGAACTTGCAATAATTTTACGAACATGGAACTCTACTAATGTTTTTTCACAGAACTACAGTATGTTACTCACATATGAGTAACAAGTGGAAAGCACAAATTGAACAAAAATCATTTGTTCTCTGAAAGTAAGAAATAAAAAATAAGACTTCGTTTCAGAGGAACCTACATGTAACGCTAGTCAGAAGTAAGCCTCATGTTTTATTAACCTGCAACAGAATTAACAATTGAATTTCAGCTGGCTTTCTATGAAAAAAAAAAACCAACAAAAAAACCCAAATCACCCCACCACCAAAAAAAACCCACCACACCGCAGGATGAAGTCTTCTGTCATAATAATGTTTTTTGTTGTGCTAATGATTTCAGTCATGACTGCTGTGATCATTTGTGTTTAATTCTGTGATTCAACACTGTCAAGGAAGGTAGTGAAGAGAGAACAAAAAGGAAGAAACAGAATTGTGGGGAAAAAACCCAAACTGATCAGATTGTCTGCTGACATTTAATCTTTGTCATTAATAACTTGTGCAGGAAGAGTAAAAGGCTACTATTCTAATTAAATAGCACTTTTACTTCTCTTTGCATAGTCACAAATAAAGTCTGATTTTAGGATGAGCCACAGGTGGTGATAGTTTGTCATTAGCACACTTGTCTTCTACTGTATAAATCACATAAGCCAAGGGTAGACCCCACTGATTCCAAAATGAACTCAAGGTCTTTTGATCCATATTTTCACATGGATGAAGATACATTTTTAAAAGCACAGTTGGTCCTGAAACAAGCATAGAGCAAGCCTTATCTCAGAGTCACATCAATGCTAATGCAGCATCTTGCTTTTCTACCACAAAGAGTAAATTATTATTTTTGTCTTTTTATTAGTCTTACTAGAATGTGTTGAGTTGCCTGTATTTCAGTATGTTCACTAGGTCACTGGCATACCAGTTTAAGTTTGGAATAGCTCCATCTATTTTATCTAATGCACTCATACAACCGAAAGTAAATTATAGCTGTTGATTTTATATTTAGTGTGGCAATTCATGCAGTTAGTAAGTCCCTGCTGAGACCACAAACTCAACTCTTCCAGAGGTAGCCTTCCTATTAAGAAAGACAAAAAACCAGCAAAGCCAACACAGTGGATTAGTCAAGACTATGATTAGCAACAAGTGAATCAAACCACTATGGTAAGAGGAAGGAAAGGATAAGGAAACACTGGCAGGAAAAAAAAAACAGGAGGGGGGGGGGGGGGGGAGATGGGGAGGTGAGTGGGGAGAAACAGGAGATAGGATAAAAGGACAGTACCTCTTGTTAATTCAGTTCAGGAACTGTTGATTATTACTAGTGTAGAGGGCATCAGGAAAGGGAAGGGAAAAACAGCAACCAAAATGATGAAGATAATAAGCATTATATATTTATAGAATTACTGTCTCTTATACATACATATACATTTCTTCTGTTTTAATGCATAAATATGGTTCAGCAAAAAAGTGAATCTTCACATGGGTCATTCATTTTTCATTCTTAGAAAGGAGACTGTTCAACTGAAAGGTGAAATAAGTGTTCAGCTATTACAGTGAATGTTTTCTTATGCTATATACTGTCTAGATGAGGGAATGACAAGTTGCATAACATTTTCTAATCAAGAGAAAACTACAATGTCTCAAAATTAGAAATGATACAGTCTAACAGTTAATAAAAAACAGCTTGTACCTATGAAATCCAATTATCCTGTGGGCATTCTGAACCAAATGTTTGTGAAAACAAAACAACTGAAAACATATAATCCAAGAATCTTCACTTCTGAATAGGTTCCTACAAGTTACTTTGTTAATTAGCCAAGGCTGTCTCAAATATGCATCCTGTAAATAGGCATTGCAGTCATCCACTTCCATTAACTGCCTGTCTGAATACACTTACAGAAAAAGATGAGTGCCAGAGGCCATATTGCATTGTTTTGGAGGGGGGTGGGGTTGGGGGGAAGAAAAGAAACATTCAGCCTAACGTACCTACATGAACAAATCCTTACTTACTTGGATTTGATGGTGGAACTGCTCTTGCTGGGCAACTATTTGTTCTTGACATTGTTTTTCTACCAGTCTCAATAACTGTAGCCACTTTGTCTATTAAATCACAAAGTAAAATAATTAAAGCACAGTCATATTGCATCTCTTACCTTTTACTCTAGCTACAAAACAGTTTTGCAATTTTATACTTAGGTGTTGACATAATACAAAATTTAATAACAGCACTGTGGTTGTCCACTCCACAATACATGCAGCCCCCTATAATGTCAATCAGTGGAAACAATTCACCATGGACACATTCACTTAAAAAAGGGTCATTATAGACAGCAAAATAAGTCATTTGATGTAGAGATGTGTTAAAAGTAGAAACAGCTACAGTAGAAACAGTAGAAACAGGAAAGTACAGTCAAATTTTGGAAAGGTTGATTCCAGTTCAATAAATTATAAGCAATTTTAAAACTGATAATTAAATATCCCTATGTCCAGTGAACCATTTGCTTCAATAAGAAATTCTTCTCTTCAACAATCCAGCTAAAGGCCATGATGCATAACTATTTAGTGAAAACAAAAAAAATAATTTAAAAAAAACAGATCAAATATATAGTGTTGCTAAAATGTGGTAAAATCTGAATTTTAAAAACTGTTTTATGCTAATGTTTGTGGAGCCTGATACTTGGCGCATAGGACACGGGGCATAGAACGCATGTGCCTAGACATAGACATCTATATTCTTTTCTTAGAGCTGTTAAAGAGCACCCAAATTAAGCATCTGTCAAGACACAGTTTGATGGACCACAGCCAGAAAGCTAAAAAATTCTGCAGGAACAAGCCCATGGTGTGGAAACCTCATGTTCCTTACGGAGACTAAAAATAATGATAAAATTTAAAATAAAAAAGGACAAAGACAACATTAAAAAAAAAGGGTTTGAAAGAATTAGCTGATTGAACCTACATCATGATTTTTGTGTTGTTTTAAACATGGAAACAAACTAATCAGCTACACATCTTTACAAGTGGAATAAATAAATAAATAAACTAAAACAAACTCATTTTTAGAAAGAAAACTTCTAATATCTAGGATCACTTCAGACCAGTTTGAAGTACTACGATTTTAAAGGTTTAAATTTTTCAGTTCAAAAACTCACAATCTTTAAGTATTGTAACTTCAAAAAAAAAATTCACATCTGTATTGTAAAACACTAAGATAAAAAGCTAAGGTATTGTAAAAAGCTAAGATAAAATTGAAGTAAAAGCCATCCATGTGATTAGTTCATACATTGTAAAAGGATTTGTCCCATCATGAAGTAACATACTTATATAGATCTTGCTGCTAAACTATATCACCATTAGATTTGTCTCCCAAAATGCAAAGCCACTACATTAATATGATTTTTTTCAAATAAACTTTAATATCAAATACCTCACAGTTCTTCACAATTTCTGAGTCAGCATTTCCAATGTTCTGGATATCTTGCATAAAGGAGGCAAGCAGCTCAACAGAACCAGGCATTAATGAGGACCTGGTATTCCCTGAGTAACCAGAAACTCCATTGGGATTGGATGAGGGACTTCTAGTGAAACATGAGGAAAAATATTTCAATTTTTTATTGTGCCAGTTGTCCAACATAGTGGCCAAAATAATATACTACATATGCTATGCAGCCATAAAAGAATTATACACTTAATTTACATTGTGACCCTAATCATGCTGGAAAAAAAAAACAAAACAATATGGTCATAAGAATGAGGATGTTTTTCAAGAAAATAAGAATGAGGATGTTTTTCAAGAAAATAAGAATGAGGATGTTTTTCAAGAAAATGTGAAAGAATCCACAGTATGCTTCATTCTTATCTTACATACTATTAAAATGCAGTAGCTTTCCAAGAACAGAGACATCATAATCAGCATAGATATTACTGCTTACTAGTACAAACGTCAGTCAGTACAGCTTTTCATCAAACCTATGTGCTTCTCCATAGGTTCTGAGGTCAGAAGCTTACAGATACAAGCTTCTGTGTAACAATGATTTATGAAATCCAAGACTACTGCCTTCTTTTGAGAAGTTACACATGCAGTAAGTGACTTGTTCTCATCTTAATAGGTTAGTCAAGAAGAAGCTCTCCTAATCTGTCACTGAGGCCATTAGTCCATATTTGCCCCTCTTATTGAATGGGAATACCTTGGGCATTGAACAGAAAAACAATTCAGTTTTCAGCTAAGCTGCTGTTCTCTACAAATGACTTAGCATAATGCATGATCTGTCCAAAGAATTATATCTTACAAATTGTCCAAGACAGGTTTCCCCCCCGCCATTCTAAGAGACACAAGGAAATGGAAGTTATTAAATTTTTAAGGAAGACTTCACAATTCTTTCGGTTAGGCTTTTCTCATTAAGGATTATACCTGTAAATGTAAAAAAAGCCCTAAAATATATTGCAGAGTATTACATATTATTTCACCTTAGTAACAATGTTATTATAAATGCATACTAAGCAAAACAAAAAGAATAAAAATATTTTTTAGGAATTCCTTCAACACATTACCTGTTACAATTCAAGTTACAGAGCGAGCTGTGGGTATTTCTCACATCAGAGTCTGCAGAAGATGAAGGGATTTGTTGTACAATATTCACCACATCACAGTTTTCCATATCTTAGTCCCAAGTATGACGTTACCCTGAAAATATAAAGAAGTAAGCATCACCTTCTTATTTTTAAAAGCCATTTAACTTTGTTGTTTGAAGAAACAGAATTTGATTAGAGACGGTTGTTTCAGCCAAACCACCCCAGAAAGCGCTAGCATTCCACAACGAACCTCTCTTCCCTATCCTCTGCTATGCTTGCAAACAGGTGCTATTTAGTCAGCCTTGCACTTGCTGGGACTCCTACAAATCAAAGAGATTCCTAGCTGTGCATCACACATCTAGAGTGGGCTGTAAAAGGTGTCTGAATCCAAAGCATCCTAGGTAGAACAGTGTTGTTGGGGTTTGGCTGGTTGGTTTTTTAAATCTGAGGCTCCACAGACCGTTTTTGAGACTCCTGTGAAAGGGCCCATTATCAATGTATTTAAATCTGCTGAACAGGGATCTGTGCCTTCACTGGAAGAAACACACCCACCAAAAAATAAAATCGAGACCCACCAAGTTAGACTGCCGTTGACCAGTTCTGCCATTTGTGTGTGTAATATTTGGCTTACTTTTTTCACAGAATGCTTGTTTTATTACTACTATATAACTGTAATTCAAAAAGCTTTGAAACTGTTTTGAGCTACATTTCTTGCTGATTAACAAACAAACAAAAAAATGTCGTCAAACAGAAATCCCAGAGCAGTTAAAAACAGCAGCTGGTTAACTGAAAGCATCATAAATAAATAAATACAAAATACTTGTGTGATGGTCTTACAGCACTCAAAGCAGCAGTTTACAAGAATGGCTGTAGAGAAACTGAAATATTCTTCCAGTTTCCATACTTCCACTAAGAAACACTTGAAATACACTGATACAGTTCTTCTATAGTTCTTATTTCAGCATGTTCTACACCCTAATTCATCCTATGTTCTAACACTGAAGAAAAACCTTACGATCATTTCACGGATGGAGAACAAAAAGAGACATTAAGAAATACCGTCCTAGTGGTCTGTGATAATACTACGAATAAAACCCTGCTGCCTTAAAGAAGCACAACACCTTCAAAGCACAACCGTTCTTTACAGGGCTTACAAGGACATGCTACTGGCTTTTACAGATTTAAGTTTTCATTATTTGTAAGTACATATATCCCTAACAGATAGCTTCAGAAGCATAAAAATTATTTCCACCTGAAGGAAACTGATGGACAACTGTCTGATTTTTCCCTGTTTTACTGGAGCCTGTTTGGCTCCAGCAGAAATGTTTTCCAGGTACTCACTCAAGCTATCTCCTTTGGGCAGGGCTGAAAATGCAAGAATTAGAAGGAAGTTATCACAGATACACATATCCCTTTGGCAGAACTTCTTGGGATAAATGAAAAAAGAAAAAAAAGCCTTTCTTCTTTTTCTAGTGGTCAGAAGTCTAGAAAACTTGAAGGTTATCAGGCACCTAACCTGACAGATAAAACACTAGCTGCAAGTGTCTCTGGAGCAGCTGGATGGCAACGGTGGGGGCTACGTCAGTCACCCCCATCTTCCCAGGATGAAATCATGGGTGGCCTATCTCAGCAGCACAGCTGATGGGTGGGACTTAGCTGTGACACAGGCTCGTTTCATAACCTCATTACAAGTCTGCTAGCAATAAAAAAAAATATTAAGTGAGCTATAACTGGGCTGAGGAACAGCTAAGCTGTCATCTGTTGTTTCCATAGCACAGAACAGTCCTTATACGGCCAAGTCCCTACATAAAGGAGCAGCATTAAAAAAACAAGCTGCAAGGTATTTTGACTCGTAAGTATCAGTGCTGATTGAGATGCAAACACCGGGGCCAGCACAGACTCGGAGACCGTGTGGCTCTGCATCTCTTCCTGAGCGAGATCGGATTGCTTTTGATTCCTCTCAGATCGCTAAGGGGTGACAGGGCGCCTCGGTCCCCGCTTCCCCTCCCGCCACCGGGCCCCCATCTCCCGAGGGACCCTGAGAAGAGACAAGGAGCCTCTGGGCTCTGAAGACCCTGTCCCCTCACGAAACGCCCTCACCCCAAGAGCAAAGCCCCCTCTAGGGAGCCCCTCCCCTCACAAGTGACCCCCTCTCACCACGTCTGCCCCCTCAGGGTCGCCTCCCCTCAACTGGTGACCTCTCCTCAAATGGCCCTCCCCCCCCGCGTTCCCTCCTCTCGTAAGTGACCCCCTCCCTCACAAGTCGCCCCTTACCCTCAGCTCTGCCCCCCTCAGGCTCC
>NW_010973276.1:3990898-4010338 GCF_000737465.1 Haliaeetus leucocephalus
CCCCCCGGGACTCCGCCCCTACCGCCCCCCCGAGGTCAAGCTCCGCCCCCACGCTCCCATTGGGCAGCTGCCCCTCGCGCTCCGGGATGTTGACGGCGCCACCGCCTGGGATTGGCTGGCGGGCCCGCCACTCGTCGGGGAAAGGGGCGGAGCGGCGGAGGCAGCCCCGCGGCGCTGGGACGCGGCCAAGTGCAGCGGCGCTGCCGGCTCCGGCCCCGCCACCTGCCCCCAGGGCTCGCCCGGTTCCTACCCGCATTTCTGGGAGCCCACGAGGAGGCGTTCGCAGCGGCCCGAGAGCTGCCTCCACCAGCGACCGTTAGACGATAAACAGGCGCGGCCCACCGCCTCCTTCCCGGCGATTGGAGGCCGAGTTTCGAACGTGGTGGGGTAGAGGCCACTCGAGACAGAGCTCGGCTCGACGATTGGCCGTCTTGACCGCGCGCCAGGCCGCGCCTTCCCTTCTGATTCGCTACGTGGAAAAGTACGCGCGCCGCCGCGAGGGGGTTGGCTGGTGCGGCTACGCGCCGTACTGTTTCCCAGATCCTGATTGGTAGTGGATGGACGGCGTGCGTAAGCCCGCCCCTAGCGCAACGATTGGTTTCCCAAGTGCCAATTAGCCTGGCGGTAACACCGCCTCCGCGCGGTGCGCATGCCCAGAGGAGCCCGCCGAGGCGCGAAGCGGTGCGGGAACTGCATAGGGCGGAGTACGCGTGCGCAGCGGCGGCGCCTGCGCATTGCGGCGGCAGGAGGGGGCGGTGGCGCTCGCCTCGAGTCGCCTGAGGTAAGAGGTGGCGGCGTGGGCAGCTGACCTCGGCTCCGGCCGGGAGTCGGGTCTGCGGCGGGGCCCCGTTCGTGACTGCAGTCCGGAGGGGAGGCGGCAGGCCTGGGAGGGCCGGGGTCGTGGTGCAGCGAGCGCGGAGCCACGGGTCTCGGGCGGCCGCTGCTCTTTACCTCCTTAGCGGCGTGTGGCGCGGGCGCCGCTTCTGAAATCTTGCCACTCGCCTCGTTTCCTGGACGTCTCATAAGCAATGAAATCTCATAAGCAAAGCTTCTTTTTTTTTTTTCTTTTAAGAATTAAAGCATTGTCACGTTAAGATCTTTTATGCGCTCTAAGGCATGTGTTTCTTGGAGGCTTCTTGTGCTAAGTGAAATCTCGAGAAAACTCTCTAGTTCTAGATTTACTCTTGTTCTAGAGTGTCAAGTAGTAGAAACAGGCTTCCAGTGAAGATGATTTTTTTACCTTGTCTACTAAGATCGGGCAGCGCAGACAGTTGTCAGTCCTGGTTTCAAAACAAGCTACTTTAAATGGGTAGTGCCCATATTAAACCTACTGTTAAGTATCAGAACTAAGTAGTAGTTCTGCTCATTTTTATTGCTTGTTTTTTGCAGAAAAAAAAGTTATACCTTCTAGTGCCACCAAGTGGACATCTTTACTTGCCAATAAAAGCTTGCTTTAAAATTATTTTTATTTCAACAGTTATGTTCAACTTTTATGGATGTTTATTGCTAAGTGATGCTTCTTCACACACTTAAGTATTTTATTCTGAATCGAAATATTTCAAGCACAACAGCCGCTTACCTAATGCCTTGTTGAAGAGTACCATCTGACAGCAGTAGAACCTGACATTCCTCATTATCCATGAGGATAACGCATACTTCCATGCATACTTTGCTGCCTTTGTTAATAACTCGACCTGGGAAAAATCAGCATGTGAAGAAGTAGTAGCTGAAAACCTGGTGGTCTGCTTACTCCTTGATTCTCTTTCCTCCATCTGATGGACTATACAGGAAGTTATGAGAGTAGAGCAGGATGGGCAAGCTTGTTAACAGGATCAACATAGAATACTTCTAATTTGAAATGGAATTTACCACATTTGCTGTATTAGACCACTCTCCAAATCCTATGCACACTAGAGCTTGACCTCAAAATCTGGAAACCACTGTAATGGAGCAAGGTCAAAAGAAAAGTCTAGATCAGGTAATCTGTTTGGATAAGGATTACTCTGTTTCCTGTACTAACCTATCATTAAAAAAGGAATCTTAGAACTCAAAATCATAAATCAGTCTGTAGCTGTAAATATACATACCAGAGTTCTGCTGTGTACTGTTAGTCAGCTGGTTTGACTGAGCAGTCGTGCATCATTCTTACAGGTAAAAATCCATCTCTGCATTCTGACTTGTTTACACTACTTGAGCTGTTCTGCCAGATCTGACTTCTGTTATCCATATCCTTGGGACAGAAATGTTCTACATACAGTCTTGTTCTTTTTTTTTTTGATTGTTGTTTTCCCTCTACCTCCTCTTTGCAGTCTTCCATGACTGTAAGCCAGTGAACATGGGAAGTCAAGACATTATTGGGCCAGTTATATTATGTAAATTTGCTGTTTCTTCCAGCAGGTTTCCTTCAGTACTTTAGAGCACTGTTTAAGGCAACCTCAGAGGAAGATTCCTGTGTCCTCACCTGTCCTCCCTCGAGGTAGTTCAAGCATGTGTCAACATGTGAATTGCAGGTACTGGTGCCAGCAAGACACAACCTGGGCATGAGTGGAGTGTCCACAAAGGCTTCCCAGTCACACTGCAAGATAGAAGTAGACTCTCTTTCCTCTCCTTTTTTTTTTTTGCTATCTGTAGTATTTGCCAAGTGTTGGTAGGACTACTAATTTATATACTTGTTTTCCACTTCCCCTTCAACAACGAAATAATAATCTTAGACTATTTTAAAAAACCTAGTTGCAATGAGAACTGAAATTCCATTCAGAATGGTAAATTTTCAAGGCAAATGCCTATGAAACCAGTTCAAATTTATTTGAAAATAAATCTGAGTAACAAAATATCACTCAGGACGTGCAGCTAAACTAGATCGTCTTAAAACAACGATTCTCATGGTAAACTCCATTCTCCACTTCTGTTTCAGGTTTCATTCCAGAGAAACTGTGTCCCCATTTCTGTATGAATGTTCCAAGTTTATTTCCTTTTATGTTCTTACGAACACCATCGTGGAGACCATGGATTCTGAGGAAGCAGCAATTTTCTCTGCTCAGAGTGCCCTTACTTCAGGCAGCAGGAAAGAAGAACTCTTTCAATCTCATTGGACTAACTGAGGCAGAATTAAAAGAAACATTTGTAAGAGGTGATGGCCCAGGAGGTCAAGCCACAAATAAGACAAACAACTGTGTTGTCTTGAAGCATATTCCATCTGGGATTGTAGTGAAGGTAATTATATTTTATTTCATTAAGTCACAAATTGCATTGTGTCTTCCAACTCTCCTTTCATAGTAAAGCATAATCACAGTGCAAATCTCTTGGAGGAAAAGTTTGTATGCATTGTAAAGAATCTGAGCAAGAAGCGGGTTTGTCTGTCAGCAGATAAATAAACCTGGGGTCACAGCTGATCTTCCTGGCTTTGACATGCAGTACTATTTTGTAGTTTTCAATAAAATGTATCTTCATTGTAGCTGTCTTTCAGTGGCAGCTTCCACATTCCTAACCCTCTTGTGAGTTAGAATGTCTTCCTTAACAAGTTGATCATACTCATTTTGCAGATTCTTTTTAAGCATTACTCTTACCTACTTCTTGTGGATTAATACTTTGAAATTAATCTTTGCTTCCTTATCACAAGGGGAATATACAGTTACATTATACTCAGAAGAAGCTTTCCAAGATAATATGGAAGCATTAAAGATTAATGCAAAAGCCAGTCTGACAAGTTACAGTAACAAATAATTATTAGGCAGCCTCTCCAAAAATGTATCTGGATACAAAAGTTCCAGTAGTTCTTGGTAGGAGGATGCTCTTGGCTTGGGTGGGGGGAGGGGAGTTCCTTTACTGTAATGGCAGGAATATGTAGACTGAAATGGAAAGCAGAAGAATAAACAGGTTAAAGTTCCAGTTAAAACGTCCTGTTCTATTTCTTCAGTGTCATCAAACAAGATCAGTGGAGCAGAACCGAAAGATAGCCAGAGAAATCCTGCAGGAAAAAGTTGACCTTTTCTACAAAGGTGAAGACAGTGATGTTTTTAAAGAGAAGAAAGCATCAGAGAAGAAGAAGCAGGAGAAAAAAAGAAGAGCAAAGGAAAACCTAGAAAGGAAAAAGCACTTTAAAGAGATGCAACAATTGGATAAGAAATAAACATGTGAAATACTGACTTGCCCTAGTAGGGTAAGGGAAACGTTTGTCATTACACCTAAACACAGTTTTCAAACTAGCAGATGATGTAGGGCTTCATAAGCAGAACTGAAATGCTGAGTATTGACCTGCTATTACTGTAAAACTGACGTGATAAAAGCAGTCATGTACTCCTACTTCTGTCTGCCATCGTCTCATTAATGACTTTTAGCAATCAGTTTTTCTGCCAAGTTCCAAAGATGATGAACCAATCCTTCTTAAAAAAGAACTATAACCTCTCCACCGTTGTTAATGGAGACAAAAAAAATTCAATAGATCTACTGCCCTACTACTAAGCTGATACCTTATGATGCTTTGTAGGAGTTCCAATACATACAGAGAACAGCCCTAAAGCATTATAACTTTCCATCCTTACTCAGCCAATGCCTCTACTGACACAAATCCTTTATAAACAGTGACCAGGTTTAGATACTGGTTCTGATAGTGTAAACAGACATGCTGATGGAAGAGACACCAGTTGCTGGTTGCCTCCTTCAGATCTGTTAGCTGAACAAATGCTCTGTCCTACTCCATTATGAATGAAGTTTAAACAGAAGCTTTACAAATCTTATCTGGAGTGGTGAAGAGCACTGGGGTGGAAGGCACTCCTGCAAGTGACGGTTGATCCGTCATGTTCTTCAGTTCAAAGGTAAAATTGAGTCATTACAGATAAAGAACACCATGTGTTGGAAGCTGCCTCCCAAGGCAACAGAATCCAATTCATCCAAGCTGTGAAGTAATTAACTTTGCCTCTTCATACTGTATTTTCTTCAAGTATCCATAGCTCCATATGTAGTAGATATCCCAGATATCCCATCTTCCTTAGGATTTAGATTTGATTGTACAATAGTAAATTACAGTCACTTATTATGTTTATCCTATGCTGCAGTTAAACTTGGGCATTTTGGTATCATCACTCATTCTGACAGTTTCCCATTTTATGCAAATACATGCAGCTGCATTTCCTTTGTTACTGTTATTTTGAAGCCACTAGTGAAGTATACTTTCCCGTTTTAATCCTGTTAACAACTTTAATTGCTTAACCAGAATTTCTCTTTAATTTTTGGACAGCACCCTCACTGGCTGCCACCAAGTTTTGGCCTTCAACAGTGAAGGGAGAGTGCTTCAAGAACCAAAGCCATAGTAAGTATTTTGAAAGCAATGGGAGACTACTAGCAACTACACCACCTTCTTACGGAGATAACTGCATCCAGACTGTGCCATGGATGGAAACTCACCAGCAATCTGCAGGCCCGTTCCCTTGTCCGTTCCTGAACTTGAGCCTCCTGCATGAAGGTTAAATTTTTATCTGTTGAGAGTTCTTGTTCATGGAGTATGAATCCGATCAAAGTGACTGTACATAGTTTTAATACAAACTGTTAATGAAAATAAGCTTTATTACGTCAAGTAATAAATACATACAAAGATGCAAATAACAGTTTTAGTAATTTATCCAGAATTCTCTTTTTTTGGCAAACTTTAAACTGAAATCTCCAGCCTTAGTGTAGAACTTAGCTTTCCAGGACCTTGTTATTATTCAATAGGTTTCCCTATTTTCCATATAACTCATGCACTTTAAGTGGACTTCAAAGCACTAACAGTCATGCAAGTGTTTATGCAAAACAAACAAAAAAGGAAAAATAAGAGAAGGGGAAGGTTATTTCTAAGCAGGGTCTATGCTGTATGACAAATTGTGACTTAGCAGACTACTAGGTACAGCATGCTATTCTGCTTTTATTAAAAAAAATCCTTAGAGCTTATGTCAAACTTTGAAAGATTGACAGTTTGGGGTTAAGTGAATATAGTCAAAGGAAAAAAAAACAGAATGAGACTGTGGCTGGATAAGAAGAGAACTGAAATATAGCCTGGGAGAGAAAGAGCATTCCTCTGCATGCAGTTCAGTTTTCATGTTTTAGAAACATTTTAGGGAGTTTTAACGTCTTTACAAAATGCAAACTCTCCGTAAGTTGAAAAACCCTTGTTTTCTCATTCTTAACTATACATTTTTGTAAGGGCAAAACAAGAAAGGTAAAACATTCAAAATAAAGGAATTTGTCTGAATGTTTCAAGAGTCAAAAGGAATAAGTGTTACTTTTTCTTCATTAAGAGATGGAAAATCTTCCAACTGAATTAGTGGGCTAGGATCTTGCATTTCGTTCCGTCTCAGCCAAGCATTCCCGAACTAATCCTCTAGCATGAATAATGCCTGCAAAAGAATTGGACATATATTAAATCATCTCATTCAGGTCACACTTGCAATGACAGTCCAGAGAAAGGTTTACCTATTTCTGTCCCAAGTTGCCAAGGCTACCACAGCATGCCTCAGAAAAGGGAGAGATCCCTCGCTTCCCAAACATCAGCTGCTGCTAAACAAGTTTGCTTTCCCAAATTGGCACTATAAATTGAAAAGGGACTAAACCAGGAATGAGACCATGATTAAGATTTGTAGGTCTGCAGTGACAGGTGTATCTTCATGTGCAGTGCAGGCCTATTTAAAACCAGAGACTTAACAGAAAGGGGAAAAAAAAAAAAAACATCTTGCCTACCTGTTAGTTATTTTGCTACAGTGGAGTGAGAAAAATACACAGTTATTTGGGGAGTCATTTTAGCAAGCTCTAAAAGTCTTAATACCTTGGGATAGTTCTCTGAGAGGACGCATCAAAATCCAAGCCTTCATAATACTGCTTAAACACAAGTTGTGTCTCTTGTAAGAGTAAGAAGAAATTTTTTATGGTGTGTGCAAAAAGTTACCTCCTAACACTGGCTCAGCTCCCAGTGTACATCATCACCACTTTACATGCTGCCATATCTACTCTCATCTGATAGACATAATGTGGAATTTTCCACAAGTCCTGTTGCCTTGCGTTCCAGCAATCTGGACCTTGATTCCTAATCCTGCAACTAAATCTAGATTCATCTTCACAGAGCTGCTGAAAGAACAGAGCTTGAGATAGATAGATTTTAAAATGAGAGACGGACAGATTTTTCTTCAACAAATGAGGTTCTATTTTACTGACAGGACAAGATAGAAGGTGATGTCTCTGCTCAATCATGCTCCTTAACAAGGTGGAGAAAGGACAATAAGGCAATAGATGAGGTTTAATCTCTAGTTAGAGATAGTGGATTCTGTTTCTAGAAGGCTGCTAGCCCAGACCACAGCAACAGCCTTTACATCCAAGAAGTACTGACCTGAGACTTGACGGGTGCAAGGCATTGCAGAGGGTTAAACTGACACAGACAAGTAAAGCTGCATCCTGCAGCTGCGGGATGCAGAAACGTGTACTCAAAGCAGTGCATTAGACCTGGATCTGGTGGCAGGACGCCCAGTTTATGCAGCAGAACTACCCTGAATTATGGAGAACACTGGGAATTTGGCCAATTTTAGAGGTCAGCAGCCTCTGTGCTTAGGAGCGGGTGGAGCTGGGGACAGGGACTTTATTCAGAAATAACCTCCACATGGCCATGGAGGCTGCAGTCACGTGGTTACCCTCAATCACTTTTGCTCTGACGCTTGCACGTGCTCCTGCAGCCATTAGGCTCCCAAAATGGAAAGAGAGGTGTGTTTGTGACCAAAAGATGGCAGCAAAAAGTATTTCTTCGGGATTCTTTGCAACACTGGCAAGTCACAGCGGCAGCATTGAATCTTAAACCTACATTAGCCAACAAACTAAATACTCGTTGCAAGAAGCAGCAAAACAACTTTTCCTCATCAAACTGAACCATTCAGTTCAGAGAACGTCTGCATCTCTCCCGGTCTCTCTCAAGTTGTCCCCATTAGCCTATTGCCATTCATGATCTATTAATACTAACTCAGGCAATGCAATAAAGAGAGACTCCAGCAACATTGATTTTAGCTGGGCCAGATTCCACTTACCACTCATCAGCAGACTTTATTGCATCCTTTCCCAGAACAGCTACTAGTCATTTTATTGCATGTCATGGCAGATATATTACTCTCCCGTAATGGTTGAGCCTTAAATAAAGCTTTGTAGTCTTGGGTAAACTTAAGGGGGATTTGTAAGATGGTAAAGTTAGTTTGTAACAGTAACATTCCCATTCAGGCTTGAATGCATGAGCCAAACTCAGCACAAGGACCAAGGAAAGGGAGGAAAAGGTAACTACATTATACTGTCAGAGGACCGAACCGCCAGCACAACTGTTGTCAATGGCCTTTCAGGGTCATTTCAGGAGCTGGAGCAGTGGAATGTCCCACTGCTCCTTCAGAAATATCCCTCGCACATCCCCTGCAGAGGACAATGTCAAGCTGATGTCAGCAGTGGGGCATGCAGGGGTTTCTTTTACACTGCAAGGAAAGGGCATTTATTACCCCCTTTAGCTGACAAAGCAAAGCAAGAGAGACCTCATCAGCCAGGCCTAAAAGCTTCTATGTCCCTTACTAGTGGACTCTTAATGACATCCATTTGACAACAGGTAATGGAGCCCAAGCAGCCCAACACTCCACAGAGAGGAGGAACGTGTATGTTTGACACCTCAGTCTGAACAGCCTTCCCTGACAACCTTTTTTTTTTTTTGTAGCTCTTCTCTCCACCAGCCTTAGCGTGAATTACCACAACGTAGTATTTCTTTAGGCAAAATGCACTTCAGTAAAGACTCTTGGGTCAAGTAGATGGGTGATGTATATGAGAAGAAGTAAACAATGCTTGGCTGTATATTTTGGAGACTGGGGAGAAAAGGGAATTGAAGGGGCAAGTAAGTCACAAGGAACCTGAAAGAACATATCCATTAGAGACCTTAAGGGTTCTAAAATAAGGTTTGAATTATTAACTGAAACGCCCCTTGTGCACATGAAACACATTTTGTCACTGGTTTATCTATTAAATACAGCATGAATAGAGTATCCCAAGGTTTCAGTTGCTTGTTAATATGCCTAGTTTAATGATGAGCTCAAGACAGCTCTCTCCTTTCAAAGGAACAGTTGTCATGAAGCAGTATACAAGTAGTCAGTGCACAAAGTGGATGGGACATGATTTTTTTTTTATAAATTTACACATTACCTCTTTTTAGCCTCTCCATCGCACTTTTACTCCCAGCGTACGTGGGTCTAATCTCTTTTCCTAATTCTTCTATGATAGCTAGAAGTTCTGCATATTTGCTTTGCGGTACTTGACTGCTGCTGGTACCCTGTAGTTGAAAGTAGATTAATCTCAATCAAATACTGCTAAAAAAAACCCCACAATTACAACAAATAGCAACTGGAAATTCATGGAAGACCAGAAATAGCCCTGGAAGCCACTTTTTAAAAAAATACAATTTCAGGTTTAGTATATAAATATGATTTTCTTTTTGCAGTTGCTGCTACAGTTGGCCACCATGCTACGTGCCCTTCAAAAATTGGGATCAGCTAGGAGGATGCAGCTACAGGACTGGGACCTTAGGTGAAACAGAAGTTAAAACAGTCCTGCAAGAACAGCAAATTGGGAATTGCTTATTTAACTCTGTTTCTGCTTTTTCAATGTTTTGGTGTATATTTTGTGGAGAAGTTAGCTAGGCAGGGAAAGTGAGAAGCAGAAAAAACAAAACTGCCCATATCATAAGGGAAATCCTATTAAGTCAAATACATTTCATGGGAAGTTTACCACCAGATTCCTGAAGCAGCCCATAGGACTGTCTGTGACACACAATTCACGAGACTAAATTTTAGAGTGTAAATTTGCCGAACAAAAACAGTATAGAAATATTAATTTTTTAACAAATCGTTTTAAAATATGTTAGAGCCCTTACTATCAGAACATAACTCAAGACATGTTTCACTGTGACTCGGATGGGATGGGACTAACAGTTAATTAGTAACCAATCTCACTCAGCACTCTGCTTAGTCTAATTTGATCCCAAGACATGTGTGATGAATCAGTCTGCCATTTGGGTTTGATTTCAAATCTTGGTGGGAGGGAGGAACACCTCAGATTACAGGCCACAATCCATGCTACTATGCAAACACAGGGTCAGTGATCTGATTAAAGAAAAACAAGCAGCAGAGCCGTACCTGCATCCCTTGTGTATAGCCTAGAGATGGGGGTCCGTAGTCATTTATAAGCTGTCTATATTGCGCAGATGTTGCCATACTTGTGGAGGGAGAGTGAACACTCCCAGCTGTAGAGAGAAAAGAGGAAAAAAAATCTGTTTTTATCTAAAGATTAATTAGTCTGTTCCATTGGGACACATTTTAATCACTTTAGAAAAAAGCTGTGACCTCTCACCTTTGTCTAAACTCACTAATGACATTTCAGAGTCCTGCTGTTTGCTAGGAAGAGAATGGTTAAATTAATGCTTCTCTAATGTTTGCTGTACATGTGAAAATAGCACAGCCTGCAACTTTATCAGTGCAAATTGTTTGCCTAAAAGTGAAACACAGTGTAGCATGACAGGTTGTTCTGCCTAGACAAACTGTAAATATTAAGGAGCCCTATTTTTGCATATATACATTCCATACAGATGAGTCTAATGTACTGTGCTATTTTTACTTTTTCAGTGCAAGTTATCTGAAAGTAATTTTGCAACTCAAAGTGTCATCACATGGTCAATGCAAGTTACCCTCAGTACTATTTTCAGCCAATGCCAAAACTATTCATAGGGAACAGTCAGTTGAGGTATATCAGATCTGTTGCTCATTGTATGACATCAGAGGTGAGGAAAGCTACCGTTATTCCTCTTTGTGCGATATCAAACATTTTTAGCCAGTCAAATTGCGCTATATAAGTAAACCAAAGGAAAAATAACATCACTTTGGGTTATGGTTACTTTTGCTAAAGTTACAAAAGACCATCTTCAGATCTACAGGGTTTTGAGTCAGCTAGGAGATACAGAAACAGACTCTAATGTGATCATTGACGACTGCTCCAGAAATGAACAATCAAAACACTTCTTCCCCCTTGCACTGCAACAGTAAGAATTTGGGTTTAAGAAACAACTTTTAGATTTTTCTTAGGGGACTTAATTATGCCACCCATTTCACAACAGTACTAGAGGACCTGCTGGTTATGGACTGTACAGTCAGGACTAAGGGAGCATTATACCATTCAACTTGTTCACTCTTGCAGCTCAAGTGCCCCTACATCCACTGATGCTGCTGTCTTTGCCTGTAGGCACAGACACAGTCTGCCTGCTGTCTGGAAAAGTCTTCCCCCTTACAAACTCCTTTGCTGAAAATTCCCAACTGTCTTTCATATGAGGAACAGATCTCATTTACCAGCCTTCATTTAAATCTAAATTAAACTGATGCTAAAAGTCACTGGGGCTCAGAACTATGTAAATCTCTAGCTTTGTTTTAAAGTTGCAAGTGATTTCATATTTTCCCCTCACTACAAAAAGAAAGAGCCAGCAGTTACAGTGTAAAAAGCACTGCTGAACATAGTGGAACAGACTCTTGTCCTCAGTTGGGAAGTCTCTTTCCACTGCAGAATTAATCACAGGATATCACCATGGTGGTGTATTCATTACAAGAAGAAAGTGTGTTCTTAATCTTTAATAGCTAACTGGATGTGAAATCCTAGAAAAGGCAAATTGGGCTGGTCACGAAGTCACCTTAAAAAAGCAAGTTTTCTCTTTGTCTTTAACTAAGCTGCAAAATTTTATGCCATTACAATCTGCATTTCTGTCGCTAAGGTTTCACATTGTCACACTTTGCTAAAGCATAGTAAAACCCAAAAAAACTAAACAACACACCCATAGAGCACGGCACTGTGAAGGAACACCACAGTTGTCAGCTATTCTCTCAATTAGTTCTTCACATTATCAAAATACATGCACAATTATAAGATTTCTGTATGTACAACTCAGTCAATATTTCAAGTCCAGATGACTGAATTTCAACAGTTATCAAACATGACACAACAGCAAACCGCGTCTTTCCTCAAAGGACTTCAAAATGCTTCAGAAACATTAATGAGCCCCTTGTGCTGCAAGGTAAGAAGGTTTAATTACCTCAATTAAGCAGAGAAAGACTTAAGCGATTTTTCCTCATGTACAGTAAAACAAAAGACCCATCCTGCAAAGACTTGTTCCTGAACTGTTATTGCAAACAGCCACATACAAGACCTGGGAGCTCCAAACTGGTTCAGAATTAAGGCAAGGGCTCTGATGACCAGGCTCAGGAATCCTGTTCTACCCACTGAGCAAACCTTAGCTGCAGCCCATGCAAAACAAAAACCAATTCATCACCACCACATTGGTTAATGATAATAGAGTACAGATAATTTACCGATAGTTTCAGGTTATGTCGATTTAAGCAATGACACGTACTTGGTCTGTACAAAATAACACAGCAGGGTATGTCTAGATAAGAAAGAAACCCTACCAGAAATGTGATGTGCCAAGACAAAGCAGTGAATCTAGGGGCTGACCAGAAAGTTTCACAGATGTGAAAGCCAGCAACATACGGCGTTGCAGTGGACAGTAGCTGGTCTCAGCATGGGAGCTTGAATCCAGCAGTGACTCAGTCAACACTGAATGACAAAAACAAACAAGAACTTTCAGGAAGGAACTATGAGTAAAAACCTGCTGCTGGAGTTGGAGCATCGCTCCTGATTTGAATTAGCAGTCAGATCAGTAGAGTTGCGTCTCCTCGGCAGCCAGGGGTGCTGTATTGTCTACTGTACCCACGACATATGCAGAGCTGTGCTGCAGACACTAGAGGCCATTGCTGAGTACGGCATGCCCTGCCAAATGACAGATCGTGGTAACCATGGTGAGTTTACCCGTTTCTTTGCAGTCTGCATCAAAAATGTAATAAGACATAATGCCATGCGCCGACCACTTTATCAGCAGCAGCAGGCCCTGAGAACAAAGAAAAGGATTTGACTTGGCCATGGTACCAGCCTCCATACACCCATGTCAGAAGTTGTGCCAGTCAAACTCAGCTGGAGGGGGGGAGAAATTAAAAATCCTTGAT
This sequence comes from Haliaeetus leucocephalus, assembly GCF_000737465.1. NCBI lineage: Eukaryota > Metazoa > Chordata > Aves > Accipitriformes > Accipitridae > Haliaeetus > Haliaeetus leucocephalus. The sequence goes on from NW_010973276.1 coordinate 4,003,972, forward strand.
TTCACCTCAATTTAAGATGATGCAATCATGAAAATTAAATTAATTGTGGGGGTATTAGTATCTCACAGGGTAACAGACCTTGAGCTTTTTGACCTATCACTTTGTATGTTAATCTCAAGCAGAAGCCCTGGGTGTTGGATGACTATTACTCAATTAACCCAAAATATATCTGCATGTTTGAACATCCTGTATATCTCAGATTTAAAAAAAAAAAAAAATAAAAAAAATAAAAAAAATCACCAGCTATTGCTATTATAGTTAGCAAGAAAAATTAGGCCAGGAAGTCTCACAGTCAATACCCAGTCAAAAATCAGTGTGATGATTAGGTATTCACTAGAGAGAAAAAAAGGAGGGGGGATCTAAATTGAGGCTTGCAGTCTCACGTTAAAATGACAATGGAGACAAGACAGTTAAGAATTGACAGAATCTAAAAGGGAGTGTGCTTGGTACTGAATTTAAGTGACACCCTGTATCACATCCCAAATTGTCTTAGTGCTTGCTGCTGTTTAAAACCTAAATTAATATACACACTTTCCTCCCTCCACTTTCCTAATTAAATGTACACAAAACCTTTTATATACCCATTTATTCTTGTGCCAACAATGTCTTTTATTTCTGTATTCAAACAGAAGACTGCCAGAAGCATTTTTGCCCACAAAAATATAGTGATTTTCTTGTTAATCAATATTAATCTTTATTAATTGGGGGGTGGGGGAAGGTGTCTAACAATACAGCAAACAGAAATGAGATTCTTGTGTCAAAATCTCTTCCTTCCAGCAGTCTCTCTGAAGCCCAAATTAACACCCTGGGAGACAAAGGATCTCAAATCAACCTTTGTTTGCCTAAACTCCCACTGACCAGGAATCTTCCAATTAATTTCTGATAGGTTTGTAGGGTTCCCTTCAGCTCCTTTGCTACTGTCTCCAAGCTTGAGCAATGATACCAATTTGCTGATCTAAGTTTTAATTCTTAATTCTATTGCTGTTTTTTTCTGGAATAATAACTGGGAAGGCAGCTTGCTGTGTACCCTGCAAGGAAGCAGTGAGAGCAGGAACGCCAGGGTACACTCACCTGACCTGCTCCCAGCAGATGCCATGGCATCTACACAGCTCAACTGCCAACCTGTTTCACAAACAGCAAAGTAAAATCAGGAACAGTTACTCAACTCACCAACTTACTCATGTAGAAATGACTTAGACAAGCCAAGAGCCAACCACATTGGATATGTGTTTCTCTATTACCCTGTACTTTGTAAGGTCCTATAAAACTGCATAGGTAAACTCCTGCCATTTTACAATCTCTCTACACACGAACATGACAGCATACAAGAAGCAATACCTGTAGCCTGGAGTTTATCCAAGGTAAATGGTATAGTCTGTGGAATCTCACTGCTTCTATCACTATTTCACAGTCTCTTCTAGCTGAGGTTGCTTGCAACATAAAGGCTGTTGCCATTTAGATGGCTAGCGGTCATCACCTCTTTATATAGAGCCCAGTGCTGGAGGTTACTGCCTCTGCCACACAACTGGAGGACGTTCCTCATCTGCTTCAGATGATGGCAGTTTGATTCCTGACAGTATGCAGTAAAAGACAGCCAGGCTGGAGTATTTCAACTGAGAGGATATAAATTCTTCTGTCCTAAACTGGACAACTTTGCAAGAAAACACATGAGAAACATTCATGTAAGCTGCTCTGGCAACGTACATTGGTAAGCATCTTGAAGCACAAGGGGACACGTAACATCTTCAACCAGCACAGCCATTTCTGCAGCGAGTATCTGAACAGAGCCTGAATCACAGTTGTAGTGTTTTGGCTGACTACAAGAATATTTGATTCCTTAGCCATCTACGCACTTTGGAACTCCTTGCCATCCATGGGACACCACGTGCATCTCTACACCGGTAGATCTACTGCATAGCCAAGCCACACACTGAACTCTACAGGAGTTGCCAACCCAGAGCAAAAACAGACAGCCCCCATTTCCCCAACCTTCCAATAATTTTTTTAATTTAAAGTAATGGACCCCATTCTCATTTGCACAAGACATTCCTTATAGCACTGGCTGTGAAAGTTGTATTTTCACCCACTATTTCCCCCTCAAACATTAGCCCTTGTGGTAAAAACAGACCTTTCTTTGAATAAAACTATTTCCTTTTAAAAAAATTCAGTGCACACACACATAAATATGTTCTCAAGAACTAGGACATTCTTTATCATAACAGCCAGAGGCCTTGCTCTTTTGATCTGTCACACTCCGGGCCTTTCCTCTAGTACTCTCATTTTATTTAATCTTTCCATGTGGATAACGGACATGTTTTATGTCTCCTCTTCCTAACCCCCTGCCTTTTTTTTTTTTTTAATCAGAAAAACAAAAGACAGTCACTGGGACTCCTCACCATTCTTCTTTTCTAGCTTAAGACACAGGCCATTTCTACGCTAGCAAGTTATTCGGCACAACAAGGAAAGGATCAAAAGATGAAAGCATTTGGTACATGTACACCACATGTAGTTGAGGTGAGGGGGTACGACTTAAGATTAGGTTTTAGTCTGGTCTCCCAGAGTAAGTGTCTGTATTGTGGGTATGGTTCAAAGCTGTCCACTCTTTGTTTCGGACCCTTGTGTTCCCATTAAAAGGGATGGAGCATCAGTGTTGCACAACTGGAGCAGAGCTTCTAGTTCACTTTTATCGAAAAGGAATCAAGTTAGCATGAACCAAAACCACTCTGCAACTCAACCAACATGTGATGGGTGGTGACAATGAGATTTGCTGACTGTGAAAAGCATACCATTGCTCTGAAGCCGAACACTCAGGTAGACAAAGCCAAAAATGCCAGTTTTCTAAATGTCCAAACAAGTCCACTTGAAAATTGCTAATTCTAAAATGTTTAGCGTGCTTCTTTTCAGATAATTTTTAACGTCACATGGACTTCAAGAAATCAGGGAACCAGCAAATTTCAGTTTGAATCGGAGGGGGGAGTCTCTTTCCTAGAAATTATCCCCTCTGCTACAGCACGAACACTTTGCTCTCTGTTCTGCCTACAAACAGTATTCCTTCCAGTATTCCCGCTCCAAAAACAACCTCTCAATATGGAAAAGAATATCAAACATAAGCTGTCTCTGCAAAGGGTGACAAGCAAGCCATTTGCTCATGCAAGCCTGCACTGCAGTCTTAATGATATAGGGAATGGCCTAGTGTGTGCTTGGTGTCGTTTCTCAGGACTGAATGAGATTGGTCTCTCCATTTGCAAGCTATAGCCCCAGTTAGGGAAATTCTTTTTGTTTCACCTCTCAGTAAGAATTTGCACTTTTCACCAAGAAACTTCTGGTTGCTGTGAGGTGTGGCAGGTGCACTGACAGCCCTGTTGGTCCTCAGCCACAGCAGTACCTGTTGTACAGGTCACCACTTGCTTGTGTGGAGCCAAGACGCAGCTCCTTCCCTTGTCACAGTCCGCTGGAATTTGTTTTTCCAGATCCTACATACAACAGTTTTTAAGATTTATTACAGTAACAGGTTTTTGTCTTGAAACTTGACATTTCTACAAGAATCAGATTAAAACAAAAGGAAAATCCCAAGTTGTTTCTGCTGGCTTCTGTATCTTAAAACTACTTTTCTCTGACCTGTGCATACTCCGTACAAAATAGGAATGCTGGTGAATATCCACAGAGCCAGAAAACACATGGAAACAAGGGGAAAGACAAACTACAGACCAGTTCACAGCTGGTGTAAATCTCTCTGGTTCTACTGAAGTCAATGGAGATGCTCTACTTCACCCTCAGCTCAGCAGCTGGCCCTCTTACAGAGAAATAGAGTTAAACAATATGAAACATAAGGAAGATGAGGAGTAAACTACTTTGCAGGACTCAGTATGATATGCAAGAGAATACAAGCAAATCAAAACATAGCTGTTAGAAGGGATAGCAAGTGTTCCCCTGGGACACTGCATGGTCAGGTGAGGCTGGGAAGGTAGAGCCACAGCATTGCAGGTCCCTAACAGACCACATTTTACTGCCCAGGCAGAGAAGGTGTTTGGGCAGGAGATTCAACAGGGCTCCCCAAGCGCAGTTTGGAATGAACAACCTGGGGTGCTACACACAGGGGCCCAATTCCCAGAGCACAGGCCCTCCAGGAAGGTGACTGGTAATTCAGACAAAACACTGCAAGCCTGGGTGCAGACACCCTGGGCTAGGTGTCACCACTGACCTGGGCAATGGGGAAGAGGAACAGGCACCAAATTCTGCTGTAACAATGCATTCTTCTTCCCTTAGCCTGGTGTAAGGCAGAGGAGTCAGCACCCGGATGCTTCCAGCATCCTGAGTCACTCGCGGAGCAGCCTCATTTTCCTCACCCGCAGTCATCCCCAGATCTGCCGACAACCCACAGAGGCTTCCTCCCCCATATTCCCTCCCCCAAACAGCTCCTCTCCCTCAGGACTTCAGTCCAGGTTTTTGAGTCCCCAACATGCACCCGTGCAAGAACAGAGCACAGTCACCCATCAACCACCACTGCTTCATCTCACTGATCCACTTACTGAGTGCAGTTTAAACATGATTTTGCAGAGTGACCACTCAGCCTAAACTTGAAAGGAGTTAGCTCTGCAGCAAGGATGCAGCTCCAGGAGCTGAGTCGACACTGCCTTTCCAAATACTCCTGCACCAGAAGCCCTGCACTGCAGGGAAGCAGCATTACCTCCCAGAGGAAAATCCCTGTGAGATCCACAGCTGCCCAGAGCCCTCCGTCGGCCAAGACCAAAATATTCAGCGTTCATACAGAGAGGCTTCTGCAGGGCTGATTTCAGGCCAAAAGGGACAGATTTCCTGTTTTCCTCTCCTCTGCAGGACGGGGCGCGGGGGGGCGGGGGGGTGTCCTTCACCCCAGGTTTGGAAGCAAACCTAGGATTTATCCTCCTGGCTGGGGGGCATTTAATTTAAGCACAATAGAGCAGCAATCTCCTTCAACTCAGAATTAAGCTCCAGAAAGGAGGGGGCCATTTGCAGTCATATCACTCTGAATGCGATATGTGCAACTGCAAGGACTGCTTTGTCTAACTCCCTTGGCCTTAGGCCACGGTGCTGGCAATACCACTAGCTAGAGGAAGAGCTGGTGCATGAGGATAATGGCAGAAGACAGGGAGGGAAGAGAGAGCCCATTTTGGATTCAGAGGAGGACGTTCTTTCATTGAAAAGATTCTGGGGGTGTTGAGGATGATCCGAACTCAGAAGAGAGGACAACTTAGACAGGAATAGTTCCAGCATGACAGCAAACTGCTGCTAACTTGCCATTACGAGGAAAAAAGGATGGGGCGGGGGGGGAGATAAAACTGCATGAAAGAATCTAAAACCCTGATCGGAGCCAGAGCGTTAGAAAGCACACAGACAGGGCAGCAAGAGGACTGGAGACAGAAACTTCACCACTCAGCTCACATTGTGAGCGGCATGTCTGACCCGGGATTTTGCAGTCCTCACTCGCAGAGCAGCCAGAGTCGGATCCCCCCCCATAGCATGACCTAATCCGCACCCCTCACCCACCACTGCAAAATACCACCTTTGTTTTCCCTGCAATTTTACGGCTGTTCCGGAGAGCAAGGCACAGGTTCTCGTGGGAGCCGACAGAACGGTTTCCCTTGCTGGGCTTTGTTTTGTTTCTTTTTTTTTTTTCCTCCAGTGACACTTCTGCTTTTTGTCAAGAAATCCTTAGCACATCCCCTGCTTCCTGACCCCTTTGCAGCCCAGCGCTCGGGCCCCCGGTGCTGCCCACACACAACCCAGGCACAACAAGCCTTTACGTGTTCGCAGCCCCCCCGAGCTCAGCTCCACACAGGATCAAAGTGTCTGAGGCACAGGGACCTCGGTTCATCCACCAGCTGGTGACGATTCCTTGCAGTAAAATAAGATTGCTGCTCTCCTGGTAGCTAGAATAGAGGTGCATCTTGTTGATCCCTTTCGTTCATCAATCCCCCAGGATTACAACCACAAACGGCGCTGTAAAAATCACCCAGGCAGATTTCCCTCCCTCCCTCCTAAACCCAACCGCGAAACTTTCTCTTCTAAAAAAAAAAAAAAAAATCAGCCTGATTTCTGGCTGCGGATGGTCTGATGCCAACCCTGCAGGCTGGGGCTGCGGGGAAGGGAGACAAATATTATTTTTAAGTCAGAACCAACTTCTCCATTTTGGTTCTGTTTAATACTAGCCGACGTACACAGATTAGCGAGATCCCCTCCAAATACTCCACAGCGAAGCAATTGCTACTGCGGCTTTGTTCAGACTGCACTGATTTACGCACACTCCCCGCAACGGAGACCCACTTTTCCAGCAAACACCTCAGCACAAGAAAAAACACTTGCCTGCTGTTACCTTCGGAAATTAGGG
>NW_010973276.1:4010348-4010752 GCF_000737465.1 Haliaeetus leucocephalus
CGGGGGGGATGTAGTAAAAAAAAAAAAAAAAAAAGTTAATGCCATCAAGGAAACTTTTTAAAGAGGAAAGTTGGAAAGACTCCTGTACAGACCCAAGGAAGAGGAATAATTCTTAAAAAGGGCTTTTGCAAGAAATAAAGAGCAATTCCTGCCCCCACCCCCCCCACCACCCCGTTCCAAAAAATCTCCAGCGGGCGGAGAGGGCTCCTCCGCCCGGGCTGCTCCGGGGAGCCGGGAGACTCCGAGGGGTGAGCGGGGACCGAGGGTCCCCCTGAGGCGCTGGCGGCCCCCCCCTCCCCTCACGCCCGGCGGCGGAGGGTGCGGGGCCGGGGTCCCGGGCGGCCCCTCCGCCTGAGGAGAGCGGCCCGGGGCGGCCGCTCCGCCTGAGGAGAGCGGCTCGGCGG
>NW_010973276.1:4010997-4054129 GCF_000737465.1 Haliaeetus leucocephalus
GGGGGCGCGGCGGCGGGGGGTGCCGCGGCCATCCCCTCACAGACAATGGAGCTCCCCTCAGGGACGCCGCCGTGAGAGGAGCCGGGCGGGGAGGGGAGGGCGGGCGGGCGAGGAGCCCGGCGACGGCGAGATGGGGGGGTGTTTTAATTAACTTCGGAAAGTTTTGGCACAACTTCTCATTTAAATCGGCTCTGCCTGCGCCGTGCGGCGGGGGGGCCGCGGCCAGCAGCCCCTGTCAGAGGAGAAAGGCTGACGCGTCCCTCAGGGTGGCCCAACTGTCGCTGCCTTCCCGCCTCCCCCCCTCACCTCAAATCAGGCGTTCACCTCTGATTTATTCCCCGTCTCCCCCCGCTAATTTTGATGGAAAATACCTGTTGATAATTTTAGAATAAAAGATTTTTTTTTTCCCCTAGATGCCGCCAAGGAAAAATCTGCCTTTTTTTTTTTTTTTTTTCTTCCAAACCACTGTTTCTCTCCACTTGAAGGTTGAACGTTAATATAGATTGCAGCTTCTAAGGGATTAAAAAATAAATACGAATCTCGTTGATAATTGACTCATTTTCTGCTTGCAAGCAGCAGTAAAACTCCCCCCCCCAAAAAAATTTTAAAAAATCTAGATTTGTAGATTAAATTATGAAGCTTTCCAGCCTGCATCTGCCACTTCAGAACTCACGCTTTTCACTGCAAGACACTCAGGTCTGCTCCTTCTGTCAGTTAATCTCAAACACACCTCTATAATCGTTAAATTACTCCAGATTTATACCTATATAACTGCTTGGGACCTGGACGACCTCTCCTTTGGCACACAGCTCAGCCTGAGACCCACAAGATAAGACCCACATGTATATCTTACCAGAAGCCACTCTGGGATCGGTGAGGTAGTTGGTAATTTTATTGCAGGTGTTAATATCTATCCAAAGCTATATACTGCTCTTAATGCCTATATACTGCTTTTAATGCCGCTGACAGCAAACACAGATAGCCCGATCCTGCTCCTGGGAAGTCAGGGGCAAATTCCTTTTAAGTGACACTGATTTAGGCCCATACTATCTCTCAGTGTGGACTGCTCTGCAGAGGGAGGCAGGTACCATCTCCATTGCAGAGACATGGAAATAGTCACAGAGCAATTAGGTGATTTTCTCCGCATAAAGGAGAATTGAGGCAGAGTGGGAAAACCGAGCCAGCCTTTGAGACTCCTTGGCTCATGCCCTAGCAACTGCACACTGCATGAAAGAAACATCTAAAAAATATGACTGGTAACCAGATGAAATACATGATCTTGTTACAGTTTTGTATTTTATCTCTGGTCCAAGTGCGTGACTCCAGCTATCATGGCAAAGGCCAGAGTGGCACAGACTATCCTTACAATAACTGATCCACGCTCCAGTCTGTTGGAGAGGGGACCTAAGAGCCCCAGGCATAGAATCACACACTCAGTGACAGTATTTTCACACTGGTGCTTAGGGCTTTAACTGTGTAATTCTTATTAGAGTCCTGAAAGATCACACTGGTAAACCCTCACATCCAGCACTGTGTGACTAGAGAACTTTGCCTCCCTAAAACTTCACTTCCAGATTTGTAAATAACTGCCTTTCTGTTGACTCCTGGAAGGCCAGCAAAGTCCTGCAGGCGAGGGGCATGCCGCTCTGGGATTTTCCATTGCTGTGCGGTTGTTTACAGTCACACCGAGTGAGTGCGAAATGGGAGTGTTCCGAGCTTGCTGTGTTTTTCACAGCTTTACACCAACTCTACAAAGCTGCGCTCAGAGCAACACTGTGAAGAACAAGATCCCCTGTGTTTTGCTTGGGTTTTATAATGACAGCTTCAAAATATACAATATTCTGGGGGGGGGGGGGGGAAGGAAAAGATCCTGTAAAGATTATCCTTTCTTCAGCAAAAGACACTGTGAGCTTTGGAGCAAACTGTGAGGGTCAGGCTTGATGACATGGTCAGGCTTGTAGGGCCAGATTATTTTCTTGTGAGTGGGAACCCAGCAGTACCACATCTCAGTATTTTACATCTGCTCCGCAGTTCTCTGGGCACAGGTAGCAGTGGTGGCACAAGACACAAGACCCTGGTAAATTACAACCTTACTGCTTGGCCTCGGATGCTATGTAAGCTTCAACTGACTTTACTAGCTGCCTCTTGTTTTTTTGCAGACACCGCTTAAGTTGGCTTGGGTAGGAAGTTCCTACAAGCTCTTCCTATCTGCCATGTACTCTGTGGATTCACTTCAGTTGTTCTGAACCAGGTGTGGCCACAAGAATAAAACCACCATCATGCTTGGCCCCTGGGCTGACAATTTAGCAGGGTGACCACAGATTCAAGCTCCCTTGGAGCAGCTGCCTGCAGTTTAAACTTGGTTTATGTCACGAGCATGGCTTGCACTGCCGAGAGTTGTGTTCTGCACATGCAAAACCCTGCTTCGACTGTAACACCTACAGTTCCAGCAGCGTGCACGCTCCAGGCTGTTTGCAGCAAGCCGCAGGTCCCGGCTCTGCAGACTGATGGCACAGTCTTGTTTACTGACAGCAGAAGCAGCTCTTAATCACCAAGTGGCCAAGTCATAGAGCAGGAAATACAGCAGAGCCATTTTATCACACATGTGACATTTTCAAGCTTTCTCCACACTAGGAGGTAACTTGAAAATAAATGTGTGTGCTTACGTTTTTCAGCAAGGGAGGATGGACAGTAAGAGGTGCCTGTCTCTTCAGTCATCTGCAAGCACAGATGATATATTTTCCAGGTATGGCTACCTCTTCTCAGTTGTGTAAGATCTGCAGCATTCACCCTGTCCCCCTCCTCTTTTCCTTTTCTTTGTATTTTCTCTGTTCCCTCTCCTGGTTTGACTTTCTCACCTCTGCTCCTCCCAAACCACTGGGAATACTCAGCAGCCAGTCTTTCCACAGAGTAAGCTTTCCAGCCCCTGCTGAGCCAAGCTCTGACTGATCTCAAGGAGGTTTTCCCTTCCCTCTGTGAGGCTGGATGCTGTACCCCTCTGGCGAGGGTGTAAATAATCCACATGCAAAGTGTGATGTAGGAAGGCACTGGCAGCTGGTTATGAGGACAGCTCTTCGCAGCAGAGCTAGGGGCCTTGGGCCATGCTTGAAGACAAACTTGTTTGTCCCCTTGTATCTGGAAATAAAACTAAATAGCCATCAGTTTCTGCAGAGTGATGCTGTAACACTCTTGGAGACCTGCAAATGGAGAGCACAAACTAGGCTTGTTTCTTGTCATCTCGGATTATATCAACAATAAGAAGAATTAAAGATGGCATGGTGACACCCTGTTTTTTCCTGGCATGTCTTTGACATGTGTAAAACATTGCATTTGCACATTAATTTCAATGTAATTAATTGTTGTCAGGCTTAATGAATTGAGTGACTTAGGGATGTTCTAACTGTCCTTTCCCCGCCACAGAGACCCATGTAGCAGCAAGGGGAAAGAGAAGGGAAGTTTGTTCCTTTTTCTGGAGGGAGTTTATAGTCCAATACTTATCCCTACATTTCTAGGGATCCAGCATCACACATAAAACAATCATAGAGGCACCTACAAGTTTCTGAGCACTAATTTAACCTGCAAGTCCCAACTGCTTTCTTGTGCTAAAACAAAGATAATAATCCAAAATGAAGTGAAAAGTCTCTGATAGACCTAGGCTGAAAATTAAGCTTTTTAAGCCTTGAGTGAAGGCAGGCTTAACCTCTTTGAAGAGCACAAGTGGTAGAGGCAAGTGAGTGTCAGCTCTAACAAATAGCATTTTAAAAGATACTTCACAGAGCTGAGTACCATTCTTACTGGGGTTGTTAATGAGCCACCACCTCCTGGTGTAGAACACCTCCTTCCCTGGGCCCTGCTCCAGGGCCACCTCACATGCTCCTGGGGCTGTCTGGGACACTGGCACAGAGGGAAAATTGTGTATTTTATCCTTTTTGGCACTATTGTTGCTCTCTTCTTATCGCCCTGCTACAGCTCCTTACATTCCTGTTCCCTATGACTGCTTCCTGCTGATGGTACAAGGTTTCCCTCCTGGTTCCCAAGAGAAAGCTGACAACCCTTGGTGTACCTCTACTGTGATCTGCTCTTTGGCTGATGTTTGCTGCTTACTGCCCCATTCTCACCAAAATGCACGAGAAACACCCAATCCTGAATAGAAATGCAGATTCCCCAGCTCTACCCTGTTGCCTTTTCTTCTCACACCTCAAAATACCCCTGGAAGCTCCCCCCCCTGCACAAAACAGCCCTCTGAGACCCTCTGCAAGGAGGGCTGCAATACAGAATGCCGAAGCCAAAAGCGCTGTGGCAGCAGCCGTGAGCCAGGCCCCAGGAAATCCTCTCCCAGCGCCTGGCCCGCGTCAGCAGACAGGCTTGCAACAATTTGGGATCGAAGTTTGGATGCCTATTCCGGACGGGCTCTCCCCTTAAATTCTCCCAGACAAACTTTTTCTCAGCCTAGCCCTGCTCCCCACTTTCAGATGGTTCCTCCCAGGCCAGATGTCGTATTATCTGGAGCGACTTTCCCTCCCAGCCTTGTTTTCCTCCTACTCCTGAGTCCTTTGTCTGGCTGCCAAGTGGAACAGCCCTGCCAGGCAGACAGCTGCTCAGCATCGCCGCGCGGGTGCTGCCCGATGGGCTGAGGAGCCGATTCCAGGCTCGTTCCATCTTTGAGGGGGACATTTTGCCTTAGAGATGGCGTGTACCAGAAGGAGAAAAAGCAAATAGCACCTGTAAAGCTGTTGGAAGAGACTGGAAATGTGTAAGACAAAGAGGCCTTAATGCTGCTCTGGGTTTGCCTTCGAGATAGTGTGAGTAGCAGCCTGCTCTATGCTGCTCTGGCTGGAGGTCTCCCTGGAGGACCACAGAGCAGGAATGAGAAGTTTCCAAGCCCTCAGCCACAAAAGCACAGGCCTGGAATCTCTCTAATGAGAGTTTTCCTCTTTGCAGTTTGCCAGGCAAACAAGCACCAGGCACCAATATCAAAACCAGCCCAGATTCCAATGGAAACCAGCAAAGAAAATAAGGGCAGAAAGGAAAAAGCTTCGTTTTGCTTGTTAAGAACAGGCAAATAAGGCTACTGAGCCCCTCTCAGCCAGCAGGATTGCTCTCCCTGCCCTGCCGAGCACAGGGTGAAGCCAGGCGGGCTGCCCGGCCGCGGGCTGGGGCCAGGGGGCTCCTCCTTCCTTGCCGTTGCTTGCAGGGATGGATTATCACGTTATCCCCACATTACAGGGCTTCCCTGCATCGTCTTTCCAGACGAACGAGCGCTCCACCCTGCCCGATTCCTTCAGTTTGCCTGGAAGGACTCTCCCTTCTTGCCCTGCGGGCTGGACTCTCATTACCCTCCCACTCCTGAGCCCTTGAAGGCTGTGCCAAGGAGGGTGGCCCAGCCCAGGGTGCAGCGAGCTGGCACCGCTCGGCTGCCGGGCTGTGGCCAGGCCCTGCCTCTGCCGCCCGCCCTGTGCGGCTGTGGGCCCGGGGCAGGGAATACCCCACCCTTTGGCTGGGGCAGAGGAGGCTTGGAAACTCGCTTTCATCCTAGTCCTGTCTGGGAAAGAGCAGAGAAATCCACAGCAAAGCTGAGTGCTGGCTCGCCTGAAGGGCTTCCCGTACGCAGGCTGGTGTCAAACACCCAAATGCCCTAATCAGATTGTGTCCATGTGAAATAAGCGTCCACGTGACACCTGCGATGGCTGCAGAATTGAATTACGTTTTGGAGGGACACATTGCGGTGAAGCCTCACAGAAAACTTTCCAAGTGCAAACCAAGTGTCACCAGACCAGTGACATATTCCTGACGCACATCATTGAGAGGCACAAACACCTCTGTCCCTCATAGCCTCGTTGTGACACCAACTGTAGAGCCTGACAGGAGCATCCCTAATTGTTTTGTTACTGGTCATCTGAGCAAAGGAAGTGGAGGAGAGAGTGGAAGTAAAGCCCAGGGCTGGAAAATGGAAAATGACTGTGGGGAAAGGAATGTGGAGCTTCACAACAACTCGGGGCGTGGGGAGGTGGGGGGAGAAGAGCACAGAGCAGAGAGAAGGGGGAAGGAGGAAAACTAGGGGGTAAATTGCAGCGACCCAACAGCACAGGCTCTCCGAGTGCAGTGCGTGGCACGGGCAGCTCCTGGGTGGTCTTCAGTCGGGCACCGTACAGCCCTTGATGGACACTGCCGGGCATGGTGCTTCCTTCCCTTGCCCAGGCCAGAGCCGCAGACATAGCTTTTGCCAGGCTGAGTCTAACACATCTGCTGAGTTCCTGCCCCAGGACAGCACTTGAGGCAGAAGTAAGAGCCCTGAAGACGCCTCTTGCTAAGCTGGTGCCTGCATACGAGGATTGCTGGTGTAAAAAAAGCCTCTGTGCCCAGCTCAGTGAGTGCATGGGTGTGGAGTCTTGCAGTGCCGATTGCTGGATTTCACTCTCCCAGCAGAGGCAGTGGGACAGGGTGATACCCACAGAGTTAGGGCTTGGAAATGCCGAGTATTTTTAGGCAGCCAAATAATCAAACTCTGCCTAAACATCTACCTGAAGAGCAAAAGCAGCAGCCTACTGCCCTGCAATACTGCCTACAAACCCCTTCTTCCCCCCCTAAAAAAGCGAAGAGGGGAGGCCGCAGGGTGCCCCCGAGTCTCTCTGGAGCAAACACGCTGTGGGTCTTCCCCACAGAGCCGCTGGCCAGCCAGCCGCCCCGGCAGACACTGCAGCCTGGCAGGCACCACGCTGGCCCCGTCGAGGGCTCTATATTGTGTGCGCACAGAAAGGGAAGGACAGTCCAGGATGTGAAGGATTTACAGCCCTGGCAGAGGCTCGTCACAGGAGATAGCGTTGTCTGTAATTTAAATCGTGCAGTCTGAGGCCGAGACTTGCCAGTGATCTAACATGACGTGGCTGAGGCACGAGCCAAAGGCAGAGTCCCCAAGGCCCTGAAGCGTGGTCCACTTGCCCAAAAGTGCTTTCAGGAAGGCAGGCCAGGCCGTGGCATCCTCCCCAAGAGCGCACGGGCCTGGGACATGCTTTTCTCTTGCCAAGGAAGGGAGAAAACACCAGTGTTTTGCTCCAGTCTGCCCTGGAAAGCAGCAAAGGGCCAGCAGGACACACATGGCTCAGCAGCTGTCTTGCAGTCCCAAGGCCCACACTGGGGCTGGGAGAACTGCGGGGCCCCTCACAAAAGCAGGCAGGAGCTGTTGCCACGGAAGTCCCACTCCCTGCACACTGCCTGGGCGAAGCAGCACTGCCCGCTCCCAAAGCCCAGCTCTCCTGCACAGAGAGGGGTAACGCTGGGGACGGTTTGTGGACACCAGCTGCAGGCTCAGATCTGCACTGTTTCATTGCTCACAGATCTATGTTTTTGTTCAGTCCAAGTAACTTCACGGGAGATCTTACCCAGGAGTAGTTAAATCACTTGCACCCTGGTTTATGATTTAACTTAGTCACTAGGCCGATACAGATCTCTGTTTCATGCTCTGCAATTCATTGTATATTTAGCAGGCACGGTCAATTCTTCCACCTTATAAATGGGGAAGGAAGGAACATATAAACCAGACCTGGACTTCCAAAGGTAGAAGCCGCCAGCTCACGAGCTGCCCCTCTGGCATTTTTAAGGTATAGTATTTACATATTGGAAAAAAGCCAATAAAACCTCTTTTAAACATTTCTCCCTTACTTACAGAACAAAGTCTACTGCTTTATGAAAATGAATAATTAAATTCTGAGGTTTGGGCATCTTCATTTATTCCTGAGAACTTGGCATCATCACTCTTCCAGATTTGGGGAAAATGAGAGTAAAAGTCAATATAAAATGATTTACAAAAACAAGATTAGTCTGTTTATCCCAAGCTAACTCTTTAGATAAAGGAAAGATATTTGCATGCTATATACAAAATATGAAGAAGTTGATGCTTTCTAATCTTGGTACAGTTTTTGTTTTTATAAACTCTCCTCCCTTTTTTAAGATCATGACAGCATTCAGAGAATGTAATGAATCTGCTCTTAACTACCAATAAAGCCAGTTTAATTAACCAGTGAAACTAACCAGGTTAAGTGCCAGGTATTTAAGTGGATTGAAATAAAAGATGTTTGGATTATTAGAACATGACTTCTACTCATCTGAAGGATCCTAAACTGGAGTGACAATGAGTATGCTTAATGTATGCAGAAGTACTGCTGAAAGGCATTCCAATATAAACAACCTATGTGGATAAGTTCCACAACAGAAAATTAAACGGGAAAAAAAACCCCATAGTAGTAGTCGGTTTAATTTATTTAACAATTTTTTTACCAAAAAAACCCCCAAACCAACCCTCAATACAGAATTCATCATGTTCCACAGTTTGTCATTTTTGTGAGTATAAAGCTTTCTAAACATTGCTGTAGTATTTTATTGCCAGGCACTCAAAGTTCTGCCACTTTGTATGAGGACAGTTGGCATGCACAGGTATTGTCTGCTCACACGGAGAACGCAGGGACATGCAGCGCAATACTGTGCTGGAGGATGAAGTCTTTAGGGTTGGCAAAGGTTTCCAATTAGGGCAGGCAATAAAATCAACACACACAATTCATCTTAAATGTTATGCGGCTTTGGAATTCTGTCACATTGGACTGTTAAAGGTGTAGACTGAAGAAGTACTAATAGCAGAGTCCTACTTTAAAAAAATAGCGTATCCTTTGTGCAGAGGTAGTATCACAGCAAAAGTTATTGCAGGGATGCAGTACAGCCCCTCCACAGGATTGCTGGAAGATGCTGAGGCAGTGAACACCCACCTTGAGTAAAACTCAGTAGGCCGTGGGACTTTATGTCAATGACTGAAAAATAAATCAAATGACTTGGCAAATAAAAATGCCATTATGCGCCTGCAATAAATCTGGCATTTTACTGGTTATCCTTTCCAAATCAGAAAGTAGATACATAAATATGTATGCAATCAGGAATGTCAGTAGAAATGTTTCTTTATGCTTCCCAGTGCAAATGAAGTACAGGAAAACTACTCTTCTACAGGTGACCTGTCTCATTAAAGTTATGCCCTAAGCACAACTGAGTTGAGAAACACTAGCCAAACTTGGTTCTTACAAAATAAGACTCAACACGTTGATTCAGGTATTTAAGCACTGCAGGACCTTATGAACAAAAAACATAATTTAAATCCAAATGTATTTCTATATTGGTTAAGCTGCCTGCTTATGTGCACCACAGATCCATTACTTTCAGTCTGTCCTCTCAGCACAGACGTCTTTCTTCTGGAAAGAAATGTCAACACCCTTCGCACATATGGCGTGCAGTTCAACAAAAACCTGCGGTATCAGATCACAACACAGCAGGCGAAAAATTCCTTACACAAGTTTTGGCCTTCACTTAAACCTGTCCAGTTCCTATTCTTGAATCTTATTACTTCCTCAAACTTAATTAATTCAAAAATTATTTTGGACCCATTAAGAAATAGCAAAGCACATCAAATCAAGTAAGTTCTTGCTAGGTTTTTACTTATCACTCTCTGTTGCATAACCTTTTAGAGGCAATCTGCCCTCAGCTGTTGCAAATTGTAGCTGAGAAACACTGGTGTTTCCAGCCTTTTCTTCCCTCCTTCGTATTTTTGGCCTTAAAAAGGGAGTTGTTGCTTTTCAAACTCAATATAAAGGCTAAGCAGCAGATGAGGCCAACGCTGCTCTCAGCTGAAGCGTCAGCCCTCGAGGTTTCCCATGTCTCATTCTGCACTCAGGCATGTTTGCGGTTGCATTACTTTATTACTTCTGCCAACTTTGTCAGTCTTTACCCTGAGAGTCTGTGACACGGAACCACACACTGCAGCTGCCAGCACATGACAAAAGCACCTCCGTTATTTCTCCATGTTCATTGTACTGACCACAGAAACTACCAGAAGTATTTTGTTGCTGTTTGCAGCTGGACACTTCTTGCCACAACTCTCCAGTCAACGGACTTTGCAAACCACTTAATTCAGGTAACAACTGTATGGACACAGTCCTTCCCAGCAAGAGGAGAAGGGCAAAACCTGTGTGACAACTGCTGGAAGCTTAAGGGCAAAATAAGAGACAGACAATTCAAGGGATTTCTCATTAATCTCTAACTTTGATATAAATATATGTATTTTTATCTGGCAATTAAAAATATGCACCAATTTTTCAAAGGTAAGAAATTGCCATTACCTCAATTTTGCACATTTAGACATTACATGAAGCTCAAAACTTTCCCAGGAAATACAAAAGATGCATCTTTACTACTCTCAAATTACCCGCCTTTCGACAGTGCTTTTAAGACAGTTAACATTTAATATGAACATAGTAATCATACTTTTACATGTTAGGACAGTGGGCAGGTCCTATTGCTGATGCATTTAATTCTGGGACTCATAGGAGCTCACTAAATGCACAATTGGAGATACTAGTAAGTGGAAGAAAATGGAAATGTATCTAGGATTAAAGCTCAAGATCTGAAACACACTGAAAAGACTAAAGAAAACAAACTGCATGAAAATTTAAGTATTAGTTTCTCTCTGATACAGGCACTAAGAAGTGAATAGTACCAGTCACTGAAAGACACTGGGAATCCATTTGTCTCAAAAAAACGCATTATACACTAAAATATAAAATAAAACCACATAGCATCAAAAGGATCACAAAGACAGACAATTGATAATTTTGAAAAAAATGATGACAACATAGAACATCTACAACATATGCACACATCCCTTGGAAGTTTTATATATGCTATATATATTTCAAAGTACACACAAACTGCCTGTTTGGCAGGTTGAGAAAATAGGAATACATCTTGGGAAGGTCATGAAGGAAAAAAAAAAAACACAAAGGAAAACAAGAGTTATTTACATTCAATAATTCAGTAGCCTTTAACATCTCTATATACATACATACTCTTTCTAGATATGTACAGACTGCAGTGGGATCTGAATGAAGCTTATTCCAAACACAAAAGAAAAATACAAAAACCCCTTGATAATTCACTTGACAAATGTTTACAGGTTGCAGAGCTTTCTTCGTTTACAAAGAAAATACTACACACTGACTAGACAACTGGCATCTTTGGGGAACTTTAAGTCCTTACAAAAGGTGTGTGTTCCCAACAGACCATACAGTGATTGGAAAAAAAATTGAAAACTTGCTGTGCAGAGGGAGTTTTTAGTGGGTTATAATTGCATTTACTGTGTCAGATGTATCTTAAGTATGAAACTAGTTAACAAGTCAGAATTTTGTTGCTGTCAAGAGACAGTTTAAAAAAGAAACCCCAAAATTGTATCCCTTCAATTCCCAAGTCAAATATATATCTTCCCCTGCTATAGCATGCTTCCAAAACTCATGGGGTACAGAAGTTGCTACTGCTTTACATTTAGCTTTGCCCCTGTTATCAGAGACATCTATCCTTTATAAATTTTATATTCATTTCAGATGATTTGTATGAAGCAGGTCAATGCCCCACAAGTAGGAAAAATAGACCATTCTTGCCTAGCCTGGCAATTTATGACATGACAATTGGTCTCTCCTTTTTCCTCCCTGTGAGGATGTTTGTCTTGCAGGCAGTGCTGCAAGAAGATACCACATAGCTGTTCCTTATCCCATCCACAGTGCTATTTTTATTCCTTTTCTCCCCCAAGCTTTATCAGCAGCTCATACAAGGAACAAACTACTACCAAAAAACCACACCCCAACCACTGAGCAGGATTTTTCAAGAGAAAATGTTTCTGTAGCTTGAAGGATATTTTTTTTGTTGTTGTTAACCTTTAAGATGCTATAACACTCCAGAGCTGTGGATGCAGATGTTAGTAACCGAATGAGAAAGCCAAAGCATTGACAGTGGCAAGCAGCAGAGCAGGCAAAGGAGAGCAAGTCAGGGAATGGATTTCTGGAATGGGAACAGTTCTTACAGATCTTGTAAGTACTGCCCGTTTTTTTCCCCTCCAAGGGACACAAGTCCATGGGAAGTTTAAGAGGGTGTGAGCAAACAGCATATGCTATGAACTCCTGAAGTAGTATGGTTTGGTTATCAATACAGAGAATATTCAACTCAGTATTTGCTCATCCCAACCACTGAAGTTAGCACAACAGGCTGAGAAGAGCACTTAGGAACTGAAGCGTACTTAAATAACAGCTTGCTTTTTTTAAGAAAAGTAAAATTACCATTTGTGAACCTACCACTTCCAGAACCATCTTTCTGAGGATTAAAATCTAAAATGTTGTGTTACCATCTCAGATGGTAGAAGTTTCTACACCAAATAATAATAATAATAATAAAAAGTCAGCAAAGTCCACACACAGCTTGCTGGTACTAGTTATTTGGTTCGCTGTCTGCTGCAATAGTAATCTGTCAACATACTTCTCAAAATCCCAATTACTTTTCCTGGAATGGATGCCAAATACACCCAATGGTGGGTACAAAACACATGAACATCCTCCCCCACACCCTGTCTGTGGTCTACAGTTTTCCAGGGCATGTCAGCTCCTACTGGTATCACAGCACTCAGGCAAGCTTCCCTTTACTACCAGAGAATTAAAAAAACTCCCAACACACCTACCACCTCCATTACAAGTACTTTACAGAGATGTAGCAGGCACTATGGCAGTAGGGAGCATGCCGATTTATTCTAGATCTGTATTTCTAGTTAGTCACAAGCATGTGCAGGGGATTCATCCCCTTGACCCTTTCAGGCTGGGAGCTGAGGACAGCAGGCAGACTTTTTTCCCCAACAAGCAGGTGCTGTTACTGCACTGGGGTGCCAGCACAGGCAGTGTTAACAGAACCCCAAGTGAAATAATTCACATAAGGGAGCTTACCTCAGCCTGAAGTTGTGGAACTTCTGGCCCCGTGACTTATGGAAAAACTCTTTATGACACTTGAATCTGGCTCACTGAGTGTTTACAGAAGTGACATACGCTGCAGTGGATTGCTGCTCTCAGTCTGTCAAGTCAACCTTACTTAAAATATGCATCAAGGTTTAAACACAGTTTACTTCTTGCCTCATTAATGAGTTCAACTGAAATATTTGGACTGCAAGACAAAAGCCTGGTTAAAGCAGACTGGAACATGCCAAGTCCTGTCGAATTCCAATTGTACAGACTTGTTAGTTTTTTTGGAATACAGTGATTGCCTAAACAAGACTCCACTTCTTGTTAGTACAATAACTTTTATTTGACATCTACAAGATCATTATCTTGTAGTTTTTTTGGACAGGTTTATACAATCTCAATTTTTCAATAGTGCAACCTGTGCAAGCAAGAAATGACAAACATTGTCCTTCACTTTCTTATAAACATCTACTATTATAGGCAAAACAAAACTTACCCATATTATAGATAAGTGACTATTCACATTTGTACATTACAATTTCTTTTAAACAGCTCCAGATAAACTCTACAATGTCTTACAACATATTAAACAGTATTCAAGTTACTGGGTAACAGAAACAGCACATACAGCGGAACCCTCAAGTGTTTCCCATTCTCTAATTTACAGCTCAAGTAAGGTTTCATCTTACAAGTGACAAATTAAATTACATTAATGAAGTAAAAAATATAAGATTGTATGCGAGATGGAAGTGAATTTGCACTTAAGTTTCCATAACCACCTCGGATTAAGGAAATGCTTCAATTTAAGGAAAATAGGCATCCAGCCATCTTTGCAGTACACATTAGGAATACCATTAATACATTAAAAATGAACTAATTTTAATTTAAGATGTTTATCACAAAAAGAACATGTTGTAGACTCAAATATATAACCCCCAGGAGAGAACCAGAAAAAATGCAACACCTGGGTATAAACACTATAAAAATGCAATAACCAATGCTGTACAACTAAGATTGTGTTTCTCTCTGAATTCTTGTCTTGTGTGTTTATCCTGTCCATGCCCGTTTCCAAAGACATGCACTGTCAAACAGAAACTGGGAAGGAACCTGAATGCATGATGTGCAACCTCTAGGTTTCATGCTTTTACAAACTCATAAATTGAAGAGAAAAACCCAATATATATTTTCTATATATATACTCAATACATGCATTCAAGGATATCTCCCACAGCAATGGCATTGATGCACTGCGTTAAACCCTGAGCACTGTATGACAAGATAAAAATAAAGCCTGCTTGGGGATTTTCAAGCATTTTCAAACAAATTGTGGTTTGTAGCTTAAAAGGCCAAAAGTAAAAGCAAACAGGAAGCACTACAGAGAGCATAAGGAAAGACAGATGCACCACCATAAACAACTGCTGGCTTTCAGTTCTACCAACCTTTTTAGATCTCTTTATTCCCAAAGTATTTGAGAGCACACAACTGAACTGAAAAAGTTATATTTCTTTGGAATCTGTCCCTGATTTTTATGCAAGTGATATGCTTTTACAGCCTTTTCCTCAAACACCAAAGTCAACACCTGTAGTTTGTCCTCTTATGCATTGTTGAAATTGGTGATGCTTTGCGGGTGATGCTGCTGCCATATCTGCTGCTGTTGTACTGCAAGCTGTTGAGACTGGTCTGACGTTGACAGGAGGTTTACAAGGGGCGATACACAATTTGCAGGAATGATCAAACCTGAAAATGGCAACAAATCAATTGTTTCATAAGCATGCAAACAATTTGTTCATTAAAACCTCAGGCTGACAATTCCACCATTTAATTTATGCAACAGTCAACAGCAACCATTGCCAATGTCAAGTCTAATCAAGCACAGCTACCAGTTCTGCTTCTCAATAAGAGGTTTATCTTCAGAAGTCTTCACTAGTCCTTTAGGTCATGAAGTAGTATAAATAAGTTGCCATTTTGCCCCAAAGACAAGTTTTATTCTTATGTTATCCGCTGACACATAAAACCAGAAGTCAGCTACTTTTGCTTTTTCTAGTCTCTCAGAAGTTACAACACCATGAAAGTTTAAATATGAAAAACCTAGTTTCAACATCTTAGAAAACTGTTACTAGAGTATGAGCTGCCATGATGTCGCACATCCACAGGAAGTCCATGTTTAAACAAAAAAATAAAATGGAGATTTCAGCCTCTGAGGTACCTGCTATGAGGGCTTCACCAGGAGGTTTAGCAGCAAGAAATGACATCATCTTGAAGTCATTTTAAACTGATTACACGTGACTTTCAGTAGCTCAAAACCCATGAAAACAACAATTTCAAGGGCTTACTATCCTTTGCCAGAAGTGGGGAAAAAAGTGGAGCCCTTATGGTTTCAAAGATAGCTTGGCTCGAACAGGCCGAATAGGATGATTTTATTCCTAGTAAATCAAAAGAACTGACAGAATAAGTGTTCCAAAGCCTGGCTGAAAAAAATGTCTTCCTTCTTTAACCTAACTCAAAACAATGTTTGTACTATGAAGATGTATTTCAACAGTTGTACTTCTGCCCCTCCCCAACATACACACTGATGAGCCTTTTCTCCTGTAGAGGACTTTATAAAAAGATGCTTATGTGACTCTCAGAGTGACTTGTAAGTTACAACTACCTCCCACCTTAAATGGAAATAAAGGAGCAGACAAGCTACTTACCTACGATCCTCTGCCCATCTTCTGTTCTTAGACGAACTATTTGCATTTTCACATTTGTACCACTCACAGAGGCTAGAACGCCTTCTACTTTTGTCCAGACGCTCAATACTGAACCACACAAGACATAGTAAGTTCGACAGCGGAGTCCCACTTCACAAACTAATCCCAAGCCTGCCTTCTTACAATTGCCTCTCCTACAGCAGAGAGAAAAAAAAGCTTTCAAAAGAATTCTGCAAACAGAAAGTATCCAATTCAGTTAAAAAAGACTTGAAGTTATTTAACATGTACTCAGAGTTGAGCAAGGGCTGCAAGTACACCGTAAGGGCAGGATACTTTATCCACAGCATGCCTCTAATGGCAAAGCTTTGAGAAGTGTTGGCCTATTTAGGACCACATCTCCAAAATGTACAGGCAGAGCTTTAAGCCAAAGATACCGCTCATTTAGATCACCCGAGAACCTGAATCTGTTACATATGAAACTGGTATCTGATCAGTATATTTCAGAAACTCCATTATTAATCTGAAACTTCTACCAGTTATGCTGTTCCTCAGGAATTGAGACATCAGCTACTGAGTTCAGACACACTGTTAGACGAGGTAGCACAAAACCAGCTGTTTCTGACATCTATCTCACCTCTACATGAATATAAATATTTTTTCCCCCAAATAACATTGGAACTATCCTACCACAATAATAGGTTAGATCAAGACACTTAAAGCAGAAGCTACTCCTGGGTCATTATACTTCTACTGGAGTGCAATTCATACATTAGTGTTCATCTAACATATTAGGACTTTAAGGGCAAATGCAAAGCTTCATGTTTCTACTCAAAGGTTGGGTCATTTGACTGGTCATGGGACAATTTTTCTTAAGCAAGAAACAAGAAATCATGTGAATAGCAGAAGAACAGAAGTGATAACACAGTTTAGGTAAACAGTTTAAGTTAAAGCATCTACATGCACACGAATACTAACCAATAAGCATGGGTGCAGGTATCCGCAGAAGAATTGTACTGCTCTAACCAGTGTGGCAGAGCATCTTCAGAAGGTACCTGGAAAAGTCATTCAAAGTGGGAATAATAATGAAGTAAAACACACCAAGACTTGCATAGAACAAAAGCAATTTGGTCATTACTATGAGAAAAGAGGGAGCACCAACATTATGATGGTGAAGAGAGGTACATTATCCTACATTATTATAATTTCAGGCTCTTCAATAGAAATGCCATCTCAAAGGATGAGCAAAATACTTGAACATAGCAGAACTGCAGAGCTTTTCCAATAAATCAACCTGGTCTCAGAATTTCCTCAAGTTTTTACAAATTCAACACCATAAAATTGTTTGAGAAGTGTTAGGTATCTTACCAGCCTCTAAACAAAATAATCCAAACTTTATCAGCCAACAGCTAAAACTTCAGCATCATAGCTTAGGATACACTGTATATCGCTGCTTATTTAAGAGCATGTTTGTACACCTTACACAGAAGCAAGACTTTTCCTTGCTAGACCCTAAAAAAACCCCTCATTTTATATTACCACACCATAGACTACTTATATTCAGAAAGGTTTAGATATAGGAATGCAGAAACCATGCAGACCCACTTAAAAAGACTCAAAATACGAGCTCTGCTCTGGAAAATAAGCCTAGTTTTTGATTCGCCAGAATTATACAAAAGTACCAGGAAAAAAAAAAGTCCTTATATTTATTTTCAAAATTTTCTAAGTTTAAAACTAGTATAATTTTAATGGTTACCTTCTTATATTTCTTTTTCAGGTCTGCACATGTTTCTAGTTTGAGTTGTTTTCCAGTATTTGGTCTGTATACTAAAAAAAGCTTCTTTTTAGGATTCACTTCTTTTACTAGAATAGCAGTTTTCTTGTTATTTCTTATCTGGAAAAGAAAGACAAGCCAAAAACTTTGTAAGTTTAAACATGCTGACAGTATCTACCTTAAGTGAATCCATACTGTGTTCTTTACAGAGTAATAGTGCATGTGTGTGTGCAATAAGACAACAAGTAATAATAAGGACACCTTTAGAAGACAGTACCACTAATCTACATTAACATCACAACTTTTTGTTACAGTGAAAGCATCTGGTTTCTTGATGCAGGTTTAAATAAGAGCTATTAATTCAGGCTCACATTCCTATCAGAAAATATCCTGAGCAGCTAAAAAGGAGTGCTTCATACTTAGTGTTGGAAACAAACTTAACATGAATTTTAGTATAAGATTGAAAGCATTTTGCAAAACTGAACTGTAAATAATTTAGCCAGTAAATTTTTCAGAGGAGACAGCATATTTGGTTAGCCCCCCAAAAAACTTCTCTGAACATAATCCAAGAGACAAAGAATCCTACCTGTAGTGATAAATAAAATCCATCATCTGGACCTGTCTGTTCTGCCCAGATCTTAGTTGCTTCGTCCCAAGACATTCCTCTCTCTACACTGATCTAGAAGAGAGCCATACAGGGGTATTTGAATGGGAACAAACTTTAAAACAGTTACAGACATAGAAACTACAGAACCATAGAACCAAATATTGCCTGGTGAAAGGCTTGGAACCTTCCCTCACTCAGCACATGCTTAGCTGATTGCCATGTTTTAAAAAACTTACTGGCAAGCAAGTTTTATTAGTTCATACAAAGATACAGAATTAACTTACTGTGTATAATTCTACATGTCCAGAGGTAGAATATCCAGGAGTTAAAAACTTTTTAACATCTGCCTTCCTCACTTTCTCATCCCCAGAGCCCAAATCTTAAAAGGAAAGGACAGAGTTATTCTGTTTCTCTGTTCTTACTGAAGTACAAGAGTACTGAGAAATTGATTTACTTACCTAAGATGCCCATATCGTATCTTCCATTCTTCTTAGCATTTTGAATAACTGCATTTAACGTGTCAGAAAAGTACTGGAATAAAGCATTCTGCTGATGTACTTCCATACCAAGAATTCTATTCAGAAATTTCCCTATATTGTTATAATCTTAAAAAAGAATAAGAAATACATGTATTAGGTCAACAAAGATTAAGTTTGATGACAAGCTCTCAATCAGTATTCAGAGTCTCAAAAAGACTACTTATTTCAGAAACAAGGAAAACATTCTGAAGTTCTCCAAAAAAGTGATTTTTTAGATAATTACAACTTCAGTGCTGTTGCTAGGAATCCATTATCATGATATATGGTTTTCCTAGCAACATTCTACAGATACACTAAACACGCAAATACCTTTATCAAGCGTTAGTATTCCAGATCTGTCTTCTACATTTATCAAGCCTACACCAATCAATCCCTGACGAACATCTAGGAAAAAGAAAGAAGTTAAACCATAGATGCTTTGCCATCTAAAAATAAACGAATGAAGTAACAGCTCGTTTAGCATTCATGTTTCAGGATCCAGCTCCAAAACTTCTGACAACCCTTAAATACACTACTTGCAATTTCTACCCAATACATCAATAAGCCTTCTGTCCTTCCAGGAAGCACAGGCAGGGAAAACTACTGATGGCACTATACCTGAGCCCACAAGAGAACAAGACATTGCAACAGATAACAGGAAAATGAAGTTAAAGAACTGTATGTAATACTTTGGCCAAACAGATACAGAACATGCCTTATATCGAGAGAGTTCACATACCTTGTTTCATACATGAACTTCAACATTCAAGCAACATGCATAGGAATAACATCCAGTGAGAGCCTATCTGGGCCAGCTGATCAGTTTAAAATAGTAACTAGGTTTTCTAGCTCAAATAATTTGCATTTTCTGCATACTATCAAAAGATAGCTATTACATCCAGTGAATTATACTTACCCTTGAAGAAGTCTCCAGGAAAATCAGGAGGCGGCGAGACCATTGGGGAGTCTAAGTTCACAATGGATTTCATGACAATCTCTAAAGCATTTCTGCCATACTGCATAAGAAAAAGAAAGTTGCTCTAACAATGTGATCCAGTGTTTGTGCCTTAGCCCCAAGCACACATGGTTTAACAAGTATTTGTTATTCACAATAAAGTGTTTTTCTCTGCAATAATAAAGGGCACTGGTTATTAGCTTTTCAATTATAAATTACACTATATAAACAGCCCAGTCTTAATTTCTAATTAGAATTGCCAAATTCGCCTTTCAGTTGTGACTGAGAGGATACATACCATCTACTTAAAACTTGGATTATTAGCAAATGCAGAAAAAGTAATTTACACACATTTGTGTTCCACACGGCTTTGCAAACAGAAATAAGAATGTTTACTGGGTGTCTCAAAAAGAGGCCTCCTATCAGGAAGTAATACAGTTAAAAGTAAAACACTTCACAGGAGTTGGAAGAAATCCTTCCTCGACAGGTCATTTGCAGAATAAGCACCACAGCATGAGCTTTCAAACAGAAAAAGAACCATCACCTTGTTGTCAAAATTGAATCTGCTGAGGTCTCGAGTTTCTGTAGCCCTTCTGTCACCATGGGTGAGGGCTCCCTGTTAAGACACACCTTTGTAATTAAATCAAATTTTAAGAAAACAGAAATCCAAGTCGTATTTTCTCAAATGAAGGAACAGACTTCTTGAAACAATCTTACCAAGCTCTCCAGTCTTTTTGCAACTATAGATGCAAATCTTTGCTCTCCTGCCAATTCAGAAATTAGGAACACGTACTCTGGAGCAGTCACTTGGTTGGATCTATGAGTTCTTCCTGGATAATCAAGTAGAAGCACATATGTTAAATAAATTCCACTTCATTGAACATTTCTAATAAACGATGAATTGCGAAGAGTAAAGAAAAAAGTTAGAACTTAATCCTGCTGAAAATTAGTTTCTGCTGTAATACAGCCAATAGAAGGTAGTACAGAAATGCTCTACAGTTGTGGCAACTTTCATAAAGACACTTGATAGATGAAAAAGCCCTATGCTACAGTGTAAGTTTGTTTGCTAGATTTCTTTCAAAACTTTCAAGACTATTAGCTATGACTACAGATAAAGCTAATTCTGTTTATGGGTAAAGGAGACAGGAAGGGTCCTTAAGAGGTTGCTTAGTCAATCTTATTTTCCACAAATTAGCAGTAAATCCAGTTAGTATTACCGAGTTTGCTAGGGGAAGGATACAAAAAAGTTATTTACCGAACTGCTGTATTGCTCTATCTGCACTCCATGGCAACTCCAGAGTCATGTGAACTCTCCGCCTCTGATTCTTAGCTCTACGGTCTGCTTGCAATGATATACCAGAGCTGGCAGCCTCCGAGATTATGGCAATGTTCTTTTATTAAGAAAGGAGTTGTTAGTTAGCAACAAATCCAAGATCAAGCTTCAGTTTTCAGTTTCTAAAAAAATTTCATTTTACAATTACTACTAACATGGGTCTGGAATGGTTTCACTGTTATTTGGTCTGCCTATTGCAAGAAGGGAGGGGGAGGGGAGAAAGAGTATGGTTCTCTACCAGAGTTAGAAATGCTAATGAATTTTTTCTGAGTGAAAGGAGTGGTTTTCACTTTACTTTTCAGCAACACCTTTCTGTGCAAACGAAAAAGGCAATATGTTGCAGTCTTGCCACTCCAAAGGGCAGGTCGCTCTGATGTTGGCCTGCATTTCAGAAAGAAAAGGGGAGGGACACAGGGAGACTTGTTCTGATAGCAAGCAACACAGAGAAGACAAAAAGTTGCTGCTAATACTGTATAAGGAAGAGGATATGGCCATTCTAGCATCTGAATGCATTTGCCTTGAAAGAATGTAAATGTTTGGACTGTGTGCAAGTCACTTAGAGGAGCATGAATATTTACCCTTAAGTGTAACAACAGACCACAGAAGTTCCACACCACAGCTACATTTACTTGATTTGCCCTCTTGTGGTAGCATGTCCCAAGTGAACCACAGGAAAGGTTCCCTCCCTCCCTCCCCCTTTTATCAGCTTCAATTCTACCATTTTTCCAGTCAGTATTTTATTTCAGCATGCAATGTAAAGGACAAAAGCTATCACTCTTCCCAGCATTACTTCTCAATCCTTGTTAAGGTAAACAATCCCCACCTTTTCCCTTCAGCCCCTCACTGAAAGTTCTTTCATACCAAGTTAGTCAGTGGTTTTTACTCATTTCTCAGTTTCATTATTTCCTCTTGGAAGCAGAGGTGCACAGTAATCCAGATAAAGGAATCACAAAGATGTGGAGGGTTTATCTGTCTTTTAAACATATGCTGGTCTACAAGACCAGCTTAGAGGTGCTAGCTTTCAGTTTGGCACATGTGTACACACCTCTTAAGCACAGGCCTCTGTGGCCACCCAAACTACAGCCTGACCTTTAAAGCATGCTGCAGCCACATTAGACAGAACTACTGAACATACCGGTTTGAAAAACAACACACACAGCAGTGAATAGAAAATGCTTTCTAACTAGTACTTACTTATAGTACCTAAAAAGTCAGTGTGGGATAATGGTAGAGCCACAACTTGAATAGCTTAATCAGTCAATGTCACTACAGCATCTGGCAAGTTTTTCTAAATTGTATCTCTTTTAAGGACTACCTTATCTCCATCCATGAACCTCTGCTTTTCCGTGATGTTCAGAATTTCAACAGGCACATCAAGTTCAGATCTTGACTCGTAAGATATGCTGCCATCATCATTGCTTACAACTCTCCCTTTGCGGCCTGTCATCTTTAAAAATAAAAGGGAATACAAGCTCATTATAGCAATACAAAAATTTGTACATGACCAAAAACTTCAAGCAATGATGCTATTTATTCATACACCAACCTTAAAATAGATTCAGCAATTTACTCCAAGTACAAAACTACATTAAAGAACCTGGATTATTTTTGGTTGATGCCATTATCTGCTACGCGGAACACTTATTCAGAGGTAACTCAGGGACTCAAAAGTGTAAGAAAGCATATCTATTTAGAAGTGACACAGCATTATACTACTGTCCATAAGGGATTTACCAAGAGTACTAAGAAAATAAATTGACAGCTGAGATTGTCACTGATTTTAACAGAGTCTTTTGAATTGCAATGATGTTTCTACTTGACAAGAGACAGGTAGCTTACGAAAAGACATTTTCCTAAAGTTACTGAGAAAAAGAGATAATAATTCATCAGGCTCTCCCTAACACATTTTTATTATACAGGTTCTTAATCTTCATTGCCTAGGAAGATGAACTAAAGCTGCTTTCTGTTTTATATACCCAGCTTCAAATTGACTACAGCTAATTAGAGAAATACACCCAACAAGAAACTATCAGTCTCAGAAATAACCTATTTACCCATTCAGAGCTCTTCTCTGTATTCTAACACAATCTTCCAAGTTTTTGGTTGTTTGTTTTTTTTTTTTTTTAATTCAGAGGCTTTCAGCAGAAGTAAGCTATACTTTTATCCCTGTGAGATTACGGTCTAAAACGGCTAAACAAGTTCTCTTTAATAGATACTTAGGTCACATGCAACCTTGAAGAATGACAACACTGATTTACTGCAGCCAGATGATGTATGGCTGCAGTAGAAAAAAACCCATCAGTTTTCTCTTAATGTGACCACCAGCCTACCTCTGCAACATTTTCAGGACCACCCAGTTCATCTATAAGCTCATCCAGTGTATTAGGTGGAAGATCTTCAGCCAGCTTTTCCAGTTTATCAAGCAGTTCTTTTTTCATTTGTTGGGCCCTTTCAACAGCATCCTGACTTGTTACAAAGCTGCTGTTTGTGTTACTGTTTGCTGAAATTTAAAGAGAGACTCTTTAAGATTTAGAATTTCACTGCCTAACTGCTAAGTGAATCAACCTTAAAGAAACTTATTCTTACCTGACGTGTTGGTACTAGAAGTGGTGGTACCAACAGTAGAAGTAAAACAGCTAGGTCGTTTTGATCCAAGACCAGAAGCTAGTAAGGCACTTTGAATAGAATCTGGGTCTATACTTTTCTTCTTTTTCTTGTCTTTATTTTTTTTATGCTCTTTTCTAATTAACCAGGGATCTAAAGTTAAATAAAGTAATTTTTGAAAATAAGTTTTAAGCATTTACTAAAAAGCCATCCTCTCCTTTGAAAAACGACATTCTCATTATAAAAGGTAACTTAAAGCCTGAACTCCAGTGCGTAAAGTCCACTTGAAGATGCAAATCAACATTCTAGTACTAATTCCAGTCTCATTAGAATTAAACTACATGCTTATCAAACACTCTTATTTTTGGCTCATTGAAATGGTTAGGAAAGACTTTATGTTTACTATCTGCAAGTACAGCTACTTGCTTGATGAAACACTTAAACTGTCTTACCATCTTCATCATCTTCACTGGATTCATCTCTGAATGGGTTGAAGTCATCATCATCTCCAGAACTCAAAAATCTGGAGCTCTCATTGTCACTTTCTTCATTGTCTGATGCATCAGACTCGCTTTCACTCTCATCAGAGCTGCTACCTGCAAGCCCACCTGTTTTGCGAGCTTTTTTGGCTTCTCTGCTTATTTCTTCACCTAAATTCCATCAAAACCATCACCCCAGAAGAAAAAAAAGTTAGTTTAGACCTTGTAGTCTACTTTTGAGGTTTGTTTTACCACCACCGCACACAAACTAGCAAAATATTCAACTTCTAAAAATAGAACTGTTTAGAAGAATCTAATCTAAGTTTTAAGTAAAACCCAAGTTTTTTTTATGATCACCTACTTTTTGGTAACAATATAATCAGTTTGGGAAGGGGGGTGGTATTAGGCTTCTCTTTACTGAGCCTCAAGAAAAAGAAAACAATTGCTATTTGCATGACTGCATCAGGAAGTGGTCTGACAGATGCAAGGCATTTTGGGATATGGGCCCTTACTAGATCAACCCAATTTTGAGCAAAGTAACCACAATTTACAGGTTATATTGCTTCAGCAGCATTTTTAAAATCGATTAATAGAAGTTTCTAATGAAAGTCTTAGGAACTTGTAATACATCATCTTTTATGAATTATTGTACTGATATTTACATTCCCGTATTTTTTTTCCAGAGTTCACTCTTAGGCAGCTCTAAAATTGCTATTTTCACTATGGCATTAGTGTAAAAACTTAAGCATTACCTTTCCGTTTCTTTATTTTGTTCTCCTTGCAAGGGCTGTCTCTGGGTGAATTGTTATTACTTTGAGCAGTCAAGTCAATTCCCAACAAGCTAAACAGCTTCTTCCTGTCAGGAGCTGGAAAGTGCTTTTCAATAAGAGACTGGAATACTCCTCTGTTTAAGAAAAAAGGGTTCTTCAGTCGAATTTGCATTGATTTAAAGTAGAAACCTGTAACGTTTTAACAGCTTGCTTGACTTCTCTGAAGAATTATTCCTTGTGAATGCTTTTACGCAAGCACTCTGTATAATTATCACCCATATTACTGTATTTGTCACCTTCTTAAAAGCAGGAGACATTTACTTTACAGCACTGCTACTTATAACTTGTTAAAATTGGTTTTGATATAAAGTGGTATTGCTACTGCCATTTTCTTATTGCTCAGAGTTTAAATGACAGTGTTGTAGTTTAACCCCAGCCAGCAACTAAGCACCATGCAGCCTCTTGCTCACTCCTCCCCACTCCCAGTGGGATGGGGAGGAGAATTGTAAAGAAGTAGTAAAATTTGTGGGTTCAGATAAGAATGGTTTAATAACTACAGTAAAATGAAATATAATAACAATAATACAATAATAATAATGATGATGGAATATAACAAATACGAGAAATAAAACCCAAGAAAATACAAGAGATGCACAATGCAATTGCTCACTACCCTCTGACTGATGCCCAAGTAGCAATCCGCCCCTCCTGGCCAACTGCCCCCAGTTTATATACTGAGCATGACATCCTGTGGTATGGAATATCCCTGTGGCTAGTTCAAGTCAGCTGTCCTGGCTATGCTCCCTCCCAGCTTCTTGTACACCTGCTTGCTGGCAGAGCACAGGAAACTGAAAAATCCTTAACTTAGGATAAGCACTACTTAGCAACAACACACTGATGTTTTAGTTATCAACATTATTCTCACACCAAATCCAAAACACTGTACCAGCTACTAAGAAGAAAATTAACTCTATCCAGCCGAAACCAGGACAGACAGATTAATTTAAGATCTTCAGCAAGGTAGTCTCAGGACTAGATCCAGCTCATCTGATAAAAGAGGGAAGTCATGACTGTAACTTGCGTTGGTATAAATGCAGTGTACACTTGGCAAGTCTTCTCCTCCCAGTTTGAGTAGAACAGTACCAGCTGTTCACACCTGAAAACATCATTTCAGAGTGCCAGTAGAACTAGGAACTAATCAATGGTTCACTTGAGCAATACTGTCAGATATTATGTACAGGCAGCTTAAGTAAAGAATATTGGTACTTAAAGGATATCCATCTTTCTGTGCGCTGATGCATGTTTTACACATGAAAGGACAAATTACTACACATACTACCATGTATTAAGGTTAGTTTTGTAGAGGACAGTTCCAACAAACTTCAATCTTACTTTGCTGTAGAAACAAAATCATTCAGTTCACCACCACCTTCCTCCAAAGCTTCTAACGTTCTTGCTTCTCCTGTTGACTGCAGGCCAATAACAACACACTAAAGGACAAATGAATATAAGGCATTGTCACTAAGGTGACTGACTAAGTTTATTTTTGCTCATTAAATAGCTTCAATACCATAAAGTACAGACCTAATAGTAGCAAGCTTTTGAAGATATTTGTGTTATAAACAAACAGAAAAACCTAACAGCTTTAAGTTTAATGAAGATATTTAAAAACAGGTCTTGATCAACTTACTTTCCCATTCTTGATTTCTTCCCGAGCTAGCTGCACCACCCTCTTCACTTTAGATGCTATGCAAAGGTACTTGAAAAACCTCTGATGAGCTGACCAAAACTGACCCCACATAGACTTCTTCATTCGTTGTTCTGCATCAATAAGATCAGCTGCTTGTTGAAACCTCTCTCTAGCACTGACCCACTGAAGAAGAAAATGTTAATTGCTTCACATGTCACATTTCAAGGCTACACAGGTACATTGTTTAATATCCAAATAAAGCAGAAGGGAAGTTTAAAGTTACAGTACTATGGGACTGCAAAGTCAAGGAAACTCATCATACATCAAAGCTCACAAAAAAGAAAATAGCTATGGCTTAGTAAATTCAGAAGATAATTACTCTCATAATGAAAAGCAGATACATTTACATTACTACCAATGCAAACATACACAGTATTTTCTAATTATCTAGTTTCTCCATTACTATATTCAGGTTAAAGCAAAAAGCTCTGCCAATAATTAAGTACAAAGCAAGATCCTAAGAAAAGAAAAAACAACTGCCTTTGTTTTTACAACATTGTTATACCAGTTGTTTCCAGATTAGGTAACATAAGATTTGGACACAAGTTTAGTGATTCTTTTAAACAACATTCATAAACTGCCCCTTTACAGCTGATGGTATACACCTGTCAAAAATAAATTTTAATTATTGTAGCCATACAACATGAATACAGAGTCATGCTTAAGGACCTCTTAAGCAGGTAAAGACCCTGCTCATTTTAATCTATGTCCAAGGAGTAATTATTTTTCTCTAATCCAGCAGTGGTAATGTACAAGCAGAATGTGCACTCCAGAAAAAGACACCCAGCTTAGCACATGGAGGAAACACTTAAGAACAACATGAAAAAAGATAACCAGTAGGTAGATGAAAACATTGAAGGGAACCACAGCTTCAATGCTTTAGATTTGATCTGCCACATGATTAAAACTACCACCCTGCACTGTTTAACTACAAGCACCACTCCATCATACTGCTTCAATGAAGAAGTGCATGCAGCCTAATGTTTTGTAGCTTATTCTCAGCTCAGTTGCCTGAAGGGGGAGGACTGGAGCACAAAAACACAACCGACAGGTGACAGCATCTTAGGCAACAATGACCAAAGTCTCTGAAGTACTGCTAGAAGGCAGTAGACCTGGCATGATACTGGAAGATGCACCCAAAACTGTAGCTTTTGACTCAGAACAAGAATTAACAGCTTTTACCAAGTCTTAAATAGAGAAATCTTTACACTAAGATGAGACAAGAAGATGCCATTCCTGTCTCTCAACAGGCTATTTCAGGAGCATTCAAGTTTAAACCAAGTAACTCCAACCTCTCAGAACTCAGTAAGAAAGCAAATTTAAAAAGGCATTCTTACCAGTTTCACAGATTTATTGTACATTTTAACATACTCCTGTGAAAGCAGAACTTCATCAATTTTGAAAGTTACACCTGAAAAACTCAACTGTCTTGCTATGTACATTCCTCTCAGCTTCATATCCATAGCAACTATTTCCATGGCACCAACACCTCTAAAATAAAGGAACAAATTAAGTCAATATTAGAATTTTCAAGAGCAAGCATTTGTTAAAAAAACCTTAGAAGTGCTTTAGAAGAAAATGGCATGCTTTCAAATGTGAAGGAATATGTTTTCAAAATCATTAGTACTGTTTCATTAAACACATCTGATCAGGGGCTCTTGAAATTTAGCCTTCACATAAAACTATACCCCTGCCTCATGAGTATTAAGTGTATCTCAGGCAGTATAAACACTCAAATAGTTACTTTTTGCCAAATGACCTAGCATGCATTAGGAGAACAGTACCTTACAAACTGTAATTGGATAATGAAGTTGGTCCAAATATATACCAAATCTTGCACTGCAATTTTATAAACTCCACTGGAGATTTAAAATAATAAATACAAACTGTATTAAGCTATTCAGATTTGTGCTTGTATGAATTAAACTAGTAGGTAACTTAGGTTCTCTTCAACAGCAACACACTTTTAGCAACACCTTGAGAGCTCAAGTCAACTGCAAAGCTAACCTACTCACAAGCTTGGGCCTGTAATTTCATTATTGCTTATTTGATATGTACTCAGTAATGAAGTGGAGACTACACTTGCACAGTCTAGAAAAATCATGCATCATGTAGATGGCATGCAAGAAGATGCATACTAAGCCCTACTGTAGCATTCTGAAGTGTTCAAAATTTTAAGTAGGCAAAACACAATATATTAAGATGCTCACCTACCAAAGAATGTAGCAGTTGCATTTTCTACTGACCTCTCACACTTAGTTTTTTTTAATAAGTTCTGAAATACAAATTACCTTGCAACAGCATACATAATTTTTCTGAACTGGGTTCTTATGCAAGAAAGAACAAGAACAAGACTTCTTGTTAAACTGCCTAAACTGAATGCATGAACATTAGAGGACTTCTGCATATAGTGAGACATCAACTATACTGAGCATATTCAGTACATAGTGTGTTTGAATGATGAGCAGCAACATATTTTCATTTCATAACACCCACATTTTAAGAGGGCTGTTTTCCCAGCAAGCTTCTGAAGCTCTCAAATTTTTTTGTGAGGGAAACATCCCATTTTTCACCACATAAGATAAATGAAATTTCTTCTAGATTTAGAAGCTAGAGTCAGAAAGTTCTTAGTGTGACAGGACAAGTTTGCAGAGGACTGCAAGTGAGTGAAGACAAAGGAACTGGAAAGTACAGTCAACCACAACCATATGCATTCTTGCTATAGTTATTTTAAATATTACCTTCTTTCAACAGCCTGAATAAAATCACTGAATTCCCTAAATGGAGTTCCTTCACCCCATATTCCAAGACGGTTCATATATGCCATATTTCTTGGCTCAGATGCACCTAGGAGAAGAACACACTCTGTACCACTGCCAGTAAAAACATACAGAGACATTTAACGCACACTAAGTAGTACATACCTGTGGCACTAGCATAAACAACCCTGGCTTTCGGAAGTTTATTTTGAAGTTCCAACACAGCCAGACCTGTTTTTGTTGGTTTTGATGAACCAACAGGACACAGATTCTTAGCTTTATGACACTCATCAAATACAATCTGAACCGTGATTAAGGAAAAACTTTGTCCCACTTATTTTAGAATGGGGAGCTAAAACAGAAGACAAGGAAATCTGCTAATTACAATAGGTGGCAGCAGTAAATTGTAAACTCAAAAAGACACTGGTCATTTTTCACTAAAACCTTTGGGAAAAATATTTAGCTAGTAAGTATTTAAGAGCACAATTACCAACACTTGAGTTCTTTAAAATGCTGTTGATGCTGAAAAAAAATTTTTGTTAAGAATTCACTGGAAAAAAAGTCAGTGTAAACTTAAGGTTCTTAAACATCATTATTTTATGTGTTCATTACAGAAAAAACAGAAGCTTCATTCTTGTACCAGAATTGTGTGGCAACAATATGGTGGTAATAGATTTGGCACAAAGTTTATAAAACTTCAAGTCTAATGTCAGAGCATGCGTGCAATCCATTACTGTCATGAATAAAAACCAGTACTAAAAACACCAGCTAATAAAAATACAAGATTGTCTTTAAAGATGTAAGCTTAAATAGCAATTTGGTTATAATCAACTGAAGTCCAGATAAAGGATACAACTCCATCAAAGTCTTCACCGCACCAGTGAAGAAGCTGCTTTAATCTGGTTTTGTATTTACCACCAGACTGACTTTCACCAATAAGAGAAGAATAGGTAGCAAAGATGACACCTTTCTTCACACTTCCATTATGTTTGGAAGAAATTTTCCCGTACTTGAACTGCAATAAAAAGATAAGAAGTTACAGAAATTACTCAAGAGATCCCTCCTCAACCCACCTACCATATGATTAAGGAATGCTGGTAGTCTTAAGGTTAAGGTGTGTACAGTTTGAACCACCTGTATCCCTACATCATGATTAGGGCACAGCTGGCATATGGTAATGTGGTTAAGGGGTCATACAGGGCCTTACTTCAATATATTTAAGGAAGACTAGATCTGAGGCCTCAAAAGATGAATAGCCACATTCTTTGACTACATGGTTAACTTAAATACAATTAAAGAGTTTAGTTTCAGTGCATCCCTTGGAGCTACCATTAATGAAAATTTCTAAAGCTTTACTGTATTTTAGAAATTAAGATGTCACAAAGCAAAAACACTAACTTAAAACAGACTAAGTTCAGTGAATTCAACCAGTAATCACACTTCACAATTTATGTAAGTGGCTAATCCTGAGCAGAGGTGCAGCCTCCAAAAATATCTGTACACATTACTGCTGCTTTAATAAAATACTGAGAAAGTCTATTATTCAAGAATTACATACAAAATGTATTACATGTAAAATATGCACTGGGAGATAGGAAAAATTTCAAATGCTACAAAGCCTAAAAGATTTAAAGAATATTTCAACTTCTAGAAAATACTCTACTAGTAGTGTCAGTAGTGGCTTGAAGAGTAATTTAAAAAAAAAATATCCCATGCTATGACTTAATCCTACAAGGGGCCTATTTACATAACTTAAAGCACTGTGTGGTTCTTCATAAGATTAAGGCCTGTCAAACAAGACCTAGACAGCAAATTTATTGAAATTAGTACATTCTTGCTCTTAAAACAGTCAACATGCACAACTGGTCACACAAGCGTACCT
Source organism: Haliaeetus leucocephalus (assembly GCF_000737465.1). Classification (NCBI taxonomy): domain Eukaryota; kingdom Metazoa; phylum Chordata; class Aves; order Accipitriformes; family Accipitridae; genus Haliaeetus; species Haliaeetus leucocephalus. The sequence goes on from NW_010973276.1 coordinate 4,041,925, forward strand.
AAAGTTTTGTCTCAACTGTACATAGTAAAAAGTTTCCACACCTTGTTTAATGAATGAACCAATATGTTTTTTGCTCCAATATCTCTCAAATCTCTTTCAGCATCATATTTCAGATCATTTGACACGCTAAACCTGAAGATATAAAACAAAGCATATAATCTGTAAGTTACAGCAGAATTTCAAAAAGCAGTTGCTAGAACATTTGTTGGAAGACAGATTACACTGAATTTAAGTACTATAGTCACTACAGTGTCTGCTCTAACAAATCCTGACACTTACCAGACTGCTCTTTTTCTGCCTAACAAGTAATTTTCATAGATTATTCCAGCTATGGTCCTTCCTTTTCCTACACCAGCACCATCACCTATCAAGAATCCAGCTCTGTCTCCATTGGGCAGGAATGTTTCATGTTGCTGTAGGAGAAAGAACAAAAAACTTTGTACCCATTCTCCAGAACACATCACTGTGGATTGTCAGAAATGAGCAAACACAAGAAACATCCTATTGGATGAGACCAGTGGTCCACCCAGCCAAGCAGCCTCCTGACAGCAGGAAGAGAGGATTTTATTTTGGGAGAGCATATAAGCCCGTTTCATGTGATGCATTCTCCCCCTCCTTCCCTCAGCACCTAGAATTGCTGTAAAATTGCTGTACATGTCTAATTCTTTTAGTGCCTACCACCAGACTGGCTGCTTTTTTTTAACCCACTGATATGCACCTCCACAGCCTTTTGTGGCAGCAAGACCCAGACATCCACTGCCTATGTAAAAAAGTATTCTTCTATCCATTTTAAACCAATCTCCTACCAGTTTCACCAAATTCTGCTTTGTTCTTGTTTTGTGGGATTCCACTGCCTTCTTGATTATGTAAACCCTCATTTCATTCCCCTTCGTTTTCCTCCTCTCCAGCCTGAGGCATCCCAGCCTTGTTAGTCTCTTTTCATGAGGCAACTTCTTCCCTTCTTTGACCATTTTAGATGTCCTCTAACTTCACTACTTTCCTCCCTGACACACAGAGCACAGCGGAACATCTGATGTGGGCCCACTGAAGTTTAATACAGCAGCAAAATAACACCCAGTCTTGTTCTCTATACCCTTCCCAATAACGCCAAACAGCATTGGCTTTCTTAGCCTGCTGCTACGGCAGCCATTAAGTTATTTCAGAAAAATAAAAATAATAACCAAGATATCCTTCTTAATTTTTAAGACAGTTTGAGATCAGCATCATGGAAGTGGCGTAGACAAAGCTTTCCTACGTGTATTACCTCACATGTATCTCAACTGAAGCTCACCTGCTGCCTTCTAATGCAACTCAAACCTTTAAGCTCTTATTATTTTATCTCCTTGTAAAACTGACATAGCTGCACTTGTCAGATGGTAGTTCCTCTTCAATTCTATGTTAGTTTTTAAGCTGTACTAATGTCTAGCATACCTGGGCTGCATAAGTGATTGCTTCAAGTTGCAAAGCTGACAACCAGCCACTATCAATTGTTTCTTCCGATATTGATGTCTGGTACCACACATCAGGAGGAGTTACACTGGATAACGAGCTGGTTTCCACTACTGGGTCAGGATGACGTAGGCCAATTTTTACTGGTTGAAAAGGGAGGGGGAGGAAGGGAGAAGATGAAAACATAATACAGAGTTCTGTTGCTGCAGCACAGGTTGTCATATTTACCAAAACAAATTACAGCTGTTCATTGCAAAGGCTGAACTCAAGAACAACTATGTTTCATTGCAAGAGTACGTCAAGTGTTAAACTGCATCGCATAAAAAGGAATACATTAACCTGAATTTACATAACTGCAATCTTAACTTTCTCTTCTCACCACCTTCCTCAAATTTTTATGAAATTAGATAAAATTCAGTTCATACAAAATTAAAGCGTTTGTGTACTTGACATGGTTGAGAAAAACTGGTCAGAACCTTGCCTTTCCAAAAGGCCAGATGTAGCCTCAAGATGCCAGAATCACAAAAGCAACATTCCTCTCGCTATTTATATAGTGCTGTTTTTAAGCAGTATGAGAGGAGAAAAGATTTAGAACAGACATGGTTTAATTGCTGACAGATCTCATCAGTGACAATAAAAATTAACCATTTATTTACAAACTCTATGCAAAATTTTTTGCCTTGCTTTTATGGCAGGTCAGCAATGTACCTATAACAGTTTTTTGTCACCTATTACAATAAAGAAGAGAAAGGAGAAAAAAGAGGAGATGGCAATTAAAGGCAGTAAAAGATTCACTTAAAAAAACCAAACAGCTCTAAAGTCAGTCAGGAACAATGCAGGAAGAATGTGCTTAGGTTAATTTCACACCAAAAGACTCAAAACTAGATTCTTAAGTGTAGCAGTGACCACTTAATACCTTTACAAAATTTCCTCTGCTGAGGCACAAAGCATCTTAATACAGGTAAAAAAGCCTGATCTTGGTTCACAATCATATTTCTGAAACAAGTACTGCTCAAAGATACACTAAAGAATTTCTTTTCTATTAAAAGGAATCTGCGTACCTTCCAAAACTAAGTGCTATAGAAGAGAAAAATTTCCTAGGAAAACCCACCCCAAATTCAGGCCCTTTTTACTTGATTCAGATAGTAACCAATCTGGGTTTTGGTGTTAGTAACTACAGAAGTGTAAATAACAAATTAGCTCTCAAAACATTTCAGCCTTTTGATGTAACAAAACATTAGGTCATACATTTTATTGGCATATACTCAGCGTAAGTTTCTGCATGGCCCATTTCTTCTTCATCTTCTTCCTCAGGTTCCTCCTCTTCTTTTACTGCTGGCACTTTCTAGAATACAGAAATACCTGCATTAGCCAAACACCACATTGTTAATACTCTACATCCTGGAAATGAATGTGAGAAATTAAATGAGCACAAACTTGCACTTGAATGTTTTAACACATGTACTAGATGAACCAGTGAGCAGCTGGGAAAACTACAGACAGAAATGTAGATTTCTTATACTCTGAACAACCCTTCAAAAGACACAAAGTCAGGGAAGTTCCTCTCCTTTGCAAGGAGATTTGAGTACTCCAAATTCACATAAGCAGAACTAAAAAAGGAACACTTCTTACAGCATATTAAATCCAAACTATGACTTAAAAGAAAACTGCCTTGAAGACACAACAGCTAGTTAACAGCCGAAACCTAACTTTCAAGTACTCCCATGAAGCCTCCTGTGGTTTCACATTCATTACGTAATTTCACAACTTCAGGGAAAGGTTACAATAGCCACAGTTCTATCCAGTATTCTCTGAAACCTGACAGTTACCCATTTTTTACTGTGATCTTGATCAATGTAAATATATGAATATTCTTAAAGTACTTGCTAGATGACAAATCAAAAATCTTCCACAATTAATAAATTAATGTTTAATATAAAAAAAATAATCTGAAAAATCCTTTTGTATGCCAGTCATTAAGGAGCACTGTTCATCATAAACTTCAGCCTGATTCTAGCTATCAGTGAAGATGCTGAAACTCAAGCATTTACAGCATCAGAATGTATTTTTATTACATTTAGAAAATTGAATGATACTCAATTTACATCTTAAATCAAACTGCCCAGAAGGTCAGCCATGGTAGAGAAAGTCTTTTAGTTTCCTCATTGCCAGTTATATGAATGGGGCTATTTTAAAAGAAAATGTCTTAAAAACACAGAGCAAGTGATATGCTTATCAACTTTAACTGGAGCAGACCCTTCTTTGTCCACACAATGAGGTTCTGTTAAGGACAGTAATTTCTTGAAATTGTCATTTACTATATAGGTAGTCTGCTCTACACAGCTGTTAGTTTTAGCCACCTAACCAACTATTTATCTAGAGGAGAAACTAACCTTTTGAACAAAGGGATGCACTCAATTCTACCACACAAAAGGCATACATGAGTAACTACTGAAACTAGTGACAGGTGATTGGTGCCAATAAAATATACATTCATTTGGCAAATTAACCATTTGTACTACTTACCATAGTAGGTGAAAAACTTCTCATTTTAATATCATTTATCCATATTCTTGCTACCTCTTTTGTGGAAGCCTCCTTCTTCACTGCACCATTGCTTAGATCAGCTACAAAAGAAAAGCTGTGTTTTACAGGAATTCCCTCCAAACATCGACTCAAATTAACATCCTTCTCTATTAATGAGCTGGAAGAGAAGTTTAAAATGTCCAATAGCACACTGACACTTCAAGAACACAATATTTTTGTCCAAATTAAAAAGTCTGAGCAAGGAGTTAAATCTTGTTACTTCTTTGACTGAAGAAACTTCCCATGCAATACCCCTGCATCTGACAGTTGTGTATTAGTTTCAATATTTAAAAAAAAATTATTTTGGACCTTCACCAAATCTACACACTGTATTTAGATATACTCCATCCTGTGAGCCTTTGAAGTTTAACAACAAACCAGAAAGCCCAGTGTTTCAACAGAAATGAACTTACCTGGTCTGGTGGCATTTACCACCTTAGGAGAAACTACAATTATTTCTGTAAAACAAAAAGTCAACACTTTGGACTCAATTGTTTGAAGTTTACAACACGATCCTTCAGGAGGACGATTTATTAACTTTCCTGCCCTCAGCCACATTTGGAAGCAACTGGCAATAGGGCTCAGTACAAAACCAAAAAAAATTACACAAGGATAGATGTAAAACATTGAAAGCAGCTCTCAAGGTTCCATCATGTTGACTGTCAATGCATGTAATAGATTTAGCACAATTGCCTCTAAAAAACAATTAATTGCACAAAGTTTTCCTCAAAGAGGTTGCATAATTTAACTTTTCAGTATTTTCCAATCTAGAACTCTTGCTGCCTGAATTATATGAAAAGACTGTGTTTCCTTCCAAGAGCTTCTCTGCCCTTGAATCTTCTACAGTATGTCAATTTTTTTTTCCAAAAGCACAGAGAAAGATCCAGAAACACAAGCACACAAATAAGATTAGAAATGCAGTTCTAGAAGTTGCATGTCCCCTTGTCACTTAATACAGAAGCTACAGATTCAATTATTTTCTGCAGCTGAGCTACTACAACAGCTATTGTGTATTGATGTTACCTATTACTTACATGCTTCTATGTGTTTTCATTTAGCACAAAGGGGATAAGTTAGTCATATAAAACCTTCTCACCCTCCTCTTCCTCACTCCTTTACCCCCCACCCCAGCTTCAGTTGGTGTCTCAACTTCAATTTTTATCAACCACTCCCTGACAGAAAGCAATGAAACAAGGAGGCACATTTTTCTTTTTGTTTCAGTCCTAAGACAGCTTCATTTATTGCACACTCTATCTGCATATGAAAAAATAGGTTACTTCCAACCCCGCCTTTAAAAAAAATATCAGTCAATTTTATTTCAGAGACAATGAAAATACAGTAATCCAGAAAAACACTGCAACCTTTCAGATAAAGCAGCAATAGAGATATTTTCAAACTCAGCTAGTCTGATCTTAACCTCATGCTAAAACCAAAATAACTTGAAAGAATCAAATAAAACACACACACGCAGCTTTTCCCTTATATTAAGATGACCATGTAAGCTGTCCACATATTAGAAATAACATACAAGGAAAGATTATGAAAGGAATCACAAAATGAAGATTTGGAGTGTGGTAACAAAATACTTGTGGCATTTAACACCACATTTAAGAAGTAACATGGAAACAAACAGCAAGTTTTTAGGACTTAAGTTTTTAAACAATAGATCTGATGCCTCACACGAAACATACAGGGACAGAGATTTTCTTTCTCAGGAGATGCTTTTCAGAAACACCCTACCATAGCAGTACTAGCATTTACTACAAATCTAGTTTGGAAGATGCCAAAAAAAAAAAAGTACTCATTTGTCATATTTCCACAGCAAGCATACAGTAGAACAGAAACTGATGTGGACTTAAGATACCTAAATCAACTTCAGTAATGTTTATGAATTCTACCAATTTGCCAGCTGCAATCTAAAATGTCATTTTCCTCATTCCTTGCAGTAAATCAAGAGCTTAAACTTTTTTTAAAGCCTGCTATTTTGTATTACTTCACCCTGAATTCTAACACTACTAAAGTTAGCATAGAATTTATGAGGTTTTCTGGACCATTTCATTTTACTGTGATATTGTACTAATCAATGAAAATGCAAGATGTGCAAAGATCTTCATATTATATTATTTCACTATTTGTCTAAAACACTGTAATTATGAAAAAAGAAAACTCACTTGCTGCAGTTGCTACTGGTTGGGCAATATTAGGAGGTGGCTTCAATTTCATGAGTTCGTTAAGACTATTATTCTTGAGCAGATCTTTCAGCTGAATCTGGTCCTTTGAAGGTGTAGTGGTCAAGGCATTGCGTACTGCTGGTGCTGCAACTGAGGGTCGAGTAGTTGTGCTGGTCTGAATGATTTTTGCTACAGTGATAGTCTGCCTCGTCGTTGTAACAGGTGTTGTTTTTGTCATCACTATTGTAGTCCCCAAAGTTGGAAGCTGATTTATTTGATTCAGCACAAAGGTTGTGGTGGATGGTGGTTGCTAACAACAAAGAAACAGGGAAATTTTCAGAGGACAGTGAAAAAAAAGCACTTTTATTAACCTTCATCGAGCACAGAATTCACCAGTTTTAAAAAGATTTGCAATATGAAATGTCTTCACATAATCCGCTGAAGATGCTGGAGTAATTATCTTGTGGTACAACACCCTGAGCAAGAAGTGCCTGACTATCACTATATCGCCATATGTACTACTACAGGTACAGGAACCCTGAGCTGAACAGAATTTCCAATATATAAACTAGCTGCACCATTGCCAGAGTAAATAGGTTGGATTACTTAAAGTATACACGCAGCCTTTCAGACATGCTGCACTACATTGACCTTCCTGCAGATCTGCTTTTTATATTCTCATTTCAGGTGCAACCACCAGACTATGGTGCTGATAATTATCTGCAGCTAGAAAAGGTGGTACACAGTTCAGATATAGGAGACAAGTTTACATAACCTCCCTATCCCCAGTATTTGCATGCAGGGGAATTAAAAGGCACATGGGACACCTTAAAATGTTTTTCTGCATACTGCTTTGTCCTCTTTTGTGCTCTTTGTCATAGAAATTGTTATCAACCCACAGGTACACTAAGCTTTCACAGTCTCAGTACAAGTAGAACTGAGACAATGGCCAAGTGGCATTTTACAGTCCCACCTCTTTTGTTACATTTTACTAATAAACTGTATTGGGTTTATGTGGCAAGGTTTTGGTAGCAGGGAAGCAACAGGGGTGGCTTCTGCGAGAAGATGACAGAAACCTCCCCCACATCCAATACCGGCATTTCCACCAAGCTACAAGATGGGCCCACCACTGTCCAAAGCTGAGCCAATCAGCAATGTTGGTACTGCCTCTGTAATAACCTATTTAAGAAGGGGTAAAAACTGCTGCGCAGTCAGCAACTGGCAAAGACAAGTGAGAACGTGTGAGAAAAACAACTATTCAGACACCAAGATCAGTGAAGGATGGGGAGGAGGTGCTCCAGGCACCAGAGCAGACTCCTCTGCAGCCTGTGGTGAGGCAGGCTGTCCCCCTGCAGTCCATGGAGGTCTATGATGGAGCAGTTATCCACCTGCAGCCCGTGGAGGACCCCACATTGGAGCAGGTGGATGCCCAAAGGAGGCTGTGACCACGCTGGAGTAGGCTCCTGGCAGGACCTGTGGCCCTATGGAGAGAGGAGCCCACGCTGGAGCAGTTCGTGAAGAACTGCAGCCCGTGGGAAGGACCCAGGTTGGAAAAGTTTGTGAAGGAGCTGCTGGAGCAGGGGAAGAGCGTGAGGAGGAAGGAGCAGCAGAAACAACGTGTGATGATGCTTGGAGTGAAGTTGAGCCCAGGAAGCAGGGAGGGGTGGAGGGGGTGGTTTTAGATTTGTTCTTATTTCTCATTATCCTACTCCATTGTTAACAGGCAATAAATTAAACTAATTTCCCCAAGTTGAGTCTGTTTTGCCCATGACAGTAATTGCTGATCTCCCTGTCCTTATCTCAACCCACAACCCTTTCGTCCTATTTTTTGTTCTCCCCATATTCAGTTGAGGAGGGGAAGTGACAGAGTGGCTTAGTGGGCACCTGGTGTGCAGCCAGGATTAATCCACCACACGTACACATTCAAAATCCCGAAGTACCAGTTCTTACCCGAACATTTAATAAGGCTGGAGTTGATACAGTCTCTGGTTCTTGTTTCACAGCAGCTGTGGCCTCTGTCTCCAAGCCTAGTTCTAATGCACTAAGTGGCACTGACTGCAGAGGAAAGAAAGTAAGCATCAGGAAACACTCCGGAAAAAACCTTAAGACTAAATATCCGCCCATAAAATGGAAGTTAATGGGGAAGTCCTTAACTGTGCTCATTAACAAAGGTTTCACTGAAAATAAAGATCAAATGGTTGATTTCACATTCAAAGACATTAACTAACAAGGTATTGTATGTTTAACTGTGGTGAAAACGTAATTAGTTTCATGATGTCACTGTTCAACATACTACTGTTCCCAGTCTATGTCTGACATTATGTTCTTGCAGATTGAATGCTGTCATGGAGTTTAAACACCAATTATATTACACTTTTTGCACATTTTATAGGAGAGCAGCTAGACTCCAGTGATATTAGAGTTCTCCATGGATATATGACAGCACACCCCCATTTAATGTCCAGAAGTTAAGTATATTTATGTTTATACTGACCTCAATGGTGTATTTTAGATTGGTTTTTGTATAAAAGTTAAAAATTAATTTGCAAGTTGTTTTCTAATCTCAATACCACAAAGCAAGAAATTTATGAAAACTCCACATTCTTTAACCGTTTGCTATGGACACCACACCTCCCTCCACAATACATCAAGTACAAGCTCTTATGTCCTCTACAAAACAACTAAGTTCTTGTTTTAACCTGCTGAACAGCTGGAGTTGGTGCTGGATTTGCAAGAACCACGTCCGGAGAGTCAATATCAAATAGATCATTTGGACTGATGCCACTCTCACTCAAAGCAGCAAGCAACAGATCTTGTCCTGGCTCCACCATCTCTAAAAAGTTAAAACCATAAATACAAGTTACTTCTCATTTTGATTTATTTTGTGCACACACAGACACACACACACTTAAAGTTCTCTTTCCTAGATTTAAGGGCATATGTGATGCAGTCTCTTGTATACAGAGTTTCACTTTCTAGATTCGGTCTCTTTTGTTCATTTGGAGATTTCTCCTCTATTTTGTTTTTTAAAATCTTTTCAAAATACTCACCACACGTAGAAGCAGGAAGAATGAAATAGTTTACTACATCAAAGAAAAAAAAAAGATGCCTTTTCTAGTCTTCATCGCACAACATTTTTAAGCATTACAAGAAATACCAAGAGGCAGAAATGGTGAGACTGTATTATGCTAATGATACATCTTTGTCAGTGAAGCACACTGCATGAGGGAAGCACAATTAAAACTCATTTAGTTTATCTTGTAACAACAAGTTAGGGATAAAAAGCTTATAAGGAAAGCTTTTATTTCTTGCTTGCCATTACATTAGGTAGTAATTCATTCACTGGAGAAATTTTGTTTTGCATAGTGGAAAGAACAAATGTTCCACTATTATAGTATGTTAACTACATATTAAATAGGACACTAACATCAGGTCACAGACTCCTTTATGTGTAGGACAAGCAAAATTAATTTCAATAAGCTATTCTAGACAGTGTAAAAACTTACTAAAAAAGCCAAATACTTTATGTTTTAAGATGAGGAGTGAAGATAGTGTGTTTTGCTTCCTTAAGAAGGAAGCCCATTTGCCCCAGTACTAAGACAAAAATTAAACGAGTCCATATAACTTGAGCTGCTCCTTATATATTCTAAGATACACCTCAAGCAGAGATTCATTTCACTTACTTCTCCACACCCCCTGCAACACCCACTGGTAACAAAACATCAAAAACTAACAAAGCTGAACACCTACTCTAAAGCAGACAAGAGGACAAAAATATTTATTGGCTTTTTAGATATGCTCATTCACAGACTCCGAAACAGCATTCCACTTGCTTATCCTTCTCTACATGCACAGCTAAGCCACATCCAGCTGGTTGGTCACATACATTACTTAGCACATTTGGCAGAACAGGTAATTCTTGTAATAAGTTAAGCCTCAGGCACTTAATTCTTATTCTTTCTAGTTTTAGTCTGTCCAATAGTAGGGAGAAACCTTCTTTTAGTGGACTAATACTGTGATGGTGGCACCACAATTAAGCAGTGGAGGTAAGGTACTGAGACAAGAGGAAGATATACTTTGAAGCATCAAAGACCGTACTACCTAAAAGAATACCAAAGCAACAAACAATAACTGGTGGGACTGCTACTGACCACACACAATCCCATTAAACACCACTTGCTGTGTCAGAACTAAATTTTTTTTTTAAAGGCATTTGAGGTGATCAGATAGATTAGATTGGCAGAATGGCCTGGTTTGTAGTTATCAGGTACAGAAGATAAAGAAATATTAAGACATCTAACAGATTTAATTAACATGGCAGCTCCTTCAAAGGGTGTCACCTCCCACTAGTCTCTCTCCTAGAACCTTGAATGGGTCAAGAAAAATGTGTAAGAACAGACTGTTAACTTTACCTTTCAGAAGGATTAAGCTTCCTGTCTCAAAAAAGGGGACTACACATATATATATTAATTGGGTAGGATAAAACCTTAATTTTCAGACTAAAATACTAACAGTAATCACAATATCTAAGTTTACAAGCTTACCACATTGTTTAGTAATTAGAAACAGGTGAGAAGAGAAAGATTAAGTCTTACATGAAGTCTTAGCTTATCAGTACTTTTGGTGTTAGGAACTTCAGAGAAGCCACTGAAGGTGAAATTTCTCTACAGAAGGGGAACTAACACTGGTTACCCCATCAAACTAGGGGCTCTGAAACATTTTACAATCATAACTTCACAGAATCAATTTGGGAAAGAGGCAGGAGCACTCTTCTACACAGTGCAATGCCTTTGCTCAACATGGTCAAATAAACAAAAATGTCTAAATGTACAAAGGAAAAAATATCAGTTATGTCATTATTTAGTCCGCATCTAGTTTTGATCACGCCATCTCTAAAAGAAGGTATGACTAAAACTTGGTTGAGAGATAAGTGGCTATACTGAATAGAGGCATGGGAAGTCAGATGCTTGGGGCTGTTTACTTAAAAGAGAACTAGGACAAAAAAATTACTCAAGATAACTTCTAGTCTACTCTTGCAATATACAAAGGAAAGGCCTTTCTATGAAGTTGAGACTCAAAGCAAAACCGAGGCTAGAAAAAACCATGCCACCAGCACCACACAAAAACACATCTTCCCCAACCATCCTAAAATGGTGCCACAACCTATCAAGACTGTTCCAAGTCAAGTTTAACATATTCATGATGACACTGAACTCTACGTTTTTAACTTTTAAAAATGTGATGGCTCAGATATCTTAAGACAGTTTCACCAAGTTCAGAAAAAAACATTCATAGCAGTAATACTTTAACTGCTTACTTCAAAGTTTTCACTAGATGACTAGCGATATAAACTAGTATAGCAATTCCTACAATTCCAGAATAAGTATCTTCAGTTTAGAAGCATCCCTTTCTTAGCAGGGCTGTTTTCATGTAAGAAATGCCCCCAGCTGCATCTCTCATGCTAACCCCAATTTTAACAGTCTTAAAAATTAGCAGTTGCTAATAATCCAGCAAAAAGCTAAGTAAAACAGCAATTGTTTATTTGTCTGTCAGTTTGGACAATGAAAGTTTGACTAGTTTCACTTATTTTGTTTCTGTACACTAGGAACAAAGCTGCATTGTTTGAAACTGGAACAAAAGGAATTCTGAACTTCTAGAATTTTTACATTAGAAGTCACTGAATACTTAGCACCAATTTTAGGCTTTGTGAAACTTCCAAGCACCACTGCTGCCCCCCCCCTCCTTTAATTTAGTAAGGAAATTAAGCGAGGAAAAAAACCAAAATACAGAAGCTGCACTGTGATAGTTCAGTTTATTTTTGTGACATATGCTAGCCAAGCCTAAAACATTATCAAGCTGAAACAGCTCCATAATCTTACAAGGTAGGAGGCTCCTTAGTTAACATAAGCGAAAGCAACTTTATCAAGCTCTGCAGCTCGGCTTTGGCAATACTATATAAGGACCCGTTTGCCACATCTTAAAAATCTCCAAAAGAAAAT
>NW_010973276.1:4054727-4054952 GCF_000737465.1 Haliaeetus leucocephalus
GCGCACTAGAACCCTTCCTTAGTTTTGGCCTGGGAGTCAGTTCTAGGAGCATCTCAAGGCACAAGAAATGCATTAACCATATCTGCTACCTACTTCAATAGCTTTTAGAGTAGCTATCAGCCAGTTTTAACACCAAAGAACTTGTCTAGACAAGACGACAAACTGCCCACATTTTATTTTTAAAGACTAAGATTGCATTCAAATACAACATATCATGCCGGTACA
>NW_010973276.1:4056497-4061351 GCF_000737465.1 Haliaeetus leucocephalus
CCCTCCGCCCCCCGCCGCCGCTGCCGCCGCCGGGCCTTGGCGCGCGCTCCCCGCGCTCCCCCGTCACGTGACATGCCGCTCCTCGTTTCTCCCTGCCCCAGCCACGGAGAACGCAGGAAGCTCCCCCACCCCCGCAAACAAAACGAAACAAACCAAAACCCCAAAACCCGGCGTATCCACCGTCCTCAAAGAGCGACGTCCGCGCGGGCGGACCCAGCCCTAGGGCGGCGGCCAGAGTCGAGACTGACGATCTGGGCCCGGTTCCCGGTGGGTGGGGGAGGGGAAGGCGGAGGCGAACGGCTGCAAGCGGTCACGTGATCCCGGCTCCTCCAAGATGGCGGCTGCCGCGAGGACGCGATAGGCAGGCGCTCTCGCGAGACCTGGCTCTTCTCGAGGCATCATGGGAGGGGCCTGAGGCGGGGACACCGCGGCGATGACGCCGCGGCGCGGGCAGTGCGCAGGCGCATCTCGTGTCCGCGCGGGGGAGGCCGCGCCCGCGCGCATGCGCGTCGGGTATCCGCCCGAGGCGGAGGCCGCGGCGTTGGCTGCGGTCGGGTGCTGAGCTGAGCTGAGCTGAGCTGAGCGGGCGGGCTGGGCGCGGTGCTCGGCCTCCTGGGGCTGCCGGCCTGAGGAGAAGTGAGGCTGTCTAGGTCTCTCCCCGCCCCTGCTGCCGCTGGTGAACGCGTCTCCCTTCAGGCGGCCCTTCGGTTCCATCCCGCTGCGGTTGGCACTGGTGTTCCTGTGGAGCCGGGCCCGGGCGCCTCCGAGTCAGGGCACGCTCAGGCGGCTTCGTAGGACTCTACTCTGGCGGGGTCGGTGCCGCCCCGTCTTGGGGATATATACAGTCCCCCCCTTCCCTGTGCCCTCCCTGTCGCACGCCTCCGGTGTTTCCGTCCCTTACAGGAGCTTCCCGGACTGCCCTAGGAGAATGAGGGGTGACAGCGGTGCTATGCGGAGGGCCTTCCCTGCTGACCAGCCTGGAAAGGCCCCACCCGTGGGGATGTGCTGGCACATGAGTTTTCCCTTGCAAGTATTTTACAAGCTGCTAATGCGATTTTTTTTGCTGCAAAGAGCTAACTATGCTTGAAAACCTGATGACTACTTAAGCTGGTTTCACATTTGGAGAGATCTTTTTAGCACCTGAGGCCCTCAGACTGACAGATGCTGGCTAAAAGAGACAGTCTTCCGTTAAAACATTTTCCCAGTTGTGTAAGAATACAAAAAATTTTAAGAGCTTTAACATAAAATTGAAGCAGACATTTAAGTGTGGGCAGTCATGAAATCTGCTAAAATGTCCAGTACTGGTCATTCAATTTTATACAAGCTTGCTTATTTTAAGACAAACTTAATGAGGATTAAAATAACCAATAAAGGATTAGACAGATTTAGGCTAAGCTATTTAAAGACAAAGCAATGTTAATTAAACTGACTTAAGTAATTCAGATTAATCAGCGATGGCTCAGACACTAAATGGAGAAAAAGACAACAGAAGTCCAGCCAGAGATGAGAAGAACAATTTAAATGGCAGCTCATACCTTGATTATTGCCCTCTACACACTTCAAATAAAGGCATGATGAAGTACAGTCCACATGCGGTGTATCTAACATTAAAGGCATCTAAGCAGCTCCCTACAATCACGGCGAGAAAGTGACGTTTTTGATGTCTTGAGTTGAAAAGATAGTTATCCGTCAGGCCTGTGAGCAGAGTTTATGATCATCCTCGACTGGGAGAGGTGAGTAATCCCACTGATGGCAATGATGCTTCCTATTGGCGTGAAATTAGCACGGGCAGAATTATCTGCAGGATGCTGTTTCCGTAGGATTTTCCTCGTAATTTAAGGATCTCACTGAATGCCCTTTTTGGTCAGAGATGATCTTTTTTATCATTAGTAGATGCTGTTCTGAAAGTAATTGTATTTTATAATCTATGAAAGTAGTTAGCACCTACTGGCATTTTACTATATAACTTTATAAAATAATGTTGCTTAATGTAACACTCAAGAGTTACCCTTAGGGCATTGTTTTTACTTGCTTTCTAACGGAGAGGTACAGTGGCTGAAACACAAATTGTCGGGATTTCATCTTGTGAATAAGTAATTTGTGTAAATGTTGTGATATTTATTTAATTGCAAATATGACAGATGCTGTGTGAGAACTACAGCCAGAGCTTGCTCTTAGGTGGAAATATTTCACAAGCATCTTGTTGGTATATTTGAAAGCGATTGAATTTTTGAATTCAAAGGTAACCGGTCCTAAAAAAATAAGTTGTTTTTTTTTACACTGGGTGAAGTGTTAATTTAGACTGAAGGTATTTACTCTGAAGATTTTCTTTCCTTCCTGAGCAAATCCAACGCCTTGCTCATTTAATTTTTCATCCCTTCCCCCACAGAACAGTTTCACGTTGCCGCATTACACGTAGCGCTCTCAGGAGCTGCCCTTAGAGCATACTACGGGAGATAATATTTAGGTCACTGGGTTTTAAAGCTGGTGCTGGCGGGAGTCGTGCTGCTCCCTCTGGACTACGGGAGTCGGCCGGCACTTTCCCATCAGCTGTGTATCCTGAGTCACGGTGAGGGGCGGTTGCAGACAGACGCGTCCTATTTTGGGCTATAGCCTTACGTGCGGTAACCTTTTAACTTCCCCTCGGTACTGGCTTTTTGGCCATAACTCCCTGAGGAGAGCTCGGGGGGGTAAAATCAGCGTATTTTGTTAATTAGTAGCGTGATCCCACCGTGCTGAGAGCAGAGGCCCGTTAGAGATGACGTTGTTTTCTTTGTTGCTTTGGGGAAGGTAATTACTTAGCTTGCTTTGCCCTCTAGTGGCGGCCCACACAGCTTCAGTGCAAACTCTGTTGCTTTGTTTAATATACGTATATAAAATGAATATTAAAAATATCCAACCCCCAAAAGCTGAGCAAAACTACAGTAAAGGTGTTTCCAGAGCTTTCCCAAGACATTAGGAACAGGGTTCCTCGCTTACCACAAGGAGGAAATCATCTTTAGTGATTTATGAAGAGTGTTTTCCAGTCACATCCTAGCTGTATGAAAAGAACAGTGTGAATTGGGGTGGAAAAATCAGACCCGTGTCTGCCAAGGGCTCCGGTGCTCTTCTGGAGAGCTTGGTATACCTGCCTTAACAGAGAAGTTCATCAACATGACGCCCAGCTGACATTGGCTGGCTGCAGCCTTGTGTCCGATGGAGTTTACAGGAAAACACCTAGTGCATTTTGGTTGCCCTTCTGTGAAATGCATGTGCCTTGTTAGTGAAGACACAGACATAATAAATGATGGTGACAATGCAGGGCTGGGTTTCTTTGGCCTTTTCTCGAAGTGCCTGGTTATGCAGAGGACTGTTGCAAAATGAGGAGAGGGTAGGCTGAATCACCGTGCTGCCTTCTGGTATCTCCTCTGCAGTCACGCCGCATTCGTGTCTTGTCCGGGAGGGATGCAGCCGTCCCTTCTGGGTGTTTCTGGCTGAAGTTGATAGTGCGTTGGTGTTTTTTTTTCTGTTGTTCTTCTTAAGGACAGAGATAGTTTTCAGTTGTACCGCCATCCCGTACTGGCCAATTGTGTCGCTGTAGGAATGCCCGCAGGACAAGCAGCGGCCTTTGGCTGCAGATGAGCCGTGGGTGGGAAGCTTTCCCCTGTGACGACAGCTCACGTACTATGGGACCCTATCCTGAGCGCACACAGGCGGCTGTTGTTAGATAAGCCCGAAAAGGGCCAACGCAGATAAGAAGAAAGACTAGTCATACGTTGTTGTTCAATATAATTGACCAAAGAGGCCCTGTGTGGTCATTTCCTAACTTCCATGATGACATCCACTAGCAAAGAAGAAACCCGCAGCATTGCCCGACCTGCATGCCCTTGTTGCTGCTTTACTCTTTGCAATCGTACTTTCCCGATTCTGAAGTGTATGCACTGCACCTGTCGTGAGCTCCTGATCAAGGCGTCGATGCTGAAGGCTGCTCACGCTTTCCTGGGGACGGCTCTGTAGTGGTGCCATGTCTTAGCTGCCCTTGTTACGGAACAGGGGGTTGCACGGGACAGGTTTTGACGCTCAAGCCCAATACTTGAGTAGTATCTGTTCTCCAGGCAAGCTTTGAGGATGGAATTCATGGACTTAAATTTCAAGCAGGGAGATTGAAGCTAGACATGGCATAGAGCAGCCCGATAATTTCGCAAAGCAGAGCTTTACAGCCCCGTTAGGATTAGGGGTCCCCGCTGTGCGGTGGCTGTGCGCACCCGCGGCCGGGGAGGCCGGAGCGGAGATCCATCTGCTCCGCGACGAGCTGCGGGAGGGAGGAGGCATCGACGGGACGGCGCTGGGTGATGCCGATGCGCCGCGAGACCGGCCGGGAGGGGGGGTACGTCTCACCGACACCCCCGCCCCCCCCCCCGCGGCGCCCTTCGCCGCTCCGCGGGGCACGGACGGGCCGGCGGGGGCCCGCTCCCAGCGGGGCGTCCTACCCACGTGGCGGGGCCCTGCCGCGGAAGGGGCGTTCCTTCCCGGGCCGCCAATCAGAGCGCCGGTTGCCCTTCGCACGGGCCAATCAGCGTCCAGGGAACGCACATTTAAACCCTGTTCCCAGGAGCTGCCACCACCCCTGTGTGACAGGGAGAGGGCGGGGTGCGGCTCTGCGCGCCAATCGGGGGCGCGGAAGCGGTTATCGGCACGCGGTTAAGCCAATGGGGTTGCGGAGGGGAGCGCGGCGTCTCCCTGCGGAGCGTTTGGATTCGGCGGGGGAGCTCCTCGGGGACCGTCGGGGCAGCCCGGCCGCGGGGGGCTCCTGGGCGCCGGGCCGCGCCGCCGCGGTCATGGCTAAAGGTGCGCGGGCGTGGCGGGGGGGGCGGG
>NW_010973276.1:4061572-4077722 GCF_000737465.1 Haliaeetus leucocephalus
CCTTTCCCGTGTCCCCCCGTCCCCTGCCGCAGCCGCCCTGCAAGCGCGGGGCGCTGCCGGGGCTGTCAGCGAGCAGGCAGGCCCCGGGCTCGGCAGTCCCTCCGTGCCATTCTCCCCGTCCTCTAGTTCTGTTAACAGGCGGTTGGCCGGAGGTTGATCGTCGCTTTGCATTTAACCCCCCCCGTGGAAATCATTGTGGCTATTGCATCACATCCCAGAGCTCCTCAGCAGCCCTTCGTGTGCTCTGCTGTGCTCAGAAAATCTCTGTTCTCGAGGGTCTCAAGCCTGGCACAGACAAAGACGTGGCAGCCGTGTCTCGGTAGCGCCAAGAGCACAGCAGGCAGGGAGCTGGGAATGAGGGGAGGAAGCTACGTTGGAAAAACTGTTGTTCGTTTCCTGTTAATGCTGTATTCCAAGCCAGAAGGCTCTGCTGGCAGGTGGACTGCTGCAGTTCGCCGCTTCTGGCTTTCTCCTGAAATGCCCATATTTAAACTCTTCACTAAATCTTGAGAGCTTTGCAGCGCAGGGTTTGCTGCTTGCAATTGTTAAAATGGAGTGTTTTCATAGTATTTCATCCTTAAAAGCCCCAGTTTTTTAATAAGTCATAGGCCTTTCAGAAGTATTGGGGGTCAGGGAGCATCTGACTGACTTGCTTTTTCTCAGGCTGTTCTACTGTAATCTTAATCTTTAGTGAAGCTTATTTGTGGACTAAGATCTGAGCCTTTAACTGGTCTTATTTTGTGTGTGAATTATGTACGCATTAAGTTTGTTACTCGTGATTATGTTAATTATTAAAATTATCCTATGTATTCTATTGTGTGCTTTGTTTACTTTTTTTTAGTGTTTGTGTGACTACATAGTATTTGTTTAGTCAGCTATATTTGAGCTATTTTTTTAACTAATGGGAACCTTGGTGTGCTTTTCTAAAAAAATGGATGCATGTTTTTGTTGTTTTAACTGGCTTGCAAAGTCTGAAAATTGCTTTCAGCTGAGTCAAACTATAGCCAAGAAAAACTCATTCTGGCCAAGTTGCATCTGCTTGTCCAGACACTGAGATTTCACGGTTGCAATCTGTGTGCCCTACATACACCGCACAGTCAAACTTGGCGAGGTGGCAGGAGACTGTAAAAGCAAAAGTGACACGACTCCACTAAACTTTGCTAAATTTGATACTGCTTGCCTGAGCCAGTGTACAAACCCTGGTCTCTGTGGTGTTTGACCATGCCAGAGGGTTTTACTGTTTTCCTGGCTGGGCATAAGTGCTTTGTGTAGACTCTTTAATGTTTCTTTTGCCACTAACTACTTTTACACTTTATTTTGTGAAATAAAATGGATAAAAAGATAGCATTGGTTATCTCCCAGACTTCACTGAGAGGTGTCACTCAAGGTAGACTGTGCAAAACTGATTCCTGTCCTCTGTGTTGCTCAGTAGAGCATATAATTAACTGCAGTAACATCTGACACCTCATGAGTGTCTTTGGGTAAGCTCATACCTCTCTGGCTATGAGAGGTATGTTCTAGGCTTGGGCAATTTTTGCTGTGTTATTCGTATTTTCTTTTGGCTTGCACTCTTAGAGGCCCCCTTCCTCATGATGAGCTAAGGGTTGGGTTTTGGTTTTGTTTTTTTTTTTAGCACCAGAGTTCATACTGTGAAGCAGAAGGTGGAAGCTGGAGTTAGTTATGACTACCCCATCCTGCCACATTTCATATGAAAGTCCTCTTGGACTGAGAGTTTGCATTAGTAAAGATTTCTGAGCGCTTACCACCGTTACATTTTCACTTAGTAGAAATAGCAATAGCAGCAAGGATGATGCATTAAAGCAGTGTAATTTGCATTAGCATGGTCAGCTGTCAGCCCTGGTCTTTGCAGCATGTTGTGGATATTAACTTGAGGTTCCTGGCATCTCTATGATGTACTGATGTTTGTGTGGGTCTGTTTTAGGAGAATGTGTTTATTGGTCAATCCAAAATCTACAGCTACCTGAATCCTAACAAAACTCCTGGTGCTCGCCCCCCGCTTCAAGAGGAAAACTCTGTCATGTATCACGAGGTGAAATGTCAGGGCAAAACACTAAACGAAACCTACAGGAAAGGAGATGGTAAGATTGATCTTTGGATTGCTTGCCTCATTAAATGTGCTTCCCCCTGCCCCTGATTTGAAAACTTTAATACACAGTCAAGAAGGTCAGGCAGCTCCCCTGGCCCAGCTGCTTTCTCAGTCCTCCAACTTTATTGGCAAACTGGGACACTACAGAGATGAGGGTGTCCTTATCCTTTTCAAAACTTAGGTCATAGGTTTACCAGGCAATTTTTCCTCAAATTTTTGTCTGGCTATGTTTGTATTGTCTCTCTGGATATAAAAAGCTAACGCTTGTGTTGTTAATATGCCCTAAGCTCCCTGCAATTCTATTATTACTCTGATTTTTCAGGTCAGTGTTTGACAGTTTATCTAATTGGGGGGGGGGGGGCTGTTTTATTACCTGAAACTGGTTTATTCTGTAATTTGACTACTTCATACAAATTTATATAAAGGCAATTCAAAGTCAAATCAGGTATGAGGTAGAGGTACGGTAGAAAAAGAAACAATTCTTAAATTTTCAGGATGAAATAAAGGCAGTGAGAAGGAGGAGCACAGACTGTGGACGCCAGGTGCCAGGCTTCGTAGATGCTTCATTGTAGTGACTAGAAATGGGAATGTTCCATAAGTTTGGGGAGGGGGGAAGGCTGTCTTGTGTTTAAAGGTGCATTTAATAACCTTGGTAATTTGTCAAAACATTTTGATGCAAACACTTTCAGCAAGCAGGTATTTTATGTCCCACTCAACACAGGGAGTGTCAGTTTTTCTGGAAACTTAGGGCCTTTAGCTCCTGATTTAGCTCCCCAGTTTTGACAAGAAAGCGAAGATGGCTTTAGGATGTCCCACTGCTGTGGCCTTGCAGCTGTGCTTCACTTCTCCAGTGGGATCGAAACATCTGTCTCAGCAGATAGGACTGTTAAACCTGGTGGTTTGCTTTGAATAAAAACTAGTGAGGTTTAAGCCATGCTCACCTACCTCTAAATCAGTTGGCTGAGAAGGAGGATGTGGTCATATCAAGGTAGGATGCATGCAACTAAGAAAAAGTTGGTTGTGTGTGGGGTAGACTTCTTATAAGTGCAAGCCCTTTAGCTCCTGTGGATTTTGTCTGAGTGGTGTTGGCCGCTTGGTACCAGCGTCTGCAGCTACTGATCACAGCAGTGCAGGATCCAGAGAGGCTTCCTCTCCCTCTCAGTGCAGGATGTTGATTAGCTTATGGCAACTTGATAATTTAGTATGCCAGATGCACTGAGTAGCAAACTGCACAGTCATCTCAAACACTGCGCAGAAGGTGCTGCATGTTCAGGTTTAGAAGACTCTTGAGTTGCAAACCTAACGTGATGAAGTACTTGGGCTCTGTTTTACCTGTTCCTTTTCTCTGCTCACCCCTCCCTCTGTACTGTGTGTACTGTAGCAATAACCAGTCAAAAATTGAGTAACAGCCTATCTGGGTTCTAGCAGAAAGAGATTGTGTGATTCCCTCCCTCTTTCTCCTGTTTGACAGAACTAGAAACATGGACTAGAAACCACTGGAATTCATTTAAAGCACTCTGGTATAGGTGATCCTAAGTTCAGAGCCTTACTTTATTTTCCTGTCACCAGAAAAAAAGAGTGGTGGCAATATAATTGAAGGTGCTATGAAACCAGAAGACCAGAAGGATAAAGAAGGTGGGTGCAATACTTCAGTGCCCTCCTCTGATCAAAACCAAGAAACTGTAGAAACTCAAAAGACGCCCCTGCCTTCAGACTGTGCTGATGAGGCCAATGCAAAGCCAGCTCAGAAAAAGATGGTTAAAGCAAAACGTGGACCAAGGAGAAAGTAAGTGACTTCTGGAATTGTAAAAGCTTTTCTTCTGTATGTCCTTTTGCACCAGGAGGCTTTGATCTGCATTTGTCCTTCAGGAGCTATAGTCAGACCTGTAATTAATGTTACTCCTGTTTTGTTGCCTTTTTTTAAGCAAATGTTTGTGTTGGGGGGGAGCAAATCTTTGTTTTCTCAAGAATAACATGTTTGAAAAACACAAAATAGCACCGGAAGTATTTTATCTACCTTGCAGAAGACTTTTGTTTTTCTTGAAAGCAAGGTTAGTGTATTTTATATCAAGTGAAATACTTGCTGATCACCTATAGAAAAAGAAGTTAATGAGCCGTTAAGACCTACTTTTCCGTGGACAAATGGGAATGTATCTTGTCAGAAACAGAATATTAGATTAATTACAGTTGGAGGCTTCCTGGCTAAGCTGATACTCTTTCTCATGATATGGGAGTAATGTGACCCAACATTAATGAATTCCTTGCAAAGCAGTTTTCATGACCTAAATTTTAGAGTGCCTTCTGGCAAGGCACACGGGGCTTCATACTTCTAATGTGACCTTCAGTTGGTTTCCAATGGCATCTCGTGCTTATTGTTAGAGAATTGATACTGAGTAATGGAAATAGCATGGGGAAGAAAAGGGGATGTGGCTTTTGGCTTGAAGTGAAGAGTACTGATAAGAAACGCTGATTCACATTGATCACCTTTCAACATACCAAGCTGAAAATAAAAATTTCTTACAGGTACCTCTGTCCTAGAGGCATAACTTCACAAGTAGTCTGAAATACGTGTGTTCTCTGTTTTTCTTATCCCTTAGAACGCAAGGAAGAACACCAAATCGAAAAGTGACAGATTATTACCCAGTTAGAAGAAGTTCCAGGAAGAGCAAATCTGAATTGGAGGTAGTGCATCTTGTTAAAATAACATTACTTATAATGTTGACATTTAACTGAATGTTTGAGGAAGTGTGTAACTATCTGTAAATGGTTTCCATTGGCCAAATACAAATAGCATTGTGCACTGGAAGTATTAAGGACATTCTTAAAATTCAGAAATGCTGATCCATTTATTCTAGGACAAAGTCTAGCCGCTTATATATTTTGGGGGGCAGAAATCTGTCTCTTTAACATTCAGTTTTGCTAGAAATATGGGGTGGTTTGGAAAAATGAGTGTCATGGGCTAATAATTTCCTTTTAGCTATAGAATAAGCTACAAAAACTATCAACAATACTGTGGTTTTGTTCTTGTTTATTCTGCAGACTGAGGAGAGGAGGAAAATAGATGAGCTAATTACAAGTGGGAAGGAAGAAGGAATGAAGGTAACTGCAATGCCAGCCTAAGTAGCCATGTGCTGTTTATATGGTATCTTGCTGTTAGTTCTGCTACTTTCTGCTTGAACAGATTCAGTCTCAGACTGCTGTAGTTCATTGATAGAACGATGAAAGTGCAGCAGAACTGGAGCACACTGTCTTTCCTTTTGGATGGACAATATTTAGCTCTGAAGAATATGTATATGCAGCCTCAGTCATAAATATTGAGGGACCTTTATAGTATTTACTGAAAATGCACTTGCTTCCTTTAGTATCTCATTTCTTGGTTTAGCTTCCAGAAGTGGGGTTAGATACAGCATCTTAATTGTCATATGCTTAAAAGGTACAACCCATATATACTGTCTGTATGGTAACAAATTGTCTTAGCCTATTTACAGCCAGTCACAGTGGGTCTTCATTATGGCACTTGGGATAATGGGTTGTACTGGTTTTCCTCCCACTGCTAACAAATACTAGTTATTGGGACCAAGTGCTTACCACTTGGGTTACTCTGATTGCCCTTTTTAGAATTCAAAGCAGAAATGGCTCCTGAAAGTGCAGAAGAGCTGTGATTCTTGAAAAGCAGCAGCCTGCAATTAACACTGTCGCATCTACAACAGTGATAGGAGAACTTTCTTGGAGTTGTCCAATTTACAGGGGGAGTATACTTGGGAGTGATAAATGTAATTTCTGTGATCAATCTTTCTGTTGC
The DNA here is from genome assembly GCF_000737465.1 of Haliaeetus leucocephalus. Classification (NCBI taxonomy): domain Eukaryota; kingdom Metazoa; phylum Chordata; class Aves; order Accipitriformes; family Accipitridae; genus Haliaeetus; species Haliaeetus leucocephalus. The sequence goes on from NW_010973276.1 coordinate 4,067,482, forward strand.
TTTTTAACCTGTGCATGCTAATGGTGATGGTGCATGTGAAATGGAAGAGCTTTCTGCCTCAGCTAATAGGTAGTTAAAAAGAAAAAATAGATAACTCTTCTCTGTGTATTGTTTAGTTGAAGTAATTCTTAGTTCTTTGATTAGAAGACTTTGTATCAAAATACCTGGTAACTCATAGGGTGCATCCCAAACTCATCCTATGTTTCTTCCACCATGCTGTGGGTTGTGCTTCTACAGCTTTGTTGGCAATACACACAAATACCTTGCTGTAGCATTTTTTTTAATGACAAATCTGACCTGTACTCATTTCCTAGTAAACAGCATATTTGCAATCATGTAAATACTTTCTAATTTCCCAGCTGATTTTCTTTTCAACTCAACAGATTGATTACATCGATGGCAAAGGGAGAGGAGTAATTGCTACTAAGCATTTTAATCGAGGAGAATTTGTAGTTGAATATCATGGGGATCTCATAGAGATCACTGATGCTAAAAAGCGAGAAGCTGTGTATGCTCAAGATCCATCCACAGGCTGCTATATGTACTATTTTCAGTACCTCAGCAAAACGTACTGGTAAGCTTCTCTTCCCTTAAGTGTGACAGTTGAGTGATAGAGGCTTTGAATGCTGCTAAGTCTTTTCTTGTTTTCATGCAAAATTTTTTTTAACGGGAACCATGAATTAGGAAATCTTTTTGTAGCACTGTTTCATGGTCCAAGATCTTTCTGCACCTGTGGGCTAAAAGGAATGGTAGGTGACTCAAAGCCATATTCTTTGAAGTACAGCACAAGCTGCATGGAGAGTTGTATCTGCCTGGATGAGATTTTGAGCTCTGCCATGGAATTCTGCCTAAATTTATTCTCTTGTAAAATTAACTACTTTTCCTGAGTTGCAAGGATTTAGTTTGAAAAGCAGTATGGACAAACTCTCTGGAAGATAAATATTTCCTTCAACTGTCTTTGACTGGGTGTCCTTCTTTCTGTAGTACCTGACACCCACCCCACGTGCATGGTTTATCACTGTAAAACAGTCTGAAGTTGGCTGTTTTCTGGGGTTTGTGCTAACTTAAAAATCTCCCAGAATTGCTTTAGTTTACCTACATTGCCATTATGTGTTGTCTGTTTAATCATATTAATATTCTGTAATGCTCTGGTTTTCCTTCATTTTTCAAGCCCTGTATGGATTCCTTGTTCTTTTATCTGATTTGCGCTTTGTTTTTTGTCCACAAATATGACTGCATGATATGTAGCAATCCTGCATTCTGTTCTTGTTCTTTCAGTGTTGATGCTACAAAAGAAACTAACCGTCTGGGAAGACTGATTAATCACAGCAAATGTGGCAATTGTCAAACAAAGCTTCATGACATTGATGGTGTGCCTCATCTCATATTGATAGCTTCCAGAGACATTAAAGCAGGTGAAGAACTGTTGTATGACTATGGAGACAGAAGCAAAGCTTCCATTGAAGCTCATCCATGGCTGAAACACTAATACTTCATCTTTGTTTGGGGTTTTGTGTTTTTTGGGTTTGGGTTTTTTTTGGACTGAGTGCTCTACAAGGAGTCAGTGGATTTTTTTTTTTCTTTCCTGTCCTCACTTCCCTCAGCTTTCTTAGTGGACTGCTTAGTGTTCTGAGCTCCTGAAAAACTTCCTTTTGCTTTGCAGTATTTAAATACCTATTACAGTTTTCTAGGCAGGCTTGAGTAATTGATCTTAGATTGCCAAAACTTTTATATCATAAAAGGAAACCCTCCCTAAAATTTGAATACTTCTGCATAGTGACCAGTGCCACTTGAGCATGCAGTCAAAGACTTGCACAGAAACTTAATCACTTGGGTGGTTGTTCTGCTTTTGCAATGAAATCTCATGCTCCACTTTGTGGGGTGATGACCTTGGCATTAGCTTTATGACAGCAGATGTACTTCTGTACTCTGACTAGTACATCCAATGGCTTGACTGCTTGTCAGACTGCTTTTTACAACCCAGTGCTGACAGGCTTCTCTGAGATGGATGCTACTATCGTTCTCAAATAATTTGGGGTAGGGATCCATTTTTTCCAGTGTCGTATCTCATGTTGGTAATGAACTTTAAATGCACTGGTGCTGAGGGAAATGGATGGTCAAATTGGCTGCTTTCTTCAGAGAAATGACTCCAAGCCAAATGAGGATGGATTTTGATAGACTGGGTTGATACTGATTACAAATGTGAAGATAGAACTTCACAGTGAGAATCAATGTTTGACATTTACTTATTTTCTAAAATTTAAGAAGGTACCTTTTTATAGTTGATGGCTGATCCTTGGAGGTGTCTCCCAGAGGATTTTAAAGAAGAAGAAAAAGCTCTCTCCAAAAATTTTTTTATTATCTTCCTATGCTAATTAGCCACATCAGAAGCTATTTATTTACTGTGAATGCTTGAAGTAGAGCATAGCGGTTCCAAAAATAGGAGTCGTCTTCATATGCAGCTTCAAACTGTAATGATGGAGTTCATGCAATGAAGAAAGTAGATTCCTTATTGCCTGGTCCTGTAGGTCTGTCCAGCATGGTCTGGTCCCACCGTCTTAAATGGGAGTTGAGCGCTTAGCGTCTTGCGGATGTTTGTAACGTTACTGTCGGAGAACCAAATCTGTGATATAGGCGGGCAATACAATGCAGGTCCTTTATGTTAAAGATGAATTCTTACCAGTTGGAATTTTTGCCAAGGCAGGCTTGGCATGTGTGTAGATGAAAATGGCTGTGAGCCATCAGCCGCGCTTGCTGCTGGAAGATGTCAGCAAGGGATCTGTGGCTCTGTTAATGTCTCTTATTCCTCATGTCTTGAAGGCTGCTGCTGTTCCAGCTAATGCCTTCTAGGACAATCTTACATGCTTGCCTATGTGATAGGTCAAATAGCAACAACATCCTGGTTGTATGCTCCAGCAGCAAGAGAGGTGGCTTAGTGATGTATTTTTTAAATTAAAAACTTGAAGACAATGTCTCTGTAAAATAAAGAATATATTTATTATTGATGAAGTGGCTGCTATAGTACCTGTCTCCATTGCAGATCATTAGCATTTTGAAAGAAAGCTGTGAAAATCATTAGCCATTAAATGCTTTATATTATTTACCACTTAACACAAGGCAAGCTCATCAGAGACAGCCTGTGTATTTTCACCATTTCTGAAGAATTAACTGGAGACCTGTTACCTTACATGTACTGAGTTACAGGTAAGCTTCTTTGGCTGACTTATTTGAGTTGACACTGATTGTTCTCTGGTCTCAGTAACGGAGACTATGGCAGTGTACAGTATCCTGTTTTACTAGAGCACTTCCCTTAAGTCAAAATTGGAATAAAATGCTTCTTTTTGTTTTTTATTTAAACATTTGCTTGTTCTCTATCAGGTCAAATAGCTTAAAACCTCTGTTCTTCAGCATCACTTTTGTAAATGAGAAAGGGGGAAGATCTCTTCCCTATTCTACATAAAAAGAAAATTGTCTTTTCTGAAATGCTTAACTGGTAATCAAGTAGCACTGCATCGGAAGATGGTAATAAAGCTGATGTTGCACTGAGTATGTATCCTTTACTTTTCTAGGAACTGATACATATCTGTGTGTGTGTATATATATATGTCAAAATACTTTTCACAGAAACATGCCCTGTGGATTTTTATCTCTGTGCCTTGTTAGAAGATGAAACCTTCTTGTAAGGTGTAAAGCACTTAGCAGGGAAAGATGCCCTTGGGTTGGGAGCTAAACTGCTGTTGTCAGGCTTGTGTGGCTTTGCCAGAGGCAGTGGGGTTGCTCTAACAGGACCGTAGCCTCTTCTGTGTAGCCATAGCCAAGGAATTTGCTCCCCTTTTGAGAGAGAAGCTGTGCAGCTCGCTTGGCACCAGAGTGGATGCAACTGTGATAGTTCTAGAAAACAACTAGCCCAAAAAGGTGGAGGTGATCTCCTGTCCACTTTAACTGGTGAACTCCCACTTTTTTTTTAAATCTTTTTTTTTAATAAAGTACGTATTAAATAGTAAACTGAAAATAATAATTGCAGCTTTCATTATCGGCTCCTTCAACTAACTGCAAAGAGTGGCCTAGGGCTTTGTTACAGTCTTCACTGCCTCCATGGCAGGTTGTTACTTTTGCACAGCTTTGTTTAATCTGTGCAGTTTGTGACCTGAAGTGGTTTCATTAAGACTTAGTAGAGTGATTAGTATGTTTTGGGGCATAATTCCCCTCCCCCAGCTTTTCAAGGAGATTGGAAAATACATCCCTGGATAAAGCACAGAAGACAATGGAGTTCAGAGCACATGTAAACATCTCTTCTCAGCTCAGAGATGTATCCCGGCTGTTGCTGATGCATGACTGGTTTTTGGTTTGGTTGGGTTTTTTTATTTTTATTTTTTTCTTTAAATGCAAAGTCTCTGCTAAGGAAATGCAGTAACTTCCTTCCCTGCTGCCATCCTCTAGAAAATACATTGTGGGGACATGGTCAAGGCTTATTAATATTTTGAAGATGGCAAAATTACTTTAGCTGTCCTGTGCCCCGGCTAAAACCAACTTGCTTAGGTCAGACATCTTTGATGTTGCCTTGCTAACATACACTTGCTAACAAATTCTCTCTGAAAAGAGACTGCAGTTCTGCCTTCTGCAAAGCCACATTCGCATTGTACATCTGAGCAGATGTGTGACGTGTCCTATATTTTTCACGCTGCTAGCGTATGAGAGGGAATCAAAAGATTTCAGAGCCTGCTTTCACTTCTAAGGAGAGCAAGATCATAGTTTCGTACCTGTCACTGCTCTTTTTAAGTCTCTTCAGACTTTTGCTGCTCTGGAAATTCTGCTTTTCTAAATGTGGAACCTAATTAGTGTCTTTCAAGCTTCTTTTTCTATTCCTCTGTTTGCCCTATATGCTTCCACTAGTGATAAATCTCATTACTTGAGCTAATACACAGCTTGTGACAGCTGACTGAAAGAACAGAGCTAATGAAAAATACAACTGTCTACCACAGGAGACCTTTAGCTGCCAGAAATGAAATGTTTGGTGCATCTGCTCTAGTTTGAGGATGTCTGCACCTCTGAAAAGACATCAGTCCTTCATGCGGGCAGAGCACGATGCAGCAGCTTTTCCTCCCTTGCTGTGTTTTTCTCCACCATCTTTCATCTCTACCCCAGCCACTCCCATGTGTACAGGCGTTCTGTTGTCACAGCGCAACTGCATCTTCTTTTGGTGGGGTGGGGTGGGGTGTGACAGGCTTATGCGTGCTGCTGCCTGTGTACTGCCCATCTAATGCAAAGAAAGCAAACAAAAATGCAGTGCTGGGGTTTTCTTCAAGCAGTTCTGTGTTAGTGTAAGATAATTACTTTCTGCATGAGAGCAGTGGGGACTGCAGTCTGAATGGGTTCTTCCTTCCCAGCGCTTTTGTATGCATGCACTTGTGAATGGCATGTAGCTCTTAAAAATATCTTCATCTAGCAAAATCATTTGGGCTGAGCATTTTGATAGGTGGATGGGATAAGTAAGTGGCAGTACAGATCATCACAGGCTCTTTTAATAAGAATAAAAACCACCTTTGTATAAACATTTATTCTGTACATGTGGATAATGTCTGGCAGGAATCCAGGAAATACAAAAAGTGTTTGTCTTGGTTTCTAAAAAAGCAAAGTAAAATCTATTCTGAAAGAATATTATACAACACAGTTTTGATGAGATTGCTTATTCTCTACAGTAGGAGAGATGCTTTTTCTTCCACTCATTGACTCCCCTAACACCTTAGAGGCTCTCATCACTGCCATTTCTGAACAGGAGTGGTTATGTTCTTGAGGGTGCTCATTTTCCATGTTTAAAAGAGAACCTACAAAAAAAAACCCAACAACAAAAAGGAAACAATAAGTACAGCTGGAAAAGAAGGAACATGCAGTGAGATGGCTGTGTCAATGTGTTCTGCTATTTTGGGGAACTCTGGGGATGCAGCCTGAGCTTGTGGGTACTGTGTACAGCTGCTTCATACAATATAAACAAACCTCCAGGGACAGCTGGCATGTTCCCACAGCGAAGTCTTAATGTGCTAGCAGGGGAAGCAAGTATCACATAGTTTTGCTCTGAAATGCTTATTTTTCCTAGAAAAAAAGTGACGCCCTGCTTGCCTGGGTGGAGGTTGCCTTCCTGTGGAGTGTTTTTTCCACAGGAAAGGATTTCTTTATCGGGTTTTAATTTTACAGGGAGAGGAGGAGAAAACAATATCCAGCCAATGAGGCCAAAATTCAGAATTCATCCCTGGATTCACTAAATATGAAGCATGCCATATTCTCCCAAAAAAGATGCAGACAAACTTACAGCCGTTTGATGATTGTCTTCTCTTCGCTGTCCTTGCTAGTGCCAGAGCTGCTGCCACTGGCTTCTTTTTCCAGTTCTTCAGTTTGGTCCCTTCTCTGTGAGATGATCCCACTGGGAAAAGAAGAGGCTTTGTTTGTTTTTCATGGTTTTGTGCATAGCGTGGCACTGCATATGTTAAACCCTTCACTGGGCAGCCTAGGATGTGGGTGAATGGGTGTCACAGGACAGGATGGCAGCCTGGCCTATTCCTTGTAATGAATTGCTCTTATTTTCCTTAAATACTGCAATGTCATTTTACTCAGACTATGCTTTAATGAAAACACTAAAAAAGTAACGAGCAGACTTCTCCTGAGAGGAAGAATGGCAAATCATAATAGGAGTGAAAGGGAAGTGGATTTGTACACTGGATTTGTACAAAAGTCCAAAGACAACAGTAGGGTGCAGACACAAATGGTGAATTTCTGCATGGGTGGATCTGTGGTACCTTCAGTGCAGCCACCAAGGCTCACACCACGCGGCTGGGAACAGATGGGAGTTTCCCAGCTTCCCTGCAAGGCAGGTGGCTGTTCCTCTTTCCATCCTATAGAGGAGAAAAGAAAGGCTTTGCCTGAGCTGTAGATTTTGTCATCCTGCTTTGATGCTGCTACACTTTACAAGGTTGTAACCGCTTACTTTAGGCAAAAGCTTCAGTTTTTCCAAAGGATGTTTCCCCTGCTTGAAATCAGGTTAGATTTTTACCAGCTTGCATACTACACTATGTTTTCACAGCATGCTAATTTACTGTCCTGGGCTGACCTCATTTATCTTGAGAGCTGAGTGGATCAAAGCTTGTGACTGCAGTAGCTGAAGGCTGAAAGTAGCTAAGCAACACTTGGCTGGACCTTGGAAATAAAAATACAGGAGAGTATCTAGAAACTGGTGTGACATCAGGCATGGGATAATTCTGAGGCAGATTCTCCTCTTAGAGAAGCAGGACTGTGAGCTGTTTGGTGATACTGCAGATCTCTAATATCTGCACAATAACTTCTACTCAGAAATCATGACTAAAAATGCAGTCCCCAAACATCATCAGTCATATTAAGCCATTCTCTGTGAGGACATCAGTTAACTTGTGCTATATAGAGCTTATTTCAATATACATGAGACGTTTTAGAACATACACTCATATTTATCCTCTTCCCCTGCACAGCTACTCTTTATGGCTGTACAATCATAATTAGGATTTTATGTGAACGTTTAAAGGGAAGATGGTTTTTGGCTTAAGCTGCAACGCTGTACAAGGCAATAACCACAGAGAATTACTTGAACTGAAAGGCAGCCTTGACACACCCTCTAGGTGCACAACACTGTGGCTCAAATCACTGAAAAACTGAAAACATTCACCCTGTTAATTTTTAACTTGGCCTGTAAGAAGTTGTGTAACACAGCTGGGAAGTCAAAGCAAGAAGCCATTCCAATGGCTGCACAGCAAAGGCAGGCAGCTGAGCTGGGGAAGCAGTGCCCCACTGTGCTGTGAGAAGTGCTCTTGAGCAGTTTGTAAACAGACTCCTTGGATTTAACTTTAACTTCTTGGCTTAACCTGCCTGTAATAGACAAGGCAAAGGGCAGGCTTACTGTATCTAAGAGGTTGCTGCTGAGATATCTCAACTGGAATCAATGTGCTCAGACATTTTGTGTCTAGAGTAAGTAGTTTCTTGCCCCAAAGAGTTTATAATGCAATCTGAAGACGAGGGGAAGAGGTTGGAGGAGAGCAGCCTTAGAGGTGAATGACTTTGTAGCACCAAGAGCAAGATCCTTCCTGCATCCCGCCCTTTGGCTCACACTGATTCTTCCAAGCTGGTCCCTTCTAGAAAGAACAAAATCCTTCTCTGAAAGCACTTGTTTTGCACAGCTCAAGTGCAAATCCCACAGCTTATCTTGAATGATGATGAAAGGGTTTAATATTCTGCTTTCTAGATCAATACCATACCCACTGTGCAAGCAGCTGGAGGAGGAAGGAAATTTTGACTAAAGCTGAGATGGAAACCCCCAAGCTCTTTGGTACGTAGCGTGGCTTTAGAAAAGAACAGCATGTGTGCAACTGCTGCAGCTGCATGGATGAATTCATGTGCATAAGAACCCAGCTTGTATGTGGAGTGGGAGTAACTATACGTAGGCTTACAGTGGTACAGTTATGAGAACAGGCTGCAAACTGCACAGATTAAGACGGAGTTTAGTTTTAAAATTATGTTGTGTAGAGACTTCATAATTCTCCTGTTTTTCTTTGCTCATTTGTAGGCTCTTGGGAGCACAGGTGTCTCTTGTACATCTGGACAGTACCTAGCCCAATCTAGGTGCTCCAACCTGCAATACTCTGACCTGGTAAGTTCCCCAGACAAGAAGTAATTGTTATTAGTTCTTTGCTGACTTCGTGATATACCTCTTATAGCACTGTAGCTCCTCTTGCACCACAAGAAGCTGAGCTTTCAGCTGGTTACGCTCTTGCAATACATCTCGCAGCTCCTGTAGTGTGAACCGGGGGCGATTTGGATCTGTGAGGTCTATTATCATTTTATCTGGTCCAAGGCTGAGCTGTAAAATAAACGGTGGTGGGCATGATCTTGTGACACATTAAAGACAGGGCACTCATAGAGTAAAAATTCTGAATTTTATAAATATGTAGGAATTCTTAGAACTAGTATGACTTCACCATGGTCCTGATTTTTTCCAAGCTGTTAATTATAGGTTTTCATATCATTTTTGTATTCCCTTGGCGTCCGCATTTCCCAGCCAAGTATGTGACAGGCTCTGACCACAGCTAAAAGCAAAGTCTCTGTCCCAAAGAGTTTGCAATCTAGTTTGCCAAGAAGCTGCTTTTATCTGCTTTTCTGATGATGAGAGAGGCTGAGCAATCTGTCTAACATCATACCAAAACTCTATGGCAGAGAGAGGTGAGAACTGAATTCTCCCAATTTAAGACCTTTGTGGTAATGCCTTTTTCGGTCACAGACACGGGTTTCCCTTGCACAGAGTAACAAAGCTTTAGCATTTGCATAAATGGCAAGTTGTCTTTATGGGACAGGTGCTGGGTAAGAGCTGTATGATGGTGGATTTGTACTCTGTGACCACCTGCCTGTGTGTGTCAGAACTCCTCTGTGAGTACTGCACCTTGCTGAGCTAAAAGCATGGTTGGTCACTACAGTGAAAGAGGAGCGAGGATCCACAGCACTGCGACTTGTAATAACCCTTAAGACCTCCGCTCTGGAAACGGCTTCAAGGCCTTCTACAAAGATGAGAAGCGAACTTTCTGAGACTCGTTCTGCTGCAATAGCAGAGACCGGCCATTGTGGCAAAACTATCCTCTGACCCAGCTGGCGTTAGGGTGGGTTTCGCAACCCGCACGTTGCCAAGCGGACAGGCCACGACCTATGCCGGGGAAGGTGCCTCTGCTGCAAGTGCCACCTCGCAGCTGACGACCCCACGGCCAAGCTGCCCCGGCCATGCCGTGCTGCACAGTGGGCGCCCACCACGGCCCTGGCGCCCACCACGGCCCTGGCACCCACCACGGCCCGGGCACCCACCTGCTGGGTGCCCCCTCGGGACCTCTCTCCCCGCAGCTCCTCCACCTCCCGCCGCAAGCTGTCCCGCTCCATCCGCAGCTGCTCCTCGGCGAGGCTGCTCTCGCTCACCAGCGCTTCCAACATCTCCAGCACCCTCACGATCCTGAACTGCAGCCGGGCCAGGGCGGCGGGCACCCGCGGCCCGGCGCTGAGCTGCAGCAGGTCCCGGCCCACCACGGAGGAGATGTCATAGACATCCCCGGCCGTCAGCTGGAAGGGGCTCTTCTCCAGAGCCCGCTCCGGGCCGCCATCGCCCTCCTCCTCCTCCTCCTCCTCTTCCCGGCCCCGCTGCATGGCCCGCCGCAGGCAGCCGCCAAATTTCCTCCCGTGCCCTG
>NW_010973276.1:4077936-4094856 GCF_000737465.1 Haliaeetus leucocephalus
TGCGGGGAAGCCGCCAGCCGAGGCCTCGCTCTGCCCCGGGCTGGGCACCGGCACCGGCACCGGGCCGGGCCGGGCGCGCAGGGAGGTAAACGCATCGGCGGTTCCTCAACGCCGCATTCGCCGGGCGTCGTGGTGAGGCGAGGCGGCTCCCGGGAGCGGGGCCGGGCGGGGGGAGTCGGGGGTTGTTGGCGGCGCCTGACGCGAGCGGGCGGTGGGGGGGAAGGTGTTCAGATAAACACCGGCGGAGCCGGCCTCCCTCCTCCGGCCCGCCGGGCCTGGCGAATCGGCCTCTGCCGACGGGAAGAGCCGCCGGGCGAGGTGAGGGGAGCGGCGCGGCGGGCGGCCTCGGCCGTCAGGCGGGGGTCCCGCGGGAGGCGGGACACGCGGTAGGGCCCGCGGGGGAAGGACGGCGTCGCGGGGCTCCCCTCAGGCCGGGGGGAACGGCGCCGGGCCGCGGGGCTCCCCGCAGGCGGGGGCGGATCCAGGCTCCGCGCCATGGCTCTGCCCCGGGAGGTGAACTCAAAACAACAGCGGCATTGCTGGTTTATTTCAGTTTGTCACACTTTGGGGGATTTTTGGTTGAAAAATACCGTACAGCAGTGCTGGAAGTGCTTCTGGCACTAGCTGCTCTACTTCCTAAGACACCTGTGAGTCTGTGCGGTGCGTGTTTTTTTCCCCTTAGACGATGAACGACTGGGCCCCCATAGCAAAGGAGTACGACCCCCTCAAAGCCGGCAGCATTGATGGCACGGATGAAGAGCCCCACGACCGCGCCATATGGAGGGCTATGCTGGCACGCTACGTACCCAACAAGGGAGTTACAGGAGATCCTCACCTCACCCTGTTTGTAGCAAGGCTCAATCTTCAGACAACAGAAGAGAAGATAAAAGAGGTCTTTTCCCGGTATGGAGACATCAGAAAGATCCGTCTGGTTCGAGACCTGGTCACGGGATTTTCCAAGGGTTATGCGTTTATTGAGTACAAAGAGGAGCGTGCTCTCCTGAAGGCCCACAGAGACGCCAACAGGCTGGTTATTGATCAACATGAGATCTTTGTAGACTTTGAACTGGAAAGAACTCTCAAAGGATGGATTCCTCGGAGGCTTGGAGGTGGGTTTGGAGGCAAAAAAGAATCCGGGCAGCTACGGTTTGGAGGACGGGACAGACCTTTCCGAAAACCCATCAATTTGCCAAACATGAAAAATGATTTCTATGGAGAAGGATCGGCAGAGAAAAGAAACTGGTCTCGTGAGGGAACAAGGGACTGGAGAACAAGGGACCGAGACCATGAAAGGAGCAGAGACAAGCGATGGCCAGAAAGGGAGCGGTCGTGGACTTGGGGTGAAAGTGAGAGGGAGAGGGACTCCAAAGAGGAGAGGAGCAGAGGGAGGGAGAGGAAGGACAGAGACAGGAAGGACAGGGATAGAGACCGGAGCAGGGAAAGAGATACCAAGAAACAAAGAGATGATGACAAGCATCGATAGGCGACAGCGCCTTCTCCTTGGGGTATGTTATCTCCTCTTACATCCACGCTGTTTCAGTTGGAGGTGTTGCCTTCAGCTTGGGGCTGTGAGCAGCATTCCCAGAGCAAGCTGTGCCATTACTGTCTTGTGCCTGCGACTCTTGCCTGCTAGAAGCTCTCTGTACATTGGTTGCTAATGCAGTTAAGATCTGTGTTGAATTGTTCTTCAGAGAAAATAAACTTTTGTATTAATATTTTTGAATGCTGGTGAATGCTGTAAGAATTGCACTATATGTACGGGCATCCCACTGAAATTGAGTGCATACCTTGTTTGACACCCATCTGGCTGCCTGGAGTAGGGTTCAGGAGAGAGCTTTGTATTTAATTATTTATGTGCCAGATGTCCACACTCATTTAGTGAGACAGATGCTCTTTATGAAAGAGTCACTTGTTGAAGAAATAGTAATGGAATAGCAACAAACTAAGCTTTTGAAAACCACACCCCAAAACAGAAGCTGATGGGAAATTACTTTATTTTCTTGACGACACTGGGACAGGTGAGATCTTTAGTAATACCGTGTCCTTAACTAGTTCTGCGAGGTGAGAGAGAAGCACATAACAACAAATCTATTTTTTACATCATGGGAGGATGTAATTCATTCCTTTGTATTAGAGGAATGCACACTACAGAGCAGTAAGCAGGTCAGAAAACACCTAATGTTCCTGATCAATCTATGGACAATCGCTGGAGGACGGTGTCATGGTTAAATGTGGTTGCAGCTGCACCCGCTCTGTCCTCTCCTCCTCTCTGTGAGCAAAGTCCTGCCTGCACAGGGTTTAAATCCCATTCTGGAAACTGGGCTCGCTGCTGGTTGTAGCTGAATTGAGGAAAACAAAGGGCAAAGCATCTTTTTTTCAGAGCCAGGATATGCCTATACAGAGACACATATTCTGTTGAGGAGCTTACAGTGCTTTCTAGAAAAGGCTCTGTGGCATTCTTTGTCATCATAAGCTGTTCCTAAATATTTGCTAATGTATTTTAAACTCCATTTTTTTTTTGTTAGCCTTTGAATTGCCCTATCTTAAACCTTGCCCAGTTTAAGCCTTTATTTCCATTAAGAGTTATATGAGCCTTTTTCAGGGGAAAGAAGACAGACCTATATGCTGCATCCCCAAGAAGAGATGGTATTAACTTTCCACAAAAAAAAGGACACAAGTCTTGCAGAAATACTTGTTTTTCAGAAATATTTATTAAACTGTTAAAATGATTTACTGCCCAACCAAAAAAAAAAAAAAACCCCAACAAAAAAAACTTCAGTGATCCTGCACTTTGCAGACAGGATTATTATGCCCCTTACCTGACAACATCCTGGCCCCTTTTCTAAAAGCAGATTTTACTTGAATATTGAGAAACAATACACGACAGATCTTTAAATCTTTACATACTCCTCCCTATACGCCATCCTTTCTGATGGCACTTGGGAGTGTGTAAACTCAGAATTTCAAACATGAGAACGAGGAGTGAAGTGGTTAATGCTAGCAGGTCAGGAGTGACTAATTAGATTTTTGAGGTAATGGGCTACAGAGATGAGCGGGGGAAGGTTGTACTGCTTAGTGCCATTGTTTGAAATTGGCTGCAGATTTGACCCGACAATAGTGCACTGGGCTCTGGTGTACGGGACAAGCTTTGCGTGCACTAGGCCAGGAGACGTCCTTTGTAATACACCAGCTTAGGTGCTGTGGGAAAACAGTTCAGACTCTGTATTTCTGTTATCCCAGTTCGTTGCTCTCAGCTGATTTCAAAAATGATGTGCTTATTCAGGCCATGCATCCGCTGCATTCTTGCATTGTTTCCAATCACTGCATCTCTTCTAAATGTGCCGAATGACTGTAAACTATGCTAGGGAGAGGCTCAACAGGCATCATTCACAATTTACTTTAACTGCCTGATATAACTGTAGTATACTCTTTTTTTTTCCTAACATGGAAGCGAAATTGAGATCTTAGCAACTTAAGTGTCATTAAATTAAGATACTCCCCCAATTTAAGAATTGCTTTTCACACAAGGGGGGAAGTGCTGCCGTTTTATGGATACAGCTTTCTGTAAGCATAAAACTTAAGATATGTTACCAAAACGTAACCAGGCAAATGCATATCTGCCTAATACTAGCATCAGACACTACCGTTACTATTTCAGATGCAGATGTCTTTCATATAAGGCCACATTTCCGCCCTGCCCTGAACTGCAACGACACCAGGGAGGCACAGTAAACACTTTCTCTACCTAGAACACATGGAAGGTCCGTGTTCAAAATGTAGCACAGTTACAGTCAGAAGCAGAGTAGGATTAAGCCCACCACTGCAAAAACAGTTTCCCGGCAGTTTCACTCTAGATGGGCTAAAAACCATTTGCTGCCCATACACATTAAAGAATCCAGAGTCTTTGATTACCCTGCATTAAAAACTGGCCTGCACTAAACCCTCTTGCTTGCTGTCATTCAGGAGTTCTTCAAGCCTTCCTCCTACATTCAGTACCTGGAGTAGTTGGGAGTGTTACCCAGCCTGAGCATTGTTTTTTCCTCTTAGTGCTACTCCTGAGAAGAGGCTTTACACTGACCAGATGTAGTTGCTGGGGGTAAGGTGCCAACAGCAGCTCACAGCCCCCTGCACTAAGCTACATGTGCAGAAGTTGCCTACAGCCTTGTCGTAACTAGATGCTCCTCACCAGCAGCACGGTGCTCCAGCGCGGACTCTCCTAGCACACAGCCAAATTCACAGAAACACCTCAGCACCTCCCTCGCAAGGAGCCATGGATGCGCTCACCCTCCGCCGCCTGCCTAGGTGCCTTCGTGGAGTGTGTGGTGCAGAGGCAGGGTGTGCACTGACACAGGACTGTACGCAACAGTTACACTGCGTGGGGCTTTAGTGTCATGGTTTTTGTGAGTACAATCTCAGTCAGACCCAAGGGTGCCACAAGCTCAATTGCAAAGCAGATCTAAATCCCACCTCCTGGCAGTTCAGCTGTGCTGGGCTTTTGCTGGCAAGTTAAGCCCCTGCAACTGCAGGCTACCCAAACATCAACCAACACGAGTGGAGCAGCCTGCACATACAGAATTCATCTGCTCTGCCTAAGTAGTGTTTAGACTAGTCAGAGAAAACATTTTGAGTTGGTGTCATCTCTAAGTCAGTTGAAATAGTTCATGTCAGCTAGTTGAGGATGTGTTTCAATCTGAAGTTAGGCAGAAAAGTGGAGTGTGACTTAATTAAAAACCTGTCTGTGGGAAAGAGACCTAATTCCTTTACAGCAGCTGTGTGCTAATCTAGGGGGACGTCCCTGGTAAGAAGGAAAAAATTAAAGTGTTAGAATTCCTCCTTGTAAGCAGTTTGTTTTCCATTAATACTACAGAACTCATGGCAAAATGCAAGGCACGCTCACCTCATACATCGGTTTCTTCATGCTTTAGGCACTATAAGCAGCAAGGGAAATGTACACTCACTATCCCTCTCAAGGCTACTCCAGTTCATCAGTTTGTATCGGGTGGATTTCCAAGTGGTTACTCTGCAAAACGCAGATGCCAGCTGAACTTGACAGGACACAGCAGTGCTACGACCTGCCATGGAGAGCGGCCAGCTGTCGTATCCCTCTTGAAAAAATTCTTACAGGAATAAAAAGCAAAACAACCGATAGTGTTAACAAACAGGGTAAAAGAGTCTTTGCCACTAGATATTGTACACTGCAAACAAACTCCTAATAATGGCACAGGTCCTTTTTTTGGTTTAAAGAAGCTTGTGTTACTGTAGTTAATGCATGAACAAGACCATAGACTTGTTATTCAGCACAAAACAAGTCATCTAGAAGCTTCGATGCCCCAGGGTATCAGCAACCATTACTACAAAGCTTGGATTCTGTTTTCAGCAAACAATCACCAAGTAAACAGTGAGGGATCCCTTTTGAAGAGTACATCTGAAACAACCACTGAGGTGTGCAAGGCAAATAAAAGTGATGAGCTGCCGGATTTTTTTACAGAAGCTTCTTGTTACTAGACTGTTGAGATCTACTGCGGTAAACCGAACACCTCAAGGTTTTAGTCACAGGTGCTGCAGGGCTTCTTGTCCTTGTTCGGTGTAGAAGTCATCTTTATTTGAATGTGACCATTCTCCAAAAGTATCCTGGAAGTGGACATTTTTCTGTGATGCCTGCATACGTTTCTTATCACGAGAGAAGAAACTAAACCTTCCGGGAAGGGAGGAGTAAGGGAGGGGAGGGAAAAGAAAGAACACTGTTTACCATCTTGAAAACACTTCAAACACCCGACACGATACACAGCACAACAAAACACAGAGCAAAAAAATCTGTTTGCATCTGCAAAAATCAAGGCAGTGAAGCCTGATGGGAGTGCATGTCAAAATGTTATTAGAGATGAAGCCATTGCAATCTCAAGCAGTTTGGCTATGGAAGCTTCAAGTAAGCTCTAAATGCTGTTGACTCTACAAGGTGCAAGTATCATTTTAGATGTATATTCCCCCTTCCCCAGCCCTGAGATAAAGAAGCGACACAATACAGGTTAGTTTCTTGGCGTAAGTAAAGTGGTATCTTTGGCATTAAATCTATAATTTACCATAAAGCAGAAACAGAGAATGTTTTTAAGGGTGTCAGCAAGGAAATTCTAAAGATAAGAAAATAAGCCTCCACATTTTTTCCAAGTGTACAGACTTTGAGAGATAGACTTGATTCCTGCAAAAATAAATGAATAAATGCACATATGTGCACAGGAGTTTGCAGGATGAAGGCTCTGAACAAAGACACACAAGTGTGCACGTCATTTCCTGTCACACAGCTTGGGTGCTCTAAGATAATGACGTACATGAACCAACAGCCATTTAATACAACAACAAATTGCCAGCTGACAACAGAGCTAAAAAAATACAGTTGGAAAAATCCTTAGTATCATTTTATTTGTATAGGATGAAGTTACTTGATTAGGCAAATTCAGTGTTTGTCATGAGTTCAGTACAAGAGGTGTTAGTGCAGTGTTTAGGTCTGCTGAGAAATGCAAAAGTTGTGGTTCCAGCTACCAAAAGTTTGAATTGGCTGCATACCCTTTTGGTTTTAATGGTGCACTTTAGGAGGTAAATATTGCTTTGCTTGCGCAGTATCAAGCATAATGCAGTTCTGATCCAGGACGGGAATTGCTAAATGCTGCTACAGTAAGAGACTATGCAAATATAAACTCAACTTTGACAGGTGACGGAATATTTGTCAGGGCATAAACCTGACCCTATGTCCACGCCCCACCATCCTTGGCGTTCTTCCTCCACCCACACGCCCTTAAGTCTCCCCTCAGTACCATGATCCCAACTGTCCAAGCCGCCTTGTGCAGACCAGGGAGTTCTGCCTTCGATGTCTCTAGTCACATAGGAGGCTGTATTTGAGTGTCAGATGAAGTTTAAGGCAGCTTTCCTGAAAAAATATCCTATATGTGCAGGTAAGCATGATGATAATTATTAAGAATATCAAGAATATTAAGAATAATTATTTCTTAACTAGAAAGTGATATAAAAAGCTACACAAGTGCAATGCCAGATAACTAACGTTGCTAGCAGGACCTGAACTTTTGCATTTCCTGGCTTCAAATGTGCAGCCGTAATAGTGAAATAAGTCTTTTGTACTTAATTAGCCTCATACTTTTCTACCACCTTCATCACAGGAGCTCAGAAATTCACACACATATGCTATGTCTTTTCAGGGACAGATCCAATTCCAGCTGATAAAAGAACTGTCTAGCCACTGAAGCTTTTTGCTGAGCATGTTTGGTCTTGCATGGTCAGGCTTAGTATCTTGAAGTCCACACAAAGCACTGCTGTATTTATGCAGTAAATTTCAAATGTCAAAGTTCAGTAATTTTTCACTTTATAATGAAATTAAGTAAGAGAAAAATATGTTCATAAAATCTCTACATGGAGCAGAAGGATTAAGCTTTTTTAATTCCCTCTGAAACAATTAAAATTGTTATTATGCCTAGAAAACTCTCATGGAGGATGTTTGGAAAAAGCACGTCTGTGTGGAGAGGAAGGGAATTTAAATACTGTGTTGCTGCTGTAAATATAAAGATCACTAAAGCAGCAGTTCTAATGCAAAGAGACTTTGCATTAACAATTATCAGTACATCTTCCAGGGACAGCCAAGAATAGGATGATAGAATGGATTATCCAGAGTGTATACTCTATTCCAAGATACATAATTAGAGACAAAATATACAGCGCATAGATAGAAAGACATGGAAGCAACAGCCTATAATTAACACTGAAAATGTAGATATCAGCCATTACATTCTCTAAATCTAACTGATTTGTAACATGTCATTAGAATGACATGGGTTTCTTAAAAAGCATTGGTGTGAATTGTGAATAGGCACGCTTAGTAAGCAAAATTAACAGAGTTAAAATTGCATATTGCAACAATTTTCTAAGGAGTAATGATTGGTTTAGCATGGTACCATTAAGGTAAAAGGTGATAAAATGTCAATACTTGAGGATGAGCATGGAGGACTACAATGAGCTGTGTACTGACTGGTCATTCTGATTGGCACTTTGTTCTTCTGTGATCCCACAGGCAGCCGATGAGAATGCAACCAGCAGTGCATGTTAACACAGGGTCATGCAAAAGGAAACCACGGTACCAAACATTTAAAAAAAAATTCCTACAAGGGACACAAGTCTTCTTATTGGCTGCAATGTGGGATCGTCTGGAATCAATCCAGCTGCTACCATGGGCATTATGGCTGTAAAGATCCTGGTCAGGAAAGTACAGACACAGAAGAGGTAAGACTGGAGCAAGGGAAAGAAAAAGCATTCCATTAAAAAGAAAAGAAGCAAACATGATACACGGGGTTACTTTGAATTACCACACAGGACATGTTACAGGGAGAGGTGGATCTGCATCACCCAAGACAGCTCTCCTCAGTGAAAAACTCTTATTTAGAAAAAACAGTCATTGTAACAGTTTAAATTGCTTTTGAATTTCTAAAAGATACCACTTTTCTGTTGTGAGGCAGCCTGCAATCTGGGTTGGATTTCATCAAGGTATTACCACCTCTAGCAATGCAGAGCAGAGTGCACATTTTTCTTCCCAAGAGACAAACAGGCACATACATAATGAAATGAAGGATGAAGGTGTATGTTAAGGCATACAAAACAGGACTCTGCTGTGAATACTGGATATTTGCACGTAAAACAGGGTTAGACAGGACCAGCATCACAGTTAAAAATTTTACAAATGTTATAGTTGATAGTTTCAAGTTAAAAACCAGTATCGCCGGTGAAATCTTGAAATAACTTCCTATGCAAGCTATTTGGTTAAAGGGCCTATGTATCTGTTCCAAAAGAACCTGCATTGCTTCACATGCAGAAAGATGCCAAGTGCAGGCAGCTAAATACTTAATTGAAACCTTGCAACTACTCTAGCAGAAACACTTTCTAGGAGGCTAGCAGCAAGACTGTTTCTTTGTAAGAGTTCAGCACTTTTGCTACACATTATACAACTCATGCAACTTAAGAGGTTGAAAGAGCACACTGGCTTGGTGCTCTATGCCCAGCCAGCCCCACACAAACCTGCCAACACACCTTCATCCATACCTGGAATACCCTCTGTTTTTCTAAGGATTCTCCTCAGAGGTTCTCCCTTGTGCCAAATATTTTTTTGAACTGTGGACTAATGTCAATTAAAGATTAAGTTGAAATCATGAGAGACATTTCACTTGTGACCAAATGCAGCTCTCCCCAACACAGTCACTCTAACTGGTATTCTTAGATTAAAAATGAAAACAAACAAGCAAACATTGTTGTATCATTAGCAGTAGCTAGGACTTCTGTTTTTACGCATTGTGGTATGGTCCATGAGCTGCAGAAATGAGACAGACACATCAGCTTTTGTAGACTGCAAGAATAGGAAAACTTATGGCTGTTTCAGGCATTACATCAGTGACAAACAAGCACGTATCCTTAAAAAGAAAACAAAAGGGCGTTTTCTGCTCAAAACAGAGGGAGCATTTTTAATCCTTGTACTCTTCTTCCTCAGTAAAGCCTCCTGGTTACATTTTTTCATCAAAACTCTGACATGTGATGTGGTAGAGACAAATGTAGAAATCAATCAGTCTGAGATCAGAACTCGGAGTTTGCCCCACAAACGTGCAAACCCTGGGAGTGAAAAAATGTTGATTTCTGTAACTTCTGCTTTCCTTTCTTTATGGGGATGCAACACAGAATCACCCGAGCACATCTTAGATGGTACAGGCTACATATATATATATATATATGTCTCATTCCCCGAGACACTGCATGGTCAAGAAAAAAAGGGCACATCACACAGGCAAGCATAAAACTTCTCTTGAGAGGATAGCAACAGTGTTTCCTATTTTTGTACTTCAGCTTTTTGTTTAATCAGGAGGAAAAGTCTGAAACAAAGGGAAAAGCAACCCTACTTTCATTTGTAAAGGCACTCTGCACACAGATATCAGCATTACAAGTTTTCAGCACATCATTAGGTAGGCAGAGTTTATGTGCCAGTGTGTTACCCAGGCAGCCATATAGCGAGGTGCTGACAGCATCCTGCCTGGGAGAGGGAGAAGGGAGTTCTGGAGACAGCTTGCAGCAGGCAGGGACTGCAGGTGGGGCAGGAAGGGTGCTATAACAGGGCAGAACAGCTGCTACACTTGGGTTCTTTGTTTTTCCCAGCAGTGAAATTTCCTGTCTTTTTAAAGCCCATCTACAAGTAGACTGTTGACAACACACACAGAGAGTAGGGGGGAAAGAAAATAAACCCACTCTAGACAAATCCTATCCAGACAGGCTGCAATAATAAGACAAACCTGAAAACTATCACCATCCTTCAGGTTACTTAAGTAGACAGTTTTATCTCCCTTTATTTAGTATGACGACTAAATGAAGAGAGAGCAGAAAGAAACCTGGGGACAGAGCATGAAAGCCAAAGAAAGTAATTTCATCTTGACAGCAGGTTCAATACATGCTTCCACTGTCTGGCAGAAGAGGACTCTTGCCTTTTCTGAAAGGGTCCAAACCAACATGATTTTATGTTTTATTCTGTGTGGTTTTAGTTATATGAATTTAACACAGATTCTGAGAAACAGAAAGATTGGATAGATGTCTGAAAATGTGCACTGATTGAATAGTCAACAAGTTTTCCCTAAAAAATTAACTGAGAGGAAGAAAGCACTGAGATAACTGGTTGAAAACACTTATGTGCCTCCTGCCATGGGTCCCTGCATTGCTTACGCATGTATGCAGAAGGCAGAGTCAAAGCTAATACCTTGTCAGCATGTATTCTGTCTTACATCTATTTACATTTTTATGCTGCCTTTCCTTCATAAATCAAGCATGGAAACTGCAATCAACATAAACTGCGTAAGCTGAAACCAGCCATCCCCCACAACGGGATAAGCATTAAAAAGTACTAAAATAAAAGAGAAGCTTTACAGTGGAGATCTTGTGAGACAAAGTATTATTATTATCATCACAGTTGCAGAATGAAAACTTAAGTCCAAACTCAAAGTGTATTTTCTAGTCATGTGAGAGGAAGGGTTCTCTCAGCAAACAAAGCATCACAGAGAGAAGCTGGAGTCTACTGAAAATAATCAGAAGTGCCCTCCTGACTTTATGGTGTTTTGGATCAGTCCAGATCTTCCAAAGGAACTTACTCTCACAGGGCTGCTGGTATTATTAAACAAGGACTGAAGGCTATGGACACCGGGAGAGGATGGAAGAGCTTTTTATGTGGAAACAAATGACTGTTCCTAAATCATTTATGCAGTTAAAAAAAAGTTAAGCTTCCAGTATCACAAACATCCAAAGACTCGCTATAAGTTTACAAGACTTAATTTGAAATAAATAAATATACAAGGAAGGAGTTTCAACAGATAAATGGATTGGCTAACACTGTGATTTTATAAATAAGTCATACACTAGTAAATGCACACCTCTGACAGTAAGCTTAGGTTTCAGACAGCAACATTAAATACTTCACCAGAAGAACGTGGGGTTCTTTATAGCCAAGAAAGCTGGCATCCTCTCCAGCAGCAAATTTCTTCAGTAAACAAAAGGTTTTTGTGCTGTACACATAGTGCAAGTCAGGCTCTAAAGGCTTAGGTCAACAGGGAAACAGGCACAGTGAGGTCACGGGAAAACCTTGCTCTCCACATCCAACTGCTACAGGTCTGCAGCTGGCTTTACTTGTGCACAACACTCCTTACATGTCTTCCAAGCATGACCTGAGGGCCTGGGGTTTCCGACACTCCACCAACTTAGGATCTGTGTGTTAAGGAACTGGGACTTGCGGTTGAACAGGAGCGTTGTTCCTACAATCCTTGCACACTGAGATCCGGCACTGACTTCAGTTTTGAGCACACAGGACAGGCTGAGCGGTGCTCTGTATAAGACCACCATTAGTAGCACCTCCCTTTGGAGTATGACTGTGTGGCCCAGACAAGAAAATTCTCTAGGAAGATCAGGTGTCTGTGTTTAAAAGCTCATCAGCTCATACTAGTTATAATAAAACATTGCAACACATGCTCTTTTGGTTAGCCTGAATAGTGTACTTAAGAAGGAAACATCAGAACTGGAGTGGGCTTCTTGGGCACACCAGTCTGGCCTCTAAACACAAGCACATGGAGTACTGTTGGACTCCCTACTGCTCTCTGCATGTAGGGAGCAGAATGTACCACAGGAAATAATCTGGGACTGAAAGTTGTCCCAGATCTAGGCAGTTTTGACCAAATCCAACTGCTGTTTCATGATACCTGTCAAGTGTTCCTTCAATGCCTCTCCCATATAGGTTAGGGATGTAGTTATCGTAATTTAAAAATTCTTTAAAATTGTCCTACCCTTAAGAAACATTTAGTATTTGCAGACTATATCCAGTATCCTTAGAAAATACGCTACTTACAGTCGTTTGATTCCAGATTCAGGCTGAGTTGAGGGTTTTGACTGAATTATGGGCGTAGGTTGAGGGGATCTAGTTTCTTCTTCCGTTTCCTCACTTGTAAGAAAAAAAGATAATTAGTGTGCTCCTCCCGAGCCACGGAAGTGCTTTCAGTTGTAAAATTCAATCTGAGGTAGTACTGTTGATGAAGAAATGCAAAAAGATCTGTTCCAAGCTCACTGAAATCAATGGGAGATTTTTCTGTCAACCAAGGAACAGCACCTAGAACTGGGTCTCCTTTCAATATTTTCTTCCCATTGTGACAAGGAGAGAGAAAAGGAATGCATTGAATAAAAGCTCTAGAATTTTCATTTTAGGCCCACTCTTATCCTCATTTTTTGAAGTTCAAAAGTATTAAATGTTTGTAATCTTTCTAACATTCAAGGGGAACCTGGGAGTTAGGGAAGGACATAGTTTCTCCCAATTTTGAGGAACTAGATTCAAACTAAAGCTGTATGCTTGCAATCTCTACTTAAAGCCTTTGCGGAAATAAAAACTTGTTGGACACTATTTAAGAGCACATTCATTGTTTCTAGACCTGCCCTATGGCTTCTCTGTGTATAGCATGCAACAGAGAGACCTAACCTACCTTTTGTAATATAAAAGCTCCTCCTGAAGTAAAAACACTTTAGATTTCAATTCATTCCTCTCATGAAGGACATCCCGGAGCTCCTGCAAGGTGAATCTTGGACGATTTGGATCTTTTAAGTCCATTGCCATCTTTTCTGACTCCGAGAGGCAGTCATCATTGTTTGGTTCTGTCTAGGAAGTAAAATGTGGGCTTTAAATTCACTGTGTGAGTGCATATCTGAGGAGTTTAAAGTATTTATCAGTCTAGTTCCCAACCTCTTCCTTTCAGCACTATTAAATCCTCTTTCAAGAGAAACACAGCAAATTTTAAGAGGAAAAAAATGTAGAAGGAATTTGTTTTTCATGTTAAAGACTGTCAGAAAGAACAGCTCAGTGATCTGATCACTTTGTTCTTTCCTGGGCACAGGCAGACTGATGACACACACAGGACTGGTGAGACCATGGCAGGCCTCTGAAAGATGATCTGAGCTCTATTTTACCTCTCTTCACCTGGTGTTCAGAGGACGCTTGCAAATGAGGAAAACCTAAGTGTTGTGACCTACAATCAAAGCCCTGTGCTGACAGGGATCTCTCACAGAGTTACATGTTTGGGAAAACAAACAAACACCAATTGTTTCTAGCAGGCCTGAACGCAGGGTCCAACCTGAGCCACCTAATAGGTGGTAAGTCTTGTGGAGAAATTTCTGCAGAATCCAGACTGACAGAAAGTCCACTGAAAATGTATAGTCCAATTTTTGACAAACAAGTCAGTTTAAGGAATTCATACTTTTAACAAATGGGGTAAATCAAACATCAGCCTTTTACATAAACGCTGAAAAAACTGCATAGCAAAGATCATGACAGTTCCTCCCAGCTCCTCCCACTAAGAGAAGGCTCCTTTGGATGTAAACACAGTAAGTGGAAGTTTAAGTTTATATCCCCTTGATGCCTTTATTTAAAAAGCAGGATTAGTGTTAGCACCAGGATCTAGCTACAAAGTGGAAGAAAACTGCAGATGAATGCTAGATGAGGCCTTATACATGTGTACCCTTGTCTCTTCTTTTCCTCTGAGAAGAGCTCACTGGAAGCTTGGAGGAATTTTATCTCCCAACACTCACTTTCTGTGGCTCCCAGCAAGCCAGAACTTGCACTCTAGGCACATGGATGGATTCCCAGGCCTGTGGGGCTGCTTCCTGTCACACAGATAGACTCTAGCACTTGCACAGAACTACTTGCCCCTAACTGCTTGTGAAAATGTGGTCTGTATAAACACAGCACACAGAATACCATCGTTCACATCCTCTACTGTTGTTCCACTCAGTGGCTGCACAGAACTGAGGACCAGTTAATGAGAAATCACAAGTTTCTGGGAAAGGTACTCAGAATCAAGGTGCTGAAAAGCAGCTACAAGCCTTTACAGGTCTGTAGGATTTCTAACAATACAAATAAATGCAGGGCACTCTGTTCCAGCAAAGTACATTTGAAATGTAGCAAAGTACATTTGAAATGTGATGCTTTTTGCAAGGACTGACTAAAGGCCAGCACATGAAATCAGAGCTACTAGCAGCCCGGTCAGCCGCTCATCCTCCTAGTAGGATGCAGAGATCAGAGTCTCAGAGCTACTGTGTTGCAGAGACATCTCACTGGGATACAAGCTGGAAATTTGAGGAGCTAAGTACTGAAATTCTTAAATAGAGTCCATTTTTTGTAAGCCTGATCCTACCCTCTTTTGAGCTCACGTGTTTATGAAACAGTTTCGCTATTTATTGATATATGATTTCAGGTTAAACTTGGCTGGGTTAAGGTTGATGCAATATCAATTTCTACAGCAGGGATTGCAGCCCTTGTCCTGCAAAGACAAAGCAGCAGAGCAATGCTCACTTGTCCATTTGTTTGATTCACCCCATTCATCCAAATGCATTTCTTTACAGAGAATACAATAAATAAAGATTGATGCAACCTAACAAGAGGTTCAAAGGAAATTACCCAAACGCTTTTCCTCTTCTTCACCCCTCTAGATTAGGGTATGAGCTGATGTCTCTTCTTTTGGTTGTGTATTTGTCATGCACTTTTGCCCAAATAAGCTGTTTTTCCTAGATTTAGCTCTAATCAGCAAAGACTGAGCAGCCTGTAGCCAATGCAAATGTACTTGACTGAAGCCAACAAGCAATGTCCATTCCAGAGCATGCAGCTATTCTAGCTTTCTGCTTCCCACTGCAATCCCTGTCTAACCATCATCCTGGCAGAGAGAGCGGGGAACGGCTCTAATTAGAAGAGGCACCATTGCCACGAACTGATAAGTTAGAGAGAGGTAAAGAATGCATCCTTTCTCTCCAGAGACTGAAGACACTTTCACTCCTGCTGGCTCTAGGCCTAGGCTCCACAGCCCCATTTACAAAGCTGGGTGTCCTGGCTGAATTAACAGCAGTGAAATCATCCTTTTCATTATTAATACAATGCTTGCCCAAATCAGCCGTGACATGTTAACACAACACTGGCTGTCACATTCCAGGGAGGACCAGGGTACCCCATCAGCCTTTGCCTCTGCTTCTTGATGTATATTCCCACCTACTACAAGTGAATTGGATGTTTCACTCCCTGCTGCGGTCTATCAGGCATTTACAATGCTGCTTGGTACTGGAGCTCTTACCAACGCACCCAGCCAAACACATCTATATGACAGTGCTCCTCTAAGTTCTTTCATATCATGATAGCCCTTATCCTATTTTGTACTCTTCATTCAGAGCAGCATTAGGAAAGGGAAATACAGCACATTTGCTTTAGTAAGACAGAATTAGTGTCACATGCACAAAGAAAAATTATAGGAACCATAAAGAAGACTGAGGGATACAACAGACCAGAGATGCATCTTTTTCTCAGGAAGCTCTCCTTAAGTTTGCATCTGCTCTGATCTCAACACCAAGTCAATTTGCAGATTGTCACTTTGCTTGTTCCTGCAAGTACTTGAGTATGTAAGCAGTAACATTTGCTTTTCATTTGCTAGTAACACTTCACTGCACAAATTCTAATAGGAAGCGAAAGCAGAAATAAAGCCAAAGCTGGTTCCCCTAAAAGGTGCCTTCAACTATTTATATGTTGATTTGGTAGCAAAAGACCAGCTTAGTCCTGACAGATCAAAAGTGCTGTAAGCACTGTGAGGACCAAGTGTGCCGAGCTCTGCATCGCCTCTGGGACCCCTTCTGACACAATTTCTTTTCTACTATGGTTCACATGCCACCACTATCATAGTGCACTGCACCTTTGCGACCCATTAGGGCTTACACATTTGCATATTCAGCAAGGCTTAAGCTTGCTGCTTAACTTGTCAGCTGTTTATCTTTTGGGAAACCCAGACTGTTTAAGGGATGTCCTGGTTTCAGCTGGAATAGAGTTAATTTTCTTTCTAGTAGCTGGTATAGTGTTATGTTTTGCATTTAGTATGAGAAGAATGTTGATAACACACTGATGTTTGCAGTTGTTGCTAAGCAGTGTTTATACCAAGTCAAGGATTTTTCAGCTTCTTATGCCCAGCCAGCAAGAAGGCTGGAGGGGCACAAGAAGTTGGGAGGGGACACAGCCAGGACAGCTGAACCAAACTGGCCAAAGGGGTATTCCATACCATGTGATGTCATGTCCAGTATATAAACTGGGGGGAGCTGGCCTGGGGGGGGATTGCTGCTCGGGAACTAACTGGGCATTGGCTGGTGAGTGGTAAGCAATTGCATTGTGCATCACTTGTTTTGTGTATTCCAATTCTTTTTTTCTTCTTCTTCTTCTTATTTTCATTTTACTACTGTTATTATTATCATTATTATTTTCTTCCTTTCTGTTCTGTTAAACTGTTCTTATCTCAACCCATGAGTTTTACTCCCCCCCCCCCCCCCCTCTCCCCCCCC
>NW_010973276.1:4095030-4105790 GCF_000737465.1 Haliaeetus leucocephalus
CCTAAAGCTGAAAAACTTTGACCCGATAGGTCAGCATCCATTCAGCCATCAGCCATGACGGCCAAGTCACAAACATTATGTTAAAGAAAATTCTTCCCCCTCCTTACCCCCAGATTAGTTTTTTGAATATCTAATTATCTACTACAGTTGCAGTCACCAAAGTTTAATTGGTTTCTAGAGTAAAGAGGCATTTTTCCCCTAGCACAGCGAATTCTTCAGCTAAAACCAAATCCATCACTTCTGATACTATGTTTCAAAAAAGCAAAGTTCAAGGATAGGGTGGCTTATGGGATTCCGAATCAAATCTTAACCCAGAGTTGAAGAAAGACAAGACAGAGGAATCCTTAGTATTCAATTTATAAGTACTTTGCTTTGAGCTCTTAAGCTCTCTCATAAGGCAGGATGTGACCTGCTGGGCATCATATGGACAGCACCGTTTTGAAAGGCCACAGCACCTGCCAGAGGCACTTGGGTAGAGCAGAGATCATCTAGGTATGGCCCTCAGTAGCACCAGAAAAGTCCCATGACCCAAGGAGATGAGGCAGCAGGAGAATGGGAAGTGAAATATGGGTAAGGAGGTCATTCCTCCCGACACAGAAAGAACCAAGACATCATGTGATTCCCAAAGTCACAGTGGAGTCTGTGATTCATCTGACACTAAACCCGGATCTCTTGTGCTGTGGTCCCCAGGGCCACCCATCCTCTCAGTGAGCTTCTGTTCACTGCTGGCAAAAGTAAGTGATCTGGGCTAGGCTGGGGTCAGGCCCCTTCCTCCTACCCCCTTGCAAAGAGGTAATCCACATTGCATCCCTGCTGTGAGACTGCATGTGTGGAGGCCCTGCTGCCAATCTCTGCAGAGAATATATATAAAATATACAGTAGCCCGCTCACCCACAGCAGGGATCTCTGGGTGGAGTGAGGCATGGGGGGGTTGCTGAGGAAGTTTGCACTGCCAAAGCAGAGAGAGATTCAAGAAGCCAGAGAAAGCTACCATGAAAGGGGAGAGGTATTAGGTCTTTAAGGAAACAAACACAACAACCTGTCCTTCACCCATCTTCCTCTCTTGTTACACTGTTTTCCAGTCACATTCCGAGTGTGTCTGGTCCTTCTGAATGCAGCAGAGGTTGTCTGTCTGCACTGAAGACTGCCTAATCATTTTGGACACTCCAAAGTTATGCAGAACACTTCAGTTACTGGACTAATAATCTGGCATTGCTTACAGATTCTACATTAACTTAAAACTTGAAACCAGGCTATGGAAGTATGGGTGAGAAAGAAGAGAAACAGGAAGACTAAGAGCCACTTACAGCCTCTACATCCTCATTTTTAAGTCCAAGTTCCCGGTCCTTTGCTCTGATTTCATCCCTCTGTTTATCTACCACTTCCTTCAGCTTCTTCATGACTTGCCGCTCTCTCTCTGACATTCCTGGTTAAAAAAAGACACAGAAAACAAAGTAAGGACAATCAGGAGCTGCTAAGACTGAAAACAATAAGAGTGAGAAATATTTAGGTAAAGACTCTGGAAGTTGCCTGCTGGTAGAATTACAGAGAAGCTATTAGAAGATGCTTTAAAGGTCACCTCAAGAGTAACAGGGAAAATAGATGACACAATCCACTCCATAAAGCCACTGCACAAACTTCTTAAAAAAGGAACTGACAGTCCTCAGAAACATCTATAACAGTGGAGTGACACTGCCACTTCTTGCTGCCTCAGTAGTTTTACATTAGTGTTCACACTACGCACCAGGAAGCTTCGTTACCTGTGTGATAATCTGTAGAATCAGCTGGCCAAGACCCTGTGAAAATTGTAAAAAAGATGGTCTGGATCCTCAGCAAGATCTAAACAAAATGTTGCTGTTGTGGATTGCATCTAGATCCAAACCAGCTGAGGTGCACTGGACTAGAATGATTTTATGTTGAAACCCAGTTTTGTGTTGGATGAAAGGGAGATGAAGCAGGACCTCCAGAGGGTACGCCCACCCTGAATCCAGAACAGAAATTTAGTCTGAATTATGGTCACATATTTTCTCCTCATGTTTTGCAACCCTTTCCCCATCCTATTGTTTGATAATTCTTATTTAGAATAACTGTACTGCACAAAAAAAATACTACATGGCATTTCACTTGTGAAAGATGTTTGGAACATTGCCAAGAATCCAACACTGATCCTGTTTGAAAATAAATAAAGGATTAGATTAACTTGAAATCTGACCAGCGAATCATTAGGAAATGTCATAAATCATAAAATAGGAAGTATTCTTCCATTACCATTACAGAGATAATCGAGAACTCCTGGCACTACAGTGACAGGCTCTTCAGAGCAAACACAGACTAGACGATTTAACTTGATGAAATGATGGATGTACGACACTAACTTTTCATGATAACATGCAGAGACATGCAGTTTGATGGTCCTCAACTATCGCATAAAATCACGTTGCACAACAACCCAGAGGACAGCTTGAAGATGAAAGCCTGTGACCAGGGCAGTGTGTGGCTGCTCTGGCCAAAGTCTAGTCCAAGCAGGAGCTCAAATCCAGGGTCTACTGCTGTCTTGTTCTAATACCTTTGGCAAAGTACTCAGTTACTTGGGTCCTCAGCTTCCTCCATTTATGAGCTGCAAGTGGCAATAATTCAGTCACCCCTGTGGGGTGGCTAGAAAGCCACTTCCTTTTTAATGTATTAAAGCAGTTCCCACATCCCACATCAGAAATATGCTGCATACACATCAAATGTATCCAGCTGTCAAGTCTCTATTTTCTAACAACAGCTCAGACTTTCTGGTTATGTTCTTCCCTCATCACAGAAATCCAAAGTTGTTCCCATAAGAGAATGTAGGCTGCATGCCTTTAGGACTCCAGCTTACAGATCATCTACAGTTTGATGGATAATACAGTAGAGCAAGACAAACGAGAGAGAGACAGAGAGAGCTAAAGGGAGTAACTCTTGGTGGATGTGCACTCCCGCAGCAGCTGTGGGTTCCCATGCAGGCATAAAAACCGTACTACTGCAAACAGAGGGAACAGCAGCTCCGATCCCTCATTGGTAAAGGACGTAGAGTCTCCCAGAGCTATGGTACAGCAGAGAACAAGTAACTGTTCTGCTGGGAAAAGGACTAGTGATCATGGCTGGCCAGGAATTTGGTTCAGAGGACGTGCTCCTGTCAAACCCCAGAAAAGAGCTGAGAGTGATATGGTGTTCACATTCTAGTATTACATTCTCCTCTTTTTTAATTCTGTGGTAAGTTTGCCTGCTCTATTTCTGGACCCTGGTCCTTATCACCTCTGCTCTAGGTCCTAGTTCTTTGCAAAATAATTTTAATTCTTCACAGTGATAACAGCTCATACCCACCAGGGAGGACAAGCAGACACTGACACATACTGCTACTTAACTATTCTAGAAGATCCACACTTTCCTATCACAACACAGGTCTGATACACCACTGTATCCACAAACTCACTACAGGTTCCCGGATCCACACTCTGCAGCCAGTCTCAGGGCTGGGGCCTAAAACATCAGCTGTTTTTAAAACCAAAAAAATCCAAAACTTTGCCTTGAAGTACAGAGGGATTGCAGTGAAACTTTAGACAGGTGGTTTCATCCCAGTAGAAGCTAGGAATAGTGAGTGCAGCTATATTCATTAGTACTTGTGAGATGCTTTGAGATCTCTAGATAGCAGGTTCTATTTAAAGAATAAGTACCATTTCAGTGCTGACTGTTTTTCCTCCCACTGTGCTTATTTTTCTCCCTAACATTTAGTGAACCTGAAAGACTTCAGCTGTGTGCACAGATCACTACATTATCATTTTATTTCAAGAGGACGGGAAAGGAAAGGTGGGAAGTGTTTATGAAACACTCACATCTTCTTCCATTTCCTCAGGCACTGGGGAAGAGGAAAGGGAAATCACTAAGTGCCCTAAATGTAAAGTAATTATCTCTAAATGATTCAAACTCTAATAACTGCAAGATCTTAAATGGCACACCCAGCCAGCTTCCCTAGGTACATCCTATGAGCAGCTTCCTGTGGATTGCTGTGATCATAGGATTGTTCAAGCAAGACAAAGGAAAGCAGCTGGGGAAAAAAAAAAGAAAAAAAAAAAGAAGGAAAAAAACCCCAGAACATCCTCTACGTTTTTGTTTAGGGACCTGTGTACCGCTGTGTTTATAGAACATCTATCGCAACAGGCCAAAGTGCCAGTCAGGGCCTGTGGCACTATACCACTACCAAAATACTTAGAATAGCAGTTTGCCTCCACTTTTGAAAGGGAATTGTAGGTTCCTCAGCAGCCTAGCACAAGAGGTTCACACAACTGTTGACATCCTGCTGCTTGTCTATGTTACCACAGCCAGTCTGAGACAGCAGCTCCCCTTGCTGCAGTGAAACAGCAGCCTGCTCGTCCTGTTTGACACACGTTGGGTCAAGTTTGCTTGTGGCATTTTGCTAGGATATTCCAATCAGTCAGCACCATCAAGTAGTGCTCAGTTTGAGCCTGGGAGGAGTAGCATTAATGGATATTGCAGACTCATCTTTAACCCCTGTGTATTCTCTCTTCTGCCACATGTCCTTTCACATGAACCCTGCTCTGCTCAGACTCTCAGCAGGTGCCCTCTGTGCAGAACTCTCCTGTTCAGATAGGATTGCCCCTGCCTCTGTCATAAAAACCTTCATTATGCTAAAGTGAGGCTCTGTGAACTCTGATGCAACTTATTAATTGGCAAGGATTGAATCTCAAAGTCTTGCACACTCAAATCACTGGCCTCTGTTGCCTGTGCTAAAAATAACCCCTTTAACTGTCTGATGAGTAAGCAGCAAGCTGTTAATCCCAGGGGCTAGCCACTAAGGGGAGACATGATCACAATACTAAATCATGTTGAGATATGAAGGCTGGAGTCTGGTCAAAGTTAGTCCAGCTAACAAAGTGTTTAGCTTGAAAACCTGCCTCTGTACACTCTACATGTATCAGATCAAATGATGAAGACTGAAAAAAAAAGCATCATGACTGCTTTTTGGCGCTAGCCAAACAAGTCATTTGAGACAAATCTATGCCATTTGCTAATGAAAAAATTTCCTAAAAGGAAAACAGTTGGGTTTGATATAATAGGTCCCAGTAATAAGATGGGGTTGCTATAAATGAATGTGATTGACTTAAACTGATTGCTTTGGCCAATGAATATCAGTGATCCCAAAATCTGATCTCTGGAATGGGTTTATGGGTTTTGTTTGTGTTATTATACTTCGGTAGACACAGTAAAAATAACATGAAAAGCATGCCTGGCATTTGCTTGGCTAGCTGAATGTGAAGAGTATGGCTATATTTAAATACAAGCACATGAGCTGCAGTGAGCTAGATACCCACTGGAAGAAAAAAAAAAATAGAAAGAAGAGAAAACAAAGGGGAAGACGGTTCTTTATAACAAGATGTCATAGTCTTCATGGTCCGTGACTCATCACTGCCATTGTGAAATTTTGCATGGAGTTTGTAAGGCTGATGTTGAGCTACTTCTTTGCCATTAATTGACTCCTAAATTGAAAGTGTTTATTTGTTTTAAAAAAAAGTGATCTTGAGAGGTTTAACAATTTTTACTTTTTGAAGATTTCATCATACTCCTCTCCAGGGCAAGTAAGCAGTACTCAGCCTCTGGCAGAAAGCAAGTGCAACTTCTGCAGTGTTGGACAGAGTTTCATCTACCTACAGCAAGTCTTCATTTAATCCCAACCTCCAGTGTCTGGAAAAGGATATCCCTTTGTTCCTAATGCTTTGCGGGAGAGCTGCAATGGCTCAGCTGTGTGGTCTGGTTTTCAGATTGGCCAGTGACTTTGCATGCTACACACAGGATGTTAGCCTTTTGAGGGAGCCATAACTTTACTGATGATCAGAACCTACTGTGAAAGTGGAGCTGTGGCTTGAAGCAGTGGATCAGAGTCCTGTCCATGGACAAATAGTTCAGAGATCCACCCACTTCCAGACTGACTCACCATCACAGGCAGGTTTTGCTGCTGGAGTGACGCCGTTAGTCTGCTCCATCTCTCAGCTCAAGGCTGCCTCATCCCCAAAGTTGCACAGACTTTTTTTTTTTTTCCCCCCAACTCCTCAGCTTAAACCCCAGCAAGTATCATGAAATGGACTTGGTATCTAGCAGCCTCAAATGACGTGCTATGAACTGTGGAGCAAATAGACATCTGTTCATCTGCCTGTGCTCTTGGGAAAGAGCTATTTGCTGAGCCGTGGGCGAGAGCTGAGGATGGCAATTGTTTCAGTTGCTGTAGTGAAATCTACCTGTACTTCCAAGTCGGAATCTCATGTCTTGAACTTCATTCTGCCTCAAGAAAGAAGTTGCCCGCAAATTGGTTGTTTCAACTCTTTAGGATTCATCCGCTCCCTGGATTATAAATCTCTTCACTTATTCTAAATTGGCTGTAAGTCCCAAAGAAGTGAGGGAACCCTAAAGGCAGGTAAACCAAGTAAAACCAGTCTCTCCTATTCTAGGAGAATATCATGATGTTCTCCTAGAACAACTCCATATGGTAGACTGATATAATTCAGACAAAGAAATCTTGATTTGCTGCTTTACAAACTGCTGCAGTTATCCTGAACAGATCAACAGTTGCACTTATTTTTGTGCATAATGGTGTGAAATAAACATTGCTATTCTGTTTGTATTAGAAAACATGAGCAGGGCTTAAGAATGCTGTTTTTGCAAAATGAGAACTAAAAAGAAAAAAAAAGTGATAGACCAAAAAATGAAGCTAGACTTTACTTTCAGAGAGGCTTCTCAGCCAAACAAAAAGTTGTTCAGGCTTTTTTCCCCTCCTACCCCAACCTCTTATCATGTCTTCAGTGTCATCATGTATTCAGAGATTTTTCTATTCAGGTAAAAAAAACCCAACCAAACAAAAAACCAACCCAAATCCCCATAACGCAGACCTGCATTAATTTTTAGGAAAAAAGCCAGAATATCCAGTCAAATTTTTTTTATAAGTATTGCTTTTTATAACAAAAGCAAGTACTGAATTTGAAGTATCAAACTTGCCTTCATGCTTCTGAAATTCCTCTTCTGTGAAATTAATGTCTTTGTGAGACAAGTTTGTCATCAGTTGTTTATTCTCCTCCTGCAGCTGTGCAATTTGGGTAAGAAGGTCCTGTGCTTCCCCTCTCCAGACATCCTCCACCAGTTCTAATTCCTAAAGGGTAGACCAGGACAACACATTTATATTTTTAAACATGTTAAGAGTCTTTGACTGGACTATTTACAGATCAGACTAGTAACAATCCCACTATGATTCTTATAGAAAACAATTAAATGAGATTACTTTGAATTTCTTCGGAGACATCTACTTTTCTAATGCCAGCATCAAGAAACCAACTGCTGAAGTCTCCTCTTGCTACGTGCTGAATGTAAATACATGAGGAGACAATTCCTGATGCAAACATTTTTGACATGCAAGTTACCCAAAGGATGGCTCCTTATGCCCCATTTTGCTGTGAGGACCAGATTAAGGGGACTGCTGTGTTAGACAAGATAACCAAACATGAGCAAGAATTACCTCTGCATCCCAGGAAGCAGCCATGAAGGCTGTTATAAATGCCCCAGAAACATCACACAGCATGGGCGAGGGGAGTCAGTGTTAGTTAGGCATGCTCATTTTGAAAGACTAGCATCTCTAGTCTAAATTTCTGTTATGAAACACAAGTGTAAAATAATGATTGCATGATACTGTGCAGCAAACCCAAACCCCATAGTCCACATGGTAAACACAAGACAAAACTGTGCTGCTTCTTATGTAAATTGCTCTATATGGAATGTCTTGAGTGGCATCTATGTTAGTGGCAGTGAGACCAGTCAAAACAACAACTCCCATTTGTCAGGGCACTGTGTGTCAAAAGCAGCTGTCACCAATCCCTGCAAAGGTCAAATTAGGACAAAAAGTATAAAGTCCTCAAGGAAAAACAGTTGTATTTAGAGCTTTACTTGTTCCAGAAGCCTTTGCCATAAATCATACTTCTGCAGTGGGGGGCATTCTCTGCTCCATTTTCATGTATGTGCTTCAAACAAAAAAAGCTGCACACAAATCACTGGTGCCAGGCTGAGTCACTTGCTGACTTTTACATTCATCCAGCATGCCCCTTTCCTACCTAACAACAAAACACATTCAGACAACAACCCTGCCAAGCACAGCTCTAGGCTAAAATAAGCTCTGCTGAGAGATTAAAGGATAGCTTTCTGCTTTGAATGTATGCTCTGATAATGGCAAATCATGTTGCTATTGACTGTCCAAATGCCATTTCATTTCAGCATTTATTACTGCATTGCTGTCATTTTATAATGCTTACTGAAAGTTTTGCAGAAAACACTATATGACAAATGGATACACAGATGTAAGAAGTAAAGAAAATTTCATTAATTGCCTCTCTTTTACTTGAAACTCTTTATCTTGAGAGAAAAGCAAATCTGTAATGAAACTTTATATTGCCCAATACCTAGAGTATTTACACTGATGCTGCATATTACAACTCTGTAGCTAAAATAATGTGCTGACCTAGTTTAGATAATAAAACAGCACATTCACCAGTTATAAGCACACTGATAAAAACAAAATAGAACACACACAAACCCCCGAACTATCTAAACTTATATCATTTATGTGTGACCACACTGTAAACACACAACTATATTAAGGTTTGCCTGGGCAAACTTTCTTATTTATTGCTATTGAAGAGCCCAATGAAATGGAGCAGAAATTAACTTCTGAACCCTCATTAGAAGAAGTATCAGACAAAGGAGGCAGATCTATGGGCCAGCTCAGGAAACTCCAGGCAGTACTAAGCCAGGTTTCTGCAAAACAGATTAACGACTAAAGATTTTAAGTACTAAAATCTCATAAACTGATGCTTGCAAGGACCACTAAAAGCTTGTCTGGATTGGGTTTTGGAGGCTTTTGGGTCACAACTATTTCTCAGTCTCTGGCTTTTTCTGCTTACCAGTACCTGTCCTGTGAAAGAGTTAGTCTTCAAACCCTCACACTGGAACACAGATGATGTGACACTACTGTTCTATAGGGACTCGGTGCACTGGGAATCAACTCGATTAAAAAAAAAATGTATGTATCATGCATGTTATTTTCCCTGTTAAAATACATTTCCACCAAAGTTTTGTCTGGACTGTCTGAACACTCCATGAGCCATTTCATGACTATTAGCGAAGCTGGCAGAGTAGAGATGGTTAACTGGCAGGGGATCAGTTGACATCTGGCAAGTACAGTGTTATGCAGTTGACATGTTTAGGAAACTTTTTAAGACATATATGAACTTCAGAAGCATCAACACAGATCATCAACTTGTACAATGATGATGGGTGTTGCTACTGGGCCCAGTTCAGTATCCACTTCACCACACAGCATTTTGTAAATATCCAAGATAAAGAATTACTGTTGACCACTGGCCATACAGTGGTCTCTGTGAAATCAATGGGGAGAGTTGCCATGAGTCACTTCTTCGCAGAGGTGACATGCCCTCAAAAAACCTTTTGGCAGCTAGGGCTCAGGAAGAGCTAATTTGATTCTAGCAGAGGGCCCAGACACAGTATGGGACCAGCACAACAGACCACCCACTTGCCTCTAAGTCAGATCTGTTAGAAGGGCAAAGGCACAGGTTTGGTACACGTACTTTTATCTATTCTCTAGACCTTCTTCATACTCTGGAGACTTACTAGGGCTTTATACATTAAAGATCTTCTACCATCCTTTTCAGAGACACTGCCCTGAGACTTCTGCTGCAAAATGTTGCAGGACTTATCCTGGATTTTTCATATGCTAAGCAGAAATCCCCTAGCTGACTCATTTTAAAACATAAAACTTGAATTTATTTAAATTAAAGCCAACACTTGAAGTTTGAGGTCTCTCTTCCAGAAATTCCCCGTCTCCTTTTTATTCTGAATCTGCGTGTGCAAGCAGGAACGGCATGGGGCAGCAGTGATGATTTAGCACAGTCACTTACTAGAAGAACTGTTTCTTTAAATCAGTTATCTGGACGGTTTAAAGAGTAGATCTGCCACTTCCACTGCAGTAAGCGGAGCAGCTCATGCTGTCCTGCCACATGAGGGTAACAGGATACGGGAAATGATCTCTACCTTGGGCTTTTACAGGAGCGGGATCAGGGAACACTATGATCACCTCAGATCAAGCCAAGGGACAAGATCTTACCATCAGAGGATGGAGCAGGAAGCTGGGAGAGTGCTCTTCCCTACTCTTCAGCTCTAACACTGCCCTGAAATCACTTGGTCCTCCATCTCTCTCCTATGACTTGCCTACCCGACGAGTGTGCCAGGAAAACTAGACTGCTAAATCATTCACAGTTCTGGAGAGAAAAGTGTATTATTGTCAGTGACCTTTCCTGGCCTAGCAGGAAGCAGCACTATCCTCTCATCAGGAGAGGGGATAGAACGGGAGTCCTAATCGGGTAGACACAAGGGGAAGGAAACGCAGTGACCAGGGAAGGGGTGGAGAAAGGGAAGGAGGAAGGAAACTTCCAGGAGGGAAAGAAAAAAAAAAACCACAAAACCAACACAACAACACACCCAAACCCACAGCGACGCTACGGCAGCATCCGCGCAGAGCCCGTGAGCCTGCCCCGGCCGTACCCACACGCGTGCCCCGCCCGCTCCCCACCGGCTCCGCGACACCCCGGCCCGCACCCCAGACTCCCGCTTTGTTTTCCCCAGCGGCTGCGCGGGGCAGGGCAAGGGGGGGGGGAAACGGCGGC
>NW_010973276.1:4105800-4106064 GCF_000737465.1 Haliaeetus leucocephalus
CTTCTGATGCTTCCGCTCCTTCTCGATGCGGTCCATCCTCTCCAGACGCAGGCGGTCGAGCTCCAGGCGCAGCTCCTCCATCTCGGGGTTGATGTGGTTGCGGCTCACCAGCACCTCCAGGATCTCCAGCACCCGCACCACCTTGGGCATGAGGCGGGCGATGGCCTCGCAGCCGTGCTGATCGATCACCCGCTCAAACTCCTGCCCCACGGCCGAGGCGATATCGTAGACGTCCATGACCGTCAGCTCCGCCGCGTTCTTCTC
>NW_010973276.1:4106074-4147143 GCF_000737465.1 Haliaeetus leucocephalus
CCTCAGCGGGCTGCGGGAGCTGCGGCTCCGCTCTCGCCGCTTCCCGGGCCGATTGCCGCCGGGAGGAGTCGGGGTGAAAGCCGGTGCTGTGCTTTCCCTGCGCTGGGGGAGCGGCGCATCACCAAAGGCGGGTGCTGGAAGCTCGGGGCTTGCGCCGAGTCGCTTCAGCAGGCGGGATTACTGGTGCTTGTCAGCCTCTTCTGCCCAAAGGCTTCGTCGTCCGGAGGTGCTCACTGCGTGTTTGAAGGGTCAGAAGTCACACCCACGCGTGTTGAGGATTGGGGGTCCCACGCAGACGATATCCAGCACCGAAGCGGGTTTGCAGCGGCGGCAGGGCCGCAGCCGTGTGTCTGTGGTACGACGGCGCCCGAGAGCGAGCTCAGCGCCTGCCTTCGGAGCGGACTCGCGTGGGGTACCGGGACGGAAGGGGGAAAGAGGAGCCCCCTGCTCCAAAAGAGGATGAAGGCTAACGGATGGCTGCAGGCAAACGTCACGGGGTGAACAAGTCATTTTGCAGGACGGCGAGGGTCCCGCACCCAGCGGCTCGCACGTCGTCAGGGTTTTTAGGCCCTCGCTCCGCAGGAGCAGAGTAAGACAGTCTTTACGCCTGTACACGTGTTCAGAGTATCAGTGGAGTTTTTATACATCCGAGCGGTTTGCTGGCATGGATCCACTTACAGAGGAGTTTAAACTAAACCAAAATGTCTTTTTCTGGTTAAGTTTTTCAGTATTTTTGCCCTCCAGCGTGACTGTGCACTTTTAAATGTTCTTACTCTCACGGTGTTTAGTAAGAGGTGCTCCAGATAAGTCTTTACAGATAAATTAAATGTGCCCTGAAATAATTTTAGGTCCAGCTCCCGCCACTTCCTGTATGCAGTGTAGGAATAATGCGTTATTTTTTGGAAAAGGTACTATGAATAACATCAAACACTGGAACTAGTCAGGAGAATTAAAACTGGAGTTGCAAAAGCCAGGCCTGGAGTAACTGATACGTGCTGCGTGTTGTGAATGAATGCTGCACTAATTCTCTATTTTTGGCAGATGCAGAAGGCCAATGCAAGAGAATGGGAGGTATGAATGACGTGAAATGCAACACTGTGACACTCAGACAAACTTTTTCATGCAATACTGTCACTATCTCCTTCTGTCACAAGTTACAAAATTTTGATCTTCCTCATGCGCTGCCAGTAGGCACTCATCTTCATTGAGCTGGGCAGCCAGAAGGATAACAAAACAGCCTCCAAAGGTCTGAGTTTGACATTCAGTTGTCTAACTTAGAATAATAATCAATGATATCATGTGAAAATATATCTACATATCATTCATGAAATTTATTGCCAAAATTGAACACCGCAGGATATTGCACAAAGTTCCAGAGGGAGCATGAGGGTGAATAATGGAGTAGTCATCCTTTCCTGGCAAAGATCGCTCACGAAAGCACGAGGAGGGGTAGCAGTATGAGCAGAACATTTAGAGAACACTCGGCAGTCCCTCAGGGGAACAGATATGCTGTGAAATCATCATTTTGTCTGAGTTATAGATGAGAAAAAAGAGTTCATGCCACCAGAATTTAGTATTAAATGAGTTCCCATTGTTATGTACAAATGCATGTAGAGGAAAAAAGTAATAAGTTCGAGAACACGCTAGTGACAAGACTAAAACTACTACTGAGATAGATGAAAAACCAGCACAGCAGTTTATGCTATGGAAAGCAGTAGGTTCAAGGTTGGCATGATCCAAACTCATTGAAAACAATAGGAGTTTTCAGTGACTTGGCAGGAGAGGTCTTTTATCCAGTCATGTAAGTGACCTGCAACTCCTCAAGTTCATGCTTCTCTTGCCAAAAGCTTTCCTTTTCACACAAGTCCACACCCTGAGCCTGCACTAACACAGCCGGCTCTGCTAGCTCAAAACTGGCAGCTTGAGTGAGATGAGCAGAATTTACTTACATAAATCAAGTATTTGGGTTAACATTTGTCATACAACTGAAGACAAACGCAATGTTTGAGTACAATAACTGGCGCTTACTTGGCAAACACATAAATATTTCACTAGAAAGCCAGATTGTGCTTTAGTCTTTAAATCTTCTGCGGATAATTAAATCAGCTAGTCACGAAAACAGACTTCCTTAAGCTCAAGCATGACCTTCCGTATTTCTGACTGGAAGTTTCAACTGAAAATTAGCATTTAAGCATGGCCATGCAAGGAATGGCTTTTTATGCACAGTCTGCCTTGGGTGGTGCAGGAGCCTGCCGCGTATCTTGACTGTGTTTTCCTGTGCGCAATGAATAGCCCACAAACTGGGCTTCCCCGTTACTCTCTTGGTCGTCAGCTGCTCCCCAAACCTCTGCCTTGCTGTAGCAAGTTTGGGTATCCCGGGCTTCAGCAGCTCGGGCCGCGCGGGACTGCGGTGACAGCCGCCCGCCCAAATCCCCTCAGGAGCCGCCAGCCGGCCTCCCGCGCTCCCGCCGTCCCTCCCCCGCTAGCCGGGCAACGCCCCCTCAGCTGCCCGCCCAATGCCGTTCGGCGCCCCGCTCCTTCTGACAGGACAGCTCTCCCCGCCTCGTTCTGATTGGTTCCTCGCCCCGCGGCTCTGCCCCTGCTCCGTGCTCACTGGTTTCTCCCGAGGGCGGGCCCCGCCTCCTGCGCCTCAGGGTTGAGGCGGTCCCTTTCCGAACGGTCCCTCAATGGCCACCGTAGCGCAGGCCGTACGTGGCAGTGGGGCCGCGCCGGCCTATGAGCGGCGGCCCCGTGCCCCGGAAGGGGCGTGGCGCGAGGCGGAAGCCCCCCATCCCTTTTCCTGCTGGCCCGCCGCTCGGTGCCCCCTCCCGCTGGGCTCCGCCATGTCGCCGGTGCGGGCGGTGCTGGCGCTGCTGGCCGCGCTGGCGGCCCCGGCTGCCGCCTACTTCGTCAGCATCGACGCGCACGCTGAGGAGTGCTTCCTGGAGCGGGTGCCCTCCGGCACGAAGATGGGGCTCATCTTCGAGGTGGCGGAGGGAGGCTTCCTGGACATCGACGTGGAGGTGAGGCGGGACGCCGCCGCGGCGGGCTGCCCTTGGGCCGCGGGTGCCGTGCTGAGGGGGAGGGCTGCCCCGGCGGCCGGGCCCTGCGTGCCGGGTGCGGGGGTGGGGAGGCCGTGGCGGCTCGGGGCAGCGCCCGGGAGGGCAGCGGCGTCGGTGCCCTGTGGAGGCGAGGGGGCGAACGCCGGTTTGAGGGGGGTTGAAAAACCGTCCGTGAAGTTTGGGACGGTCCTGCCTCGTCGCCGGGGCTCCGTGGGGCGGTCTCGCCGTCGGCTTGCTGGACAGGAGTGCTCCCGGGCCTCGGCGGGTGGCCTGGGCGGTCCGGGAGGGGACGAGGTGCCTCGGCTAAGGCTGCTCGTCGTTTCCGCTGTTGCTGCGGGAGGCAGTCTTCATGCTTTCGGGGCCGTTCTCTGGAGGTTTTCTTCGTTATTCTGCTCGGTGTAGGCTTGTCATAATAAACTGTTTGGTGGGAAGAAGGAATAGGATTGCTCTTTACAAAAACCTGTTGCTTATTCTGGGAGCAGCGCGTCTCCCCTTGAATCAGAAGGTGTTGTCTTTAATCAGGTTGTTTGCTGTCTGCAAAGTTGTAGGTAAGTCCTTTTCCTCAATGAGGCCTCACTCACACCAGTAGGAGAATAATAAAAAAGAATTTCTTCTGTCTTGGTGAAGAGTACATAGTTGTTTGGGATAAATTCATCGTGAGAGAGTTGTTGCTGAGAATGAACATAATTGTTTAAAATTACGCATCGCTCGAATATGGGACAGAGTCAGGAAGCTATGAAATCCCATTCAGATGTCACTAACGGAAGCTCAGCAGCAGCGTTCGGTGGCCTGATGGGATGGAAGTCTTAAGATCACAGTCACCCTGAGCGCTCTGTATTCAGGCCCATAGTCCATTGGAAACAGTAACTGCAGCAATACACAACTGTAGTCAGTTACTATTGTATTGTCAGTACAATAGTATTGACGTATGGGAGAATGTCTTTCTTCCCTTTTTGTTTTCCTTCAAATGTCAGACATAAGGTTTCCCCTGCAGTTAATTTGGCTAACAGCCAGGGCTGTCAATAGCTGGTTTACTTGTTCTTGAATGCTTCTTATCTTGAGTATGGAAGGTCAGTAATCTTGGCCAGTAAGAGAGGCTTATGTATGGTGTTCTTTACCAAGAAGTTTTTTGGTTTGTTTTCATTTAAAAAAAAAAACCAAAACAACTCTGTGCAGAAAAACACATCACTGCTGTTGACTTGTGAGAGGGAAAGTATTAAGAATGCCAAACCAGTCAGATTACAGATGGTATTGGTAAATCTGACCGGATAATTTCAGAATATGCATGCAGTGCTGTAATGGTGTATTTAAAACTGCTGTATTTTAAATAAAATGTATGATAATTTGTTTTCCCCATCCAGATTACAGGGCCTGATAATAAAGGAATTTATAAAGGCGATCGAGAGTCCAGTGGAAAATACACGTTTGCCGCCCACATGGATGGGACTTACAAGTTTTGCTTTAGCAACAGAATGTCCACCATGACTCCCAAGATAGTGATGTTCACTATTGATATCGGGGAAGCTCCAAAGGGGCAAGACATGGAGACAGAAGGTGAGGAAGACTCCTGTAAAGAAATTAGCTCTGGCTCAGGAGCTTTTTCCCTATGTGCATGACTTCTGAACTTGACTAGGAATCTCAGAATTCCTATTTCTTCAGGCTGTCTATTTAGCTGTTCTCTTTTAAAATGGATATGGATGGTTTTAGACCTCATTACACGATTTAGCGCAAAATCACCAGGGAATCACTCGGCCATCTGCAGAAACTAATGCTTTCATCCTTAGTCTTTTCATCGGGTTCATTCTCTGATTTCTAGTTTGCTCAGCAGTATGTAGACTACTACACGCATTAGTTGAGCTCTTTGATAAATGTGCTAATATAAAAATTTTCTTAGCTGTGTAAATTACTGTTTTATCTGCAGCCTTTTGTCCTGTACTTGTGTTCATCTCTTACACTTTTCTCTAGGTGGTGGAGATACCTGGGATGGTATGTGTACTGCTTTTTGAAAGCTCATTAGCATCTTGTCTTTTGCATATGTTTATTCACTAACAGCTAACGTTTGCTTTTTCTCTGTAACATTTGTTTGTAGCATGAGAATGTCTTTTTTAATAAACTACATAAAAGGTCTGATTCTGAGCAATGCTGAGCACCTGCAAGCTTCCATCGAGAGGTTTATGTAGTTAGCAGCTCTTGGGATCAGGTCCTTAAACTGTCCATGACAGTTTGTCTTCAGGTGGTTATTTATGGCTAACAGAAGACTTAATCAGGAGTTTTAGGTGAAATTAAACTAAAACACTGAACATCCAAGAACACTGGATATTTTAGACAGTATTTGCTTTCTATTGCTAAAGTGGGTGTTGAGTAATGAAGGGCTTTTGGAAGCAATAAGCTCCTTCTTTTAGCTTACGAATTATCAGTAGTGTCACAAGGGGAAAAACTTCAAACTTGTAATTTGCTGTAAAAGAAATAAATGAATGTATTGGGTAACAAGTGACAAAGTTTTTGCCTTTCTAGCTAGTTAGTGATTTCTAAATAAAAAATTCTTGTTTTCTGTTTTCGCAAGCAAATAACTGTGTGCATTGAGTGCTAGATATCACTTAAAAAGTAACAACTTCCTAACTTCTGTTTTTCTCCAGAAAGACTCAGTTAAATCTTTTATTGTGTTGTAAATAGTAGTGTAGCTTTAAATTTTTAGGGCAAACACTTTTTCTTGAGTGTATTTTTTTGGAGTGGGTATAAACAATCCCTGCAACTGTAATTTCTTCTCTTACTGATAAACTGCACTTATTGCAATGACCAGTTGGCAGTGAAAGTAGGGGATTTACGTTATTAGCAAAGTGAGTGTGGTTTACACAACTATTTAGATTTTAATTGTAACTTGTATGAGTTATTCTCTGGTCCTCTCTTTGACTCTTCCCCATAAGATGTGTATTTTGAATAGCTTTATTTTCAGATTGTGATCTGAAACACTTAGTTTATAAATAAAAACGTAATAAGGTAGCTTGAAAGTCAAGTATGTCCCTTCAATGGCAAATGTGTTGGTTTTTGTGACTTTTTTTAAGAGAGCTGATTGCTCGGGGTGTGTCTGTGGAATGGTATCTTGAACTTCTCTTGATGCTAGAGAACTTTGAAAATTACTTGCATAATTTATAAATTTGTAAATGGACAGTTCTTTGAGCATGAGTGTATTTAAAAGATGCTGTGATTGATGTCAAATCGCTAAATCTTGGATCTCTGATCCTTCCATTTGCTGAACTCTCTCAAGCTAGTTTCCTGTTATCATTGGTTTGGTATTTTCCTTTTCTGCTTTCACGACATACCAGAACCTGAAGCCAGTTCCTGCCCTCTGCAAGG
Source organism: Haliaeetus leucocephalus (assembly GCF_000737465.1). Taxonomy (NCBI): domain Eukaryota; kingdom Metazoa; phylum Chordata; class Aves; order Accipitriformes; family Accipitridae; genus Haliaeetus; species Haliaeetus leucocephalus. The sequence goes on from NW_010973276.1 coordinate 4,112,491, forward strand.
CCCCTTTGGCATTGTTTCTGCTGAACGCTGTGCTTCAGCTAAACTGGAAGATCACAAGATATGAAATGTTGCTTCAGAAAGTGATCTCGTTTTGCCAGCATCATGATCTTAAGCTAAATTCTAAGTCGTTCTATTTTTGCAAGCTTAACAACTAGGAAAAGCTGTAATGTTAAGACAATTTGCTTGGAATATGTTGGACGATATTGGCAAAATAGATACTAGTGTGTGGTATTGATCTCGTGTTCTTACATTCTGTTTTTCTGGAAAAGTATGCTCATATTGGAAATAAGTGGTCTCTACTGACTCTAAATTGTGTGTCTTCTGCCTTCTAGTCGGATGTGGAGAAAGTTTTCCCATTTATTAAATACCATAGAGACGTGTTAGGAAAAGCGGCACTAGGAAAGCTAAACTTTACTTTGCTGTAAAGATAGAAAGTTTTCAGCTGTACAGACTGCATTTTTCAGAACTTCTTATGCAACAAGAAATTAAGTGTAACTGTTCATAAATTTTAACAAGTTGGTTTTTGAGTCAGTAACAGACTTTCTGATGCTTCTGAAATTATTCCGCAGCTCATCAGAACAAGCTAGAAGAGATGATTAATGAGTTAGCAGTGGCCATGACAGCTGTAAAGCACGAACAGGAGTACATGGAAGTTCGTGAAAGAATACATAGAGCAAGTATGTGTCTTTGACTTAAATGCCTTCTCCCCTCTCAGATGAACTTACAAAATGTGATTTAAAATACAAGCCCATGAAAGCTATTCCAAGTTACTAAAAAAAAAAAAAAAAAAAAAAAATTAAAACAAGTTCTGAAGGACCTGCCCACACAGTAAAGAATGTAGTTGATGTTTCAATCTTCTTTAAATTGGCTTACCTCTTATGTAATAGATTGTTATGCAAAACAATCTTTCCTTAATTGGTGTAAATTCTGTAGTTCTTTGAATGGCATATTCACGAAGATATCAGTAATGGTATGGTTCCCAGGGCTAGACTTTGGTTGAATTATTACTTCATCCTTAAAGTGGGTGTAGCTTAATAATTGAGCCAAAGTGGTGGTTTTTTTTTAATATTTTGCTGAAATAGAGCAGAACTACTGTTGTTTCCAAGTATAGAATATGGTTAACTCTCGAGTGACAACCCTCACTTTCTGAAATACAGCTTTAAAGTATGACTGAGAGCGCTAAGTGGTGCATTAGGGGAAGCCCAGTGAGAATAAAGGGCAAATATTTTTAATGTAAAAATACAACATTATATTAAAGCACTGTCCTCTTAACTTTTTGAACCTATGAGTATCTCCAGTTTTATGACTTTTGTTACTAATGGTCTGATTTAAGAAAATGCTGAATTTTTAGAACCAAAGATGATGAACCTTTAGAAATTGCCCACTTGACTTTGAGACTGTAATATGCAACCGTTACTTGAAAAAGCAAGTGGCTTCTGTTTGGCAGTTACAAGCTTCTGTCTGGCCTCTTTGAAGGTGGGCAGAATAGAGAAAGGTGCTGCAGTGTATGTCCAAAGTTGAGGTTAAAACCAGATGTTTTACCATTGCATAGCACAGTTCAAGCTGTTCAGAAAAATACCCCCTCCTCAGCTCTCAGATCTCATCTCCAAGATTGCAGAGTCCTTCTGGGACACTTGTAATGACATGATACAAATATCAGTGGTTTATGTGCAGTACTTCAGTTTCAGTGACAAAGTGTGTCTTAAGTTTGTTTTAAATGCTTTGTTACTTACTACTTTTTTTTTTTTTTTCCAGTTAATGACAACACAAACAGCAGAGTGGTTCTTTGGTCATTCTTTGAAGCTCTTGTACTAGTTGCTATGACACTGGGACAAATCTACTACCTGAAGAGGTTTTTTGAAGTCCGAAGGGTTGTTTAAGAGTACTTTTCTGGTCCCGGATTTCAGTTCACTGTCTACCAAACATCCTGGTCACAAAAAAGTCATTTAGTTTCTGAACCCTCTTTACTGAACTGTAAAACTTATTTGCTTATGTTCCTTCCTAGTTAAAAATGAATTGTTTTTATATATCTTCTGTAGCAAAAGCTGTGCTGAAATCTTGTCACTTAATTGGCATAATTTTTTTCACTTAAATCTGCCTAGTCTGTATGCTAAGCGAGGTCCAAGCAAGCTGCAAATGCTGTATTTCAGCTGTAGTAACAAGCGATGTTGATGTCTTTTCTAACTTTTTTTTCCTGTTTTCCTAAGTACTTGCAGTTCTATCTAGGGAAACGGTACAAGGCCCTAACATGACTGTTTGCATTTCTGACATCTTTAACCCTGCAGTAGGTGTTATGAAATCAAAATAATCCCTTCTTCACTTACATAAACTGCCAAGGAGAAGCGATTGGAACTTTGTTCTGATAATGAACAGAAGACAGCTGACCACTTCCGATCTAGTATTCATACCTAGTTGCTATTTAAAAGAAAGTCTTCAGTAACGATCCTAATTACATCAACTTATTCCCAAAGTTCTTTTAAATTAAATGGTCGAAATGAAAATACATTTTCTCCTCTCATTACCGAATGTTCATCGTATGGTTTTTAGTCTTTCACAGGTTTTATATCGAAGCCAGTTGTGTGCAGTGTCTTGGCAAACAATGGTTAACCCTTTGGTTTTTGCAGGTCCAAAGCTCAGACTGTTGGCGCTCTTGCAGAATGCGTTAGTGTTCAGGAAATCTGGATTCCTGGTGCCAAAGGGTTAATGATTCTGGGGGTTTATTGCGATGCTATGCAGCCCTTGTATTTAAGTTAAGTGGCAGTCTCTGCCATTATCTGATCATAATTAGCATAATGCTAAATACTGGTGTGTTTTTGTTTTCAGGCACATGTAGATTTGTTTTTGTATAAAGTTACTTTCCTTGGTATCTGAAGATTGGTTTAAAAATTAAAGAAGCGTCTGATGTGGGTGCTGAGCCAGGATTATGTTGTGACTGATGTATATTAGTTGTAATCATTTTTGGGGGTGGGGTGGGGTCTTTTCCAGGGGTGAGCCTCTACAAGTAACACACAACAGTTTTGTACAATTAATTTAAAATTTGTTACAGGTTTTCATGTTCCAGGTAAAGTTTTTTCAACCTTGGGCAAACACTTGCAGCAGTTCTTCAGAAAGGTGGCTGTTACACCTTATTGTAACTGTTGTGTGCCAATATTTTTGTGTAAAACACTTAAAATTGAATTCTAAGATGTACATTTAAAAATTGCTTGTGAATCTAAATATGACCCAGGTTCGATAAATAAACAAATTCTTTAAAAAAAAAAAGTGACTTTGTATTTTTTTTTTGTCTTTGATACTTTAAGGAAGTATAGTTTAGCACAAAGCTTTTTCACAGAGTATCTCTTAGGATATCAGGAATTCATCCCACTCCGTGGGCAGGTAGAAGAAATCGCAGGTAATTCTAAACGTAGAATGGGTTTGCTGCTCCACCCCGGGCAGCTGGGTGTCACAGTGCTCCTGTATGACCCGCAGAAGTACTTGCTATGATAGGCCGCTTGCCACAGGAATATGATTTTTTTACTATAGCCGGGTGTTTACTGCCCAGTTCTCTCTGAGAGGAGGCAAAAAACCCACAGGGTGAGGCGGGAGGCAGCGGCCGCGGAACCGAGGTGCTGCGGCGCCTGTTTCCGGGCGGCCCCGCCGAGGCCGGACCCCGGGGCGTGGGGGGAGAGGCGCCCGTCCAAGATGGAGGCGATGACTGAGGGGAGCTGGGAGTCGCTGCCCGTGGCGCTGAGTCCGGGCGTGCTGCAGGCGCTGCGGGAGCTCGGCTTCGCCCGCATGACCCCGGTGCAGGTGAGGGGACGCTCCCCGCCGGCCCCAGGCCCGCGGTTGTCCCGGGGAATGGGGAGCCGGGGCACCGGCGCGGAGGCAGGGCCTGAGGAAGGAGGGTGCGGGCGGTGCCAGCAGCGCCTGGGCCAGCCCGTGCTGGTCTGGGGACGGGCTGCGCCGTCCCCTCTGGGCGGTGTCGGTGGGCTCGGTCGCAGCCCCGAGGGCGCAGGTCGGAGCAGTCACTGGATTTTGTAGCAGCCCTTGGCTTCCAGTCACTGGCTCTGCCTGGGTAATGGTTAGAGAGAGCTTGGATGTCTTTTGTGGGCATTTAGCCTCTGTGGGACTTACTTCCACTGTAGCCAATTCAACTGTTCATGTGATGTTTTTCTTTTTTTTAGTCTGCCACCATTCCGCTCTTCATGAATAACAAAGATGTTGCGGCAGAAGCGGTGAGTGCTTTTTCTTGGTTGAGTCTGTTGCTTTTCTTGGTTTGTCTCTGGAGCTGAGGGAGGGCTGACTCTGTTTCCCGTCTCACAGGTAACAGGCAGTGGCAAAACCTTAGCATTTGTCATTCCCATACTGGAAATTCTTCTCAGACGGGAAGAAAAATTAAAGAAAATGCAGGTAAGATCAAGTTATTCAGTTCTGAGTATATTTTTATGACGTGCCAACAAGATCTGGGGACTTCAGGAAAAGTACCAATAAGGCAAATTGCATACACATAAAGTGACTATGTGCTCAGCTCTTTGATATAGCAGTAACAGCAAACTGTTTAAAACTTGAAAATAAACATTAGGATGCTTTCTTTGCACTTAGATACAGCTTCTTATTTGACATGGTCAAAACAGGTTTCTGAGCTGTTACAAAAATGTCTTAAAATATCAAATACAATGATGTACTGCAAACAAGAGTCTTTGAATGCTTTTTAGCATCCATTGACTTGGAATACATTTTACTGTATGGGGAGCTTGCACTGTTACTTGCTATTAAATTTCATTATTAGATACTGTTCTTTGAGCAGAGGTATTTTGCGCATTGGTATAATGCCTCTTCCATAGATATTTTGTGTTATTTTGTATACTTTATTGTGTTTCTATGGAAATGTTTAGTCTAAAACTGGGATCATAAATACGGCTCGTATTCGCTTAGCTTGTAAGGGAGAATTTTGCCCAAATCTTACTTCTAGTCTGTTATTTTCCACAAATTCCTTTTGTTTTTCGTGTGCAGGTTGGAGCTATAATTATCACACCAACGAGAGAATTAGCTATTCAAATTGATGAGGTGCTATCACATTTCACAAAACACTTCCCCAGGTTTAGGTGAGTGAACTTTAGGCTTGTCGTGACCACAGTTCCTTTTTTTTTTTGGACTTCTGTCATTCATACACTAGCAAAACTTAAAGATGACCTAAATCTTTCTGTTTTATTGTCTTAGTCAGATTCTTTTAATTGGTGGTAGGAATCCCATGGAAGATGTTGAAAAGTTTAAAGAACACGGGTGAGTTGATTGTCAATAACTTTTGTCAGTGCCTTGCAGCCATGGTTTTCTCTGTGTCCTTAGGGTTTTGAGATTAGGGCTTTGGTCTTGCTGGTGCTAAAATGTGATGGTAATGCATGAGTAGGTTAGGTGTATGCTGAGGAAGTTGTGGATTCTTTTCCTTGGGTGAGATACGCCATAATGAGACAACAGGAAAGGATCATATGTGAAATCAGTATCATTTACATGCTGTTTGGGTGAAGAACAGTGTGCAGCATGGTGAGCTGAAAACTCTTCACTGAATATTTCAGTTCCTTCTTTCTTGTAAATGTTGTACTAGCAGTAGGCTCTAGTGACATTGAGACTGTGCTGATGAATAATTTTCTGGAACTGGTGCTCATACTGATGATGAAGTCTTGAAGCAATCATATTTGCCACTGGCTTTTGCATAGAGGTACCAAATATTTCTTCTAGCTGATAGTTGCTTTCCATAGTTGCTGATTATATTCTAAACTTTTCTTATCACAAATGGTGTGCTTTCACCTGATTGTTTTTCTCCCATCAACATAGTGTCTGAAAGGCACTGAGACATGAATAGAGTTAGAAGTGACAAAATGAAATTGTTTTATTGAAGAATGCAGTCAACTTGTGTACAGGTTTGTGCTGCGGTAATAATGTTGGCAGCTCCCCCAAAGTCCTTATCTTGCACAGTTACCAAATTGCTGCATGTCTTGTTCACAAACAGTGGGAACATCATTGTAGCTACACCAGGCCGCTTGGAGGATCTGTTCAGAAGAAAAGCAGACGGGCTGGATCTAGCAAGTTGTGTGAAGTCTCTTGATGTGTTGGTATTAGATGAAGCAGACAGACTTCTAGATATGGGCTTCGAAGCAAGGTATTTAAATAATAAATTTTGGTAATACTTCTGAAGTTTTAAGTGAGTTCATATATGATTGATGTGAATGAGCGTGGCCTACAATGACCTCTAAAGTTAGATTTCTTCTGTTTTGTTCTTTTATCTCTCCTTGCTCCGAAGGCTACATAAAGCAATTGCTAAGGGGGAAGAGAATCAGGAAAGAGTGGATCCTTGATGAATACAAAGTTTAAAATGTCTTTTTTTCTGATCTATATTAGCACATGCTATATTAATGCTTGATTAAGTATCATTATTTACACATCAGAATGGCTTAAAACACTTCAACAAATAAGCTTTGATGTCTCTTTACTCTTTCTCTCAAAGTTAAGGTAATTAGTTCAATAGAAGATTGGCATTTGATAATAAAAACTGTTTTGTTTGTAAGCTCTTACTTCCAGTGATTAAACTTCTTTCTGAGGGAAGTCTTGGGACAGTTATGTTTTACATGTGCTTACTTGCAGTTTAAATGCCATTCTGGACTTTTTGCCCAAGCAGAGACGGACAGGTCTGTTCTCAGCAACTCAAACTCAAGAGGTGGAGAACCTGGTGAGAGCGGGCCTCCGGAATCCTGTCCGCATCTCCGTGAAAGAGAAGGGAATGGCAGCAAGCAACACACAAAAAACTCCAACACGACTGGAGAACTATTATATGGTGCAAACCTCTGTGCTTTGCGATGGTTTCTTGTTCCCCTCTTCTTTTTTCCTGGTTCTATCAATAAGTTTTTAAGTCTTGGCCGGTTAGGATCACATTAATAGAGGAACGAGAAATCTCAAAGACTTTTGCAGGTTCTCCAAAGATCAGTAACCAAGCTAAGGAGAAAGATGTAAATTAGCAACCCTCTTGTTTCCTGCTCTGTGGGTTTTGTTTAGCTGGCCAGGAGTTGTAAACCTAAACTAGCTGCAGTGCTGTGGCTCCTTGACCTGCTTGTAGTGAATGGGTATGGGACGAGACTTTGGCAAGTCCAGAAAAGTGGCTGAGGGATACTTGAGGTAATACTGCAGGAGAGGTATTGTGGCTGGGGATGGGAAGACTGGGAGCTTAAGTATTTGTTTTTACTTAAGATACATAAAAGAGTAATATTCCACATGATGAACTGTGGTACAAATGGTCAGTATTACGAAATTATGCCTGTAGGCATTTATCAGTGCACAATGAATGGAGGAAACTGGCAGATCACTTTGTATCAAGTCCATTTTCTTATTTTTTTTTCTTTTGCATTGTATAGATCTGCAAAGCAGATGAAAAATTTAATCAGTTGGTGCATTTTCTTCGACAGCACAAACAGGAAAAACATCTAGTCTTTTTCAGGTAATTCTGTTTGTGTTTCGTTGTGAAAACAGTGTGGTGTTTTATTACTTAAATTCCAAAACTGTGCCCTATGTTGACAAGGACACAACTATTTTAAAAAGCGATTAATTTTAATAGTTATCTTGTAGAATATGGTGCCTAAAAAGAGATTGATCATTGCTTCATGTCAGGATTGTGTTGAACTTTATTAAGCAAAACATAAATTTTATATGCATTTTTAAAGTAAGGCATTCTAGATGAAATTATGATGTTAATTATAAAAATGATGTACATATTTTGAATAAAAATAGGCAATAGTGTATATTTTTGAAAGGTCTCAGACCACTCTAGCTTGGCTGTCTAAACCAGATTAAAAATGCAGCGTAATCTTTTGCCTTTATGTCTGTCTGTATCACAACAGCACGTGTGCCTGTGTGGAATACTATGGGAAGGCTTTGGAATCCTTAATTAAACAAGTGAAAATAATGAGCATTCACGGGAAAATGAAGCACAAGCGTAACAAGATCTTTACTGAGTTTCGGAAGCTCCCAGGGTAAGAACATATGAACAGGCTAAGCCAGCCAAAAGTAAGAATAGTAAGGGATATGTAATTTTGTCTGCCACTTTAGTGCAGAAGAGTGGCGTTGTGCTGAGGAGAAAGATGCTACCAGCTGGTTCTGAATGTGTTTATGATACAACAAACTACGCTTAGGTACTCAAAGTATGATCACAAACAAAGTGCAAATGTGACTGGAGCATGTCCAGCCTAATTTAGATAATCCGTGTGGCAGCATGGAAGGTGCAGGGACACGGATTTAGGATATCCTGCAGCCTGGGACCCTCTGTAGTTTGTGCTGCTTGCTGGCCAAACATAGCACTATGAAGCCCATCATTACTGCTGCTATCAGTGCTACTATTTTAACTGGGCACACTGTACCGTCACATGCTACAAATGCACATTAGCCTTGCTGTGTAAACGTACCATCGATAGGGAACCTTTTCCTGATTGGTAACCAGAGTGGAGAACCAGGATACTCTTTTATTAGTATATGAACAAGAATATGGCCACACAATGCTGTAAGTTACCTGCAGAAAAGTATTTGTCAGCTTCGCAGGATGTTGTTAAGAGACTCTTGCCTCATTAGCTGTCTTTTTTTTTATTGCATGGGACCTGAGTTTTAGCATTTTATATTATGAGAAAAATAATTACCAGCAGACTGGAAGAACAACTTAAATCTTTTAATAAAACTTTTACAGTATTCTGTTCAGCCGTGGTGGATGCCATGGTGATTTAAAAATAGAACTTGTAGTAAGGAATTGATTTTTCTTAGTGATCTAATGTAAATCACATTCCTTTTCATAATGTTATGTAGAATTTTAGTTGGTGAAAACTGCAACTACCTTACAATATTTTTTCTCTTTTCAAAAAACAAATGTTTTAAAATGTTTTGTTCCTCATTTTCCAGTGTAGATGCAGAATACACAGCAGGGGGGAGACTGGCTCTTCTCAAATGACAGTTTAATGAGAATACGCTTTGCTTTTTTTTCTTCCTAGTGGCATTTTAGTTTGCACTGATGTGATGGCCCGTGGCATAGACATTCCAGAAGTACAATGGGTTTTACAGTATGACCCACCTAGCAGTGCGAGGTACAACTTCAGATCTTAAGAACCTTTACTCTACTTGTGGTCATGTTACTGTACTGTTCAGATATAAATTGGGAACCTAAACTGTGGAAAACATTTAATCGCTGCCTGGAAGTTAGTCTGAGTGAACACACAAAACAGTGCATGAACAAGGGAGGTTGAAACACTGCAATTTTTGTTGTAACTGCTGTGAATTGAAATGACTTTGTGTTGCGTGTGCTTAAGTCAAATGAGTGGTCGCCACTTATATTTGTGTGAAGAGGCACTCTGGTGTAAGGGTTAGTATGAGAGTATCAAATAAATAACGAGAAGTAAGACACTAGGGTGAATGAGAACAGAGATGAGAGGGGGGACAGAGCTCTTCAAGGAATGGTACATTGAAAGCTCACGTGAAAGCTGCTTTTCCATGTATTTTAACTTCCATTGTCATAATTCTCCCTACAACCTGCTTAAACTTTACCCCCAAAACAGATAAGCCTTGCTTTAGCATACAGTCCTAACAATTGAGTGGCACTGCTACACATCTCTTGTATTGCATTTTACTAATTCCTGTTGGTTTAGTTCAAAAGTATATAGCACTCTCTATTTTCCATTCCACAAGATTTGCCCTTTTACTGCCTAGTACTTTAAAATCAGACTGAGCATCTCCTGTTAAGTTAGCTCTGTATTGTGTTGTTTCAGTGCCTTTGTGCATCGGTGTGGTCGAACAGCACGGATCGGCAATGTAGGCAGTGCACTTGTATTTTTGCTTCCCATGGAAGAATCTTATGTTAACTTTCTCTCAATCAACCAAAAGGTTAGTAAACTTTTATTCTACCTCAGAGCAGGAAAGAGCAAGTGGACAGGCTTACTGATAGGAGTTCTGAAATCAGAATTTGTAGAACTTAAGGTCATATGCATAGGTCATGTTTTAGCAGAGCTGCACAATTAAAAAAAGACAAGAGCTGCTTATTAATCACCAAATGCAACTACCTTTTAGAACACGATTGCTCCCAGTGTTATCTCTTGAGTTTGTAACAGGAATATGTGATGCATTGAGCAAGGAAGGGCTCTTCATTTCTAAGGGTGTGTTGATTGAACATTTCCAGAAGGGCAGCACTGGCTTACAGTCCTACCCCCAACCCTGCCACCACCAGTTCATACACTCCACCCTCTCTGCTGTTTATTTTTAACTCGGATAATCTCCTGTGCCTGCTCCTTCATTTGTGGGATTACTTGTATAAATTATCTACAGGCCTGCTAATGAGAACATAGGTTGGTAAGGCATGAGATCATGAGATGATGTTACGCCTCTGGAGCTGCAGTGTGTGAACTCTTCTGCTGGGCTAGGACATCTGTTGTGTGGGGCTGTTGAAATAACCAAGCAGAAGGGGGAAAAGGGCTCAAAGCTGACTGAAGATTAACTGGGGAAGAAGTGTGTGTTTGAAGTTTCACAGTGCATTTAAAATCATTCGGCTGAACTTTTCCTTTGGTTTTGTATTTCTTCTCTGGCTTTCAGTGTCCCATGCAGGAAATGAAACCACAGACAAATGTGTTAGATCTTCTTCCAAAACTCAAGTCCATGGCCCTAGCTGACCGGGCAGTGTTTGAGAAAGGGATGAAAGCCTTTGTGTCTTATGTCCAGGCTTATGCTAAACACGAATGTAATCTCATCTTCCGAATAAAAGGTAATTCCCAGCAGAGGCTGGTATCTTTTACTGTTCTTTTCAGAAAACAGTATTTGGTTTGGGAAAAAACGTAGTCGTCTTGTCCACAAGCTTCAACCACTGATTCCTTATCTCAGACTTACTTTCTGCAGTATCAGATTCTGACAAAACTCTTATTTTTTTCAAGCAACTTGTTTCTCATTGTTTTCAAGAGAAAACATTTAATTAGTGAGTTTGACCAAACCGACGTAAGCATAAATAAAAGTGACTTAGTATTGTCACTAGTATTAAGTATAGAACGCAAACAATACAATAAGATGTTTTTTTCTGTGACTGACTTAGTGAAAGTAACTTTTTATCCAGCAGGAAACTGACTTTAAAATCTTTATTTTAACAGATCTGGATTTTGCTAGCCTTGCCAAAGGTTTTGCATTGTTAAAAATGCCAAAGATGCCTGAATTAAGAGGGAAATGTTTTCCAGACTTTACTCCAGTCACTGTTAATACAGACTCCATTTCATTTAAGGATAAAAATAGAGAAAAACAGAGACAAAAGCAATTAGAACAACAAAGAAAAGAAAGACAGGAAAATGGAGGGAAAAAGAAATTCATAAAGAACAAAGCCTGGTCAAAGCAGAAAGCCAAGAGGGAGAAGAAAAAGAAAATAACAGCTAAAAGGAAGCGTGAAGAGGTAAACTGTGTCCATTCTATTAAACTGCATGTGACTGCTGTAGCATAGATACATACTTTGAAATTGCAGAGAGCCATGGGATTTTAGGTTAATGGAACCGACCACTGTAAATTAACTTTTTAGGACCTTGACAGGCAAAGCATAAAAAAATTATAGAGAAGCTTTTTAAAGCCAAACACTAAAATAACTTCTTAGCACTCTGATGTTAGTCAGTAATGCTGCCAGCATAGGTAGCATAGATTTGTGTTTCTCAGAGGTCTGGCAGTATGGCATGATGGTAGACAGTACTTTATTTCTTTTTCTTTTTTTTTCCTTTTTTCAATTCTCAATGAGTGTAACTGAGAATTGGATAGCTTCTTAGGTAGAAACTGAGTATTATTTCCTGCTTGGATACTCCTGGCAAAATCTGAGTTGTAAGCTTCTCTTATGTTCAGCTGTACAGAATGAAAACCTTTTGGTGCTGTGTCTAATTTGTTGTTTTTCAACTGCCAACAGGGCTCCGATATTGAAGATGAGGATATGGAAGAGTTGCTGAATGACACAAGACTCTTGAAAAGATTAAAAAAGGGAAAAATTAGCGAAGAAGAGTTTGAGAAGAGACTAACAGGCAGCCAGAGTAGACTTAAAGTAGAAGCTGTTGCTGAACTAGAGTCTGAAGGTTGACAGTTATTCTAACACCACTTTTACATTAAAATACTGCCTATTTCAATAAAACTGTATTTTTCTAACAAAATAATGATGCAGAGAACAGAATTGATCTAACTTCTTCATAAAGAGACCTGGCATCCATAAAGACGTATGAACAAGCCTGCAGTTAAGAACAAAGCTAAAAGCACCACTCTTGTGTGGCGTGGCAGGAGCTGCAGGTTTCCATTAACAGCCTTGTGTAGGTTTTCATTTTGTTTTTTTCAGGTATGTACCACAGATCAGTAAGTAACAGCATACCTCAGAATGAGTTTGAATCACCATAAGGTATTTTCTTTTACAGTATCAAAATACTCCACCCATCTTTAAAATAATTTATTTTAGGTCCTTAGAAGCTGTAGTAACTTATGGACTTTTTTTTTTTAATAGTGGTCCATCCACATGTAAGTTTTGCTTTAAAAACTAAAGAAGGCTGATAATTACATTAATCCTTACAATGTTGTTTCTTTACTGTGTCCATGTAACTTGTATCATCTTCTTCGGTGACTATCACAGTTGTAAGAACTTGGAAGATGATACATCCTGTACAAAGTCCTCTGTTACAGATAGAGTTTAATAAGTTCATCACTGACAGCTGATGGAGTTAACACACCGAGGTCTGTAAACAGTAACGTAATTAGTGATGGTGATGTGTAGTCAATCCAGGGGTGCTCCTCTGTTAGATTCTGACTTGTTTTCAGAGTGTCTGCTTTGTACTAGAAGGAAATGGAGACCATTAGCTATTATACAACTGCAAGTTAAAACCTCTGGGGCAAGAGTGGTACTATAGTCTTGAGCAGATGTTTGTGGTAGAACTGAAGGAAGTCAGTTGCTTTAAAATGAGGCATAGGCTGATGCCACCTTGGTCTCAGCTATTTTATCTTGTGTATGAAGTACAATTTGTAGTTCTGGAGTGTATTGATTTAACTGTTTCTTGCCCTCAGCTGCTCCTGTGCCCCAAAGGAACCGCTTTAGGAACTACGTTAGTATTAAGACAAATTATGGCTGTTTGGCATGTGACTGTAACATGGAGCAACTCCATATTATGTAAAGTAAGCTAGAGTAGAGAGATCCAGATAAATGAAGACATGCTTAGATGAAAATTTTTCATAGACACATAAGTGTGCATGAAGAGGTGGCTAAGAAGTAATTTTAATTTCTCTTACCTTAAACTTATCTGGGACATCCTGCTGATTTAGAGGGAAAAGTCTTACAAACTTGAAACTTTCTGCTACCACATAAAATGGCTTATTCTGAGCTTTGGCACACACAGCAATTTGATTAGTGCCAATCTGTGGAGACAGATGGAGAACAGTCAGTGCTAGCATGACATAATATTGCCCAGTTTCCAACAATAAATAGACGTTTACTGGATAACATCCAAATAGAAAAGACTTTTCAGAAAGCCTTGAATTCTTCAGAGAAACCAAACTTTAAAAGTCTAGAGTTTACAGAATGATGTAGTAAACTCACTACCTATTACCTTGTTAATAATGCCTCCGCTTTCAACTACGCCTTCAGCACCAACTAACACCAGGTCCACTTTCTCCATAATGTAGCTGTTCAAAGGGGGGGAAAAAGCCAAGTCTTATTGGGTAATATGACAAATGACTTGCTGAACAGAACAGAAATTAGTAATTCAAACAGTCTTTCACTTTTCTGAACTAGTTTTATCTACCTATGTAAGTCCATATGCTGTTATACATTCTTGGAGTGAGCTTTCATCTGCTTCCCTGGCAGGAATATTAAGTAACTGTACCTTCTCCAGCCATAGCTGACCTTGGCAATTGTGTAAATGCTGGGAGAAGTTGAAATCTGACTAGGAATGATACTCGGTTACAGGAACATGGGTTCCTGTGGTAAGTTTACTACCTACACAGTGAAGTGTAACTGCGCCGTGATAACCTTAGCCAAATACATAGAATGCTCCTCATCTAATCCCCTTTCTTTACATCCCTCCAATGTGTTTTGTTAATTGAAAATATAAATCTAAAAAGAAAACCATCAACTAAGTGATTTGAATAGACTTAAGGTGTGAAACAGGACTTGTAGACTTGTCCACTCAAGCCACTGTCTTCCCTAGATAGAGGTGCGTTGGTAAGCAGACTGGTACATATTCTCTTGGAGGCAGTCTCTCAGACATTTTGCACTTAGGCAAGAATTGAGGTTCAGATGTATTGTCGTTCTTTTTTTTCTCATGTTTTGGACTTATACTAAGCAGTAATTTAGCAAGTAGCTTAAGAAACCCCAAAATGATAACACATGCAAATTAGGAAAAAAGTTGCCTTTTTGCATAGCACCTCAGTTCTTTTTTACAGATATCCCCAAGTTCTACACTTAGGTCTGACTCCTTTTTTCATTCTAACTCACAAACATCAAATACTTGTTTTGTAGCAGACATACTCTCCTAATCGTGCACTTAAAGGTATAACTTGTTTAGCTTGTTTGATGACTATGACTAAGTAACAACCTCTGTAGTTTGAACAAGCTTCTAGGAAACTTACATGTAACACTATCAAAATAAAATTGTGATGAAGAATATTAAGCTTTAATGATCAGACTTACCCAACTGCAGCATCCAGAATCACAGTCACAGGAATGTTCAGCTTCCTCAGGGCTTTTGCCATTTTTTGCCTATTAAAAGAACCACATTTGAAGCTTTATAAGGCTCTTCTTTAAAGGCAATGCTAGAAAAATATTGTCTGAAAGACTGAAACCCGTAACTGCCCATGTTCCCTTGCCTGTAGTTTTGGCTTATGATGTACCCTCTAATAGAAAATAAGTTCTTGTGTAGAAATGGAAACAAACAGGTCACAACAAATGCAACAAAAGCAAAGTCAGTTTGTTTTAGCAGTCAGGAGTTACAGCTACAGAAAGATGAGTCAGTGAACTATTATTAAGACGACAGATTACCTAAACTGTTTCAGCTTTTCCATCAATAGGGTGTAAGAAACAAGAAATAAAGCATGGGGTGCATTGCTAGAAGTTGTTTCAGTGAAGCTGGAAAATTGTATGTATTCCACTGAACATCTTTGATTCTAGAGAGAGACTGGTTAGCAACATGTATTATCCGGTATGTAGGATTTATTGCTTATACACAGTATATGCTCTGAAGAGGGAAAGCTTGCTCTGCTGCTATCAGTAATTAATATATTTTATTTGGCATCTTCAAACAACATTGTTAGAGAAATGTACTTTGCTAAGCTTAAGATAATATTGATTATTTTAACCTACTTTTGAAGCAGACAACTAGAAATCAGTTGTCTCCCATCTCCCAAGGGAAAAGTAGGTTGCCTGGCACTGACTGAAAGTTTGCAAGCCTTTGAGGAAAACGTAGATAACACTGCAATTAGAGTATTTAGTATGGGGAATTACTTGCCAATATTGTTTTTTTTTTTACTTGTCCAGAATAATGTGATATTATTAGTGACAGTTACCATTTAAAATGCTGCTAACAAGCCTAGCAGCTTTTCTTAAGGTATGACAGATTTGATGCTAGCTGTAACTTACACTGTTAACCCAGATAAAAAACAAATTAACGAGTACTTGCCCTGCTTGATCTGGCTGTGATTCAGTAACATAAACACTGAATCGCTTCTTTGACTCAACGGCTGCTTCTAACACTCTGAGGACCACTCTTGAGTAGGCATGTGTCAATATTTGCTGTCAAAAAAACCATAGTCAGATATTACTTTTGCTGAGCTTTGGGAAACGTTTACTTTTGTAAATGGTGTCATGGCTTTTACTTCACACAACTGTCCATCAGTGTTAAATAATAATGTATGTCACTTGTACTCTACAAATCATAGGATAGCAAACCACCCTGTAAGCCAGACGTTTTGTGGCCAGCCCTGATGCAGCTAAGGGGTGATGATCTAGTACCTTAAACGCAAACTTGAAGCTGTGACTCCTCAGCACCTCTTGGACTGCATGGAAATGGAAGTGGGGGAGGAAATGAGTCTTAACAAAATAGAGCGAAGGGTGATGTTACACCTACGTACTTGCAGAAGCTACCATCAGACAACGCTGTTGTGAACGTTAATAAATTTCACTCCCTCCCGCCCCCGCTCTGTTTTTCCATTACTGCAAGCAGCAGAGCAACAGAAGGAGAGTGACCCTGCCTCTGCCTACTTACAGCACCATCTCTGATGAAAGGATGACACAGCTTGGCGATTTTGTTCCTCGAGAGAGAGACTTTCCTCAGGAAGATCTCCCCACGCTCAATCATGATTTCTTTGCACTTGGAGTAGTCCTGGAAAGCACAGCGATGGCTGCTGTGAGGCTGGAGGGTCCCCCCAGCAGGCAGCGCGGCCGAGCAGGGGGACAGCCGCCCTTACCGAGTACTCCAGGGAGGTGAGGCTGATGAAGCGCAGGAAGAGCTCCCCGCCGGAGGAGACGGCCACCGAGGAGTCCACCCGAGACAGGGTGTCGATGGCGGCCAGCAGGCTGCTCCTCAGGCCCTGGATGGTCTCCCCTGCGGGGAGGCAGAGGTGCGCGGTCAGGGCAGGGCTGGGCCTCAGCCCCGCGGGCCTCGCCGTGGGGAGACCCGCGGCAGAGGGGAGACCCCGTCCCGCCCGCGGCTGAGGGGGGACCCGGGCCCACCTCGGTCCTGCTTGAGGAAGCCCAGCAGCACGCGGATGGCGACCACGGCCGAGGCGACGTCGGGGTCGTCCCTCAGCTGCGCCCTGAAGGTCTCGATCAGGTCTGCAAGGCAACGGGGCGCGGTCAGGCCCGGCGCTACCCCGCGCCGCCCGCCCCCCACTCCCATTTACCGTCCGTGCTCATGGCAGCGCCCGCTCCGCTCCGCTCCGCTCCCCTCCCCCCCCGGCCGCCACACCGCCCGCCTCGCCTGGGCGTGGCGCCGCCCGAGCGACGGGACCCGTTCGGATGACGTAGCGCCGGGCCGTGGCGTCATCTCCAGGCACCGGGAGCAGCTGGCGCTGCCCACCGGCGCTATGAGCGCGGGTGAGGCGGCGGGTTCCCGGGGAGCGCGGCGGTGGCGGGAGGGGGGAGCGGTCGCCCGGGCCCAGCGGGCCTCAGCCCTGGGGCCGGCCGGGCTGCGGCCGCTCCGGCGGCCGGGTTCCTTCCGGAGGAGGCAGAAGCGGGGCCGAGAGCGGGGCTCTGGGGCGCGTCCCCGTCGCCCCCGTGCCTCCTAAGGGAAGCTCCGCCAGGCCCGTGGGGCAGCCCGCGCTGCCAGGCCGGCAGGTTCCCCGTGTTCCCGCCGCGGGCCGGGCCGGGCTCTGCCCGGCTCCTCTGAACTGCCGGGGTCCGGGCGAGCCCCGCCGCTCGGGAGCCGTCGGTCGGCGCTGCTCGGCGTTTCGCACGGAGCTTGGAGTGACGCTGCTGTGTTGTCACTTTTTCAGATGATGAGCTGAGCCTGCTGGTCATCGTCGTTGACGCCAACCCGATCTGGTGGGGAAAGAAGGCGCTGGGAGAAGCTGAGGTATGTCTTCTGGGTGTTGTTACTAGTGATGGTGATTTCTGAGGGAAATAGCTTTTTTTTTTTTTAAAAGTGTTAGTAAGTAGGCAACAGGTGGGGTTAGTCTTTGATTTCTGAGGTATGCTAACGTTGTCTTCTAAAATGGATGTAATGGCTATTAGAATACTCTTTTTACAGTAGCTACCCAGCGTTGTGTGTTTGTCAAAGCTTTTTTCCTAAATGCTTGCTATTAAGAAAGGAAGCTTGTTCTGTGTCTTCAAATTCAAGTTCTTCTAACTACAGTTATTTATGAGATTTCTTCTAAATTGCTTAACTGTGTTATTGTGCTATATCTACTTTTGTCTTTTTTTTTTTTTTTTTTAGCAGTTCACCCTGTCAAAATGCATTGATGCAGTGATGGTGCTGGGAAATTCGCACTTATTTATGAATCGCACCAACAGACTTGCTGTAATAGCAAGTCACACACAAGAAAGGTATAGCTGCTCCTTAACAGTGTAAATGTTTAAAGTGCACTTTCTTATATCTGTGTCCTGATTTTCTTGTTGGACTGAAGTATATAATTGAAACCAGGTTTAAATGCATAATGTATCATTGTCTTAAAAAGAGAAATCGACTAAAACAGTGTAGGAAAGAAATAATCTTAGTGCCTTACACAAAGCAACAAAAAGGCTTTTAAGACAGAAGGGAGGTTTAAACAGACTTTTACTTAAAAATGTATGGAGAGAGAGGATGGTAGAGATGCAGCAAGCAGGACAATGCAAGTGGCAGAAGTTTCCTGTTTAGTGGATATTTTTCCCCCAGATATTCATGAGTCTCAGGATCTACCCCTAAATGCAGGCATGGTATCTATTTGCCAGTTCTCTTAAGAGATGTCTTGAAAGGTGGGAGGTGAATGTGCATTTTACTCCATTTTGAGTTTGAAAATTGCCTGCCTTATGTAGTCTCTTTAATGTCTAAAGTATTTAAGTTATTTGAAATTATACTTCAGAGTATTGCTGTCTACAGCTGATTAGTTTATGGCATTTTTTTCTTACAAGGTTGAAGACAAAGCATGAATACTTTGTTTTTCCTCTGTTTCAGCCGTTTCTTGTACCCTGGGAAGCGCTGGGCTTTTGCCGATCCATTTGGAGATGGCGGTACTTCCATGGAATCTAATTGCTCTGGCAGCAAGGATGGAAAATATGAATTGTTAACAGCAATAAATGATGCGATTGCAGAAGAGATTAAAGACCTCATGACAAAAAGTAAGGAGAAGAAAATTCTAGGCTTAATATGCAGAATTGCAAAACACCTGGACTCTCAAGGAGTTGTAGGAATTTCCTTTATTTTGATCATGTGAATTTTAGTATGTTTAAAGTAGATGAGTTTATTATAGTTGACACTTCAGGTCTCTGTGTTAATACTATTTGCCAAAGATAAAACTTGTAGTATTTGGTATGGTGATGTTCAGCAACTGTTTTGTATATAAAAGTAACTTTTGCAGCTTCTCTTGTATTGCAGCTGACATGAGGGGCCAGCAAACAGAAACTCTGTTAGCAGGATCACTTGCTAAAGCACTTTGCTGTATCCTTTTGATGGCAGAATCTTCAAAGTCTTTATTTTAAGACTGTTTCTTATAAAATTAATTAAGATTTACTATTCCTGTTCTGTAATAATACTCAAAACTGAAACGTTTGCCTAATAACTGTGGGTCATG
This sequence comes from Haliaeetus leucocephalus, assembly GCF_000737465.1. Classification (NCBI taxonomy): domain Eukaryota; kingdom Metazoa; phylum Chordata; class Aves; order Accipitriformes; family Accipitridae; genus Haliaeetus; species Haliaeetus leucocephalus. The sequence goes on from NW_010973276.1 coordinate 4,131,736, forward strand.
CTTATTAAAATGTGTGTTGGCTAAGGTGGTGAATACGTGGTATGGATACTGGAGTTATTTCCAAGAATAGAATGTAGATTCCTTAATGTCAGCTAATGTAGATATCAACAAGATGGGCAAAGAGGTAAAAGGTAACGCCTCTTCTCCTGTTTTGAATACTTAAATAAATATTTGAATTGGAATAACAGATGAAAATGCATATGTACATACAAATATCCATATGTTTTGACACACCGCTATTTCCAAAATCGGGGTGGTAATAGGTACAGGTTTATCCCGATTATTTGAAGTTGCCCAGTTTAAACTAGGTCTGGGTGACAATTAAAAGTAAAGGACTTGATCATTAGTCCACATTCTTACTCTGATTTTCTGTTGAATGCAAGTGAAACGAGTAAAACTGAAACTGGCATATCCTTAGAACAACTGGAGGTTGAAAGTCACAAAATGCACAAATCTTCCAAAGGGACCACCTGCAGAGCTGTGATGATAGTTTACTTTCTTACTCAGTTTTGGTCTTCCTCTTGTGACTTCTATAATCAGGAAAAGTGCTATTTGTGCAAATAGTTTTGCAAGGAGCATGTTGGTCTAGAATCAGCTATACATTTCAGATTACTTTGATCAATGAGAAATACCATATAACTTGAGATATGTGTTTCAACCAGTGAGTTGGTAATGAACAGCTTTGAACATTTCTTTCCTGATGAACATCAAACTGCTTTTGGACAATAAATTAAATGGGTCTGCTTTCATAACACGTCTGAATTAGTCCACAGGTGCTTGTCACTGGGACTGTAAAATAGTTTCGTATACATATTTTAACTGAGATGTTAGACCTAAAGTCTTGGATGTTAGATATCTGAGATGTTAGATGCTACAGAATTAAAAAGGCAAACTACAGGTGATAGAAACAATGTGCTCATGCATTTCTTTTTCTTTTTAATACTTAGCCAATCAAGAAATGAAATCAAGGATTTTGGTAAGAACTTTTGCTGACAGTTTTCTTTTAGTCTTGAAAACCACTGATATTATGTAGGCTAACAAGTTTGAATTGTTTTATTTAGGTCATAAAAGCAGCAGAAGACAGTGCATTGCAATATATGAATTTCATGAATGTGATCTTTGCGGCACAGAAACAGGTGAAGCTGACATTTTTTTCATATTATGTTATTTTTTATTAATGTGCAAAGATAAGAAGATTGTTCATTTCTCTTATGATAATGTTCTGATCAAGTGAAAGAGCTTCCCTATGGCTGTGGTGGTCCTGCAGCTGTAAAAGCATGTGCATTTATATGTGGAGTGCATTTATAGCAGAAACAGGTCATGACAGTAACACTGCTGAGGCTACATTGGTCCTAGCTGAATTTGTTTTTCATGTGTTTCATCTCTTTTCTTGCAGAGTATTTTGATTGATGCCTGTGTCTTGGACTCTGATTCAGGTCTTCTGCAACAGGTACAGACTTCCTGTTCTTGTTTGCTGTTTACCTTTATTTGTAGATACTTGATGCTAGATAGTTTGACATATTCCAAAGCTGTCGTCTTTCCTTTGTTTCAAGAGTGGGTGTGGAAATACGTTCAGTGAACCTGACAGTTCCAACATGCAGGCCTTGTGCAGGATGTGGGTATTTTAAATATCCTGTTAATCTCATAAAACATAATCATCTGATTATGCTCTCTGCTTTCCAGGCTTGTGACATTACGGGTGGCATATATTTGAAAGTGCCCCACATGCCATCCCTTCTGCAGTATTTGTTGGTAAGTCATTTAAAAAACACTTCACTGTTTTTCCTATATCACATATGAAATCTTACTGACTTTATTGACAAGGTAGTACAGCAGTACCATTCCAATTTGCAAAATATTTTTTCTCTGTTTGTGCAGTGGGTATTTCTCCCTGATCAAGAGCAAAGATCACAGCTTGTCCTTCCACCTCCTATTCATGTTGACTACAGAGCTGCATGCTTCTGTCATCGAAATCTCATTGAAATTGGTTACGTGTGCTCTGTGTGCTTGTCAAGTAAGTTTATAAATATTTAAGAGTCTGATTTCTTACATTCAAATGAACTATTTTAGTGAAAGCCAATTCTTTTATTTTCCAGTATTCTGCAACTTCAGTCCTATTTGTAGTACATGCGAGTAAGTGTTTCTTCTTCTTGTTTCAAGGGTGGGTGTGGAAATATGTTCAGTGTATCTGACAGTTCCTTTTTTTTATGTTTTTTTTCAGGACTGCTTTCAAAATATCATTGCCACCTGTCATGAAAGCTAAGAAGAAGAAATTAAAGTTAGCTGTGTAACAACATTATGTAAATACACCATTACCTCCTCCTGTAATTCCATGAAATGGAACATACTTGAGAAATTGATGGCACTTTTTATTAGGTATGGAAGAGAACTGTATGCAGTGTTACTACTTGTTTCATAAGGGATAAATATTTAAATCGTATGTCTTCTACACAGCCCTTTAAGTAACAAATCACTGTATTACCATGTAACCCGTGCTGTTTTAAATACTAATTCTTAATTGTGAGAGGAACCAGAAGTTGCAGCCTGTTAAGAGACGCACCCTGTGAAGTAGAAGGTATTCTGGCCACTGCAAAGTTTCACGCCTCCAAGTTATTTTCAAAGACAAGAAAGCTCTGATTCTTTTTGTATGTTGGTGTAAAGGTAAGAATGACCATTTCACTGGTGTGCAGGATTAGAACCTTAGTGCTACGTTATTCAGAGACTTCAACTTCTTGCTAGCTTTTGCTAGCGATTTTTAGACTGAAACAGCATTAGTTTCGAAATAAATGAGCCAACATTTTCAAGATGGCTTAGAACCCACCTTTTTTTAAAGAAAAAACCATGCTAGTTGTGCACTGCATGTGCACTCATATTGTATTCGTATTCCTTTGACTGTACTGTCTTTGTGGTATTTCTTTCTTGATTGGATATCTCTTCATTCATGAGTAAAAAGACCACCTTTGTTTAAAGTAAATGCAGATTGGCTGGTTAGTCTTTAAAGTTGTATTTTGAAACTGGAAAACAAAAAATGTAATTCTGTGTGACAGCAGGCACACTTTTTTTTAGTATGTGGTTTTACGTCTGGCATTGGACGAGTAAAAATGAAGGCTTTTGGATTAGTGTTTTTTATGGCAGAACATGAGGGTATGCTGTGTGCTTCTGAACATGGCTTTCACTTAGACAAATAATCACCCCTTTTAAAAAAGTAACTGTATAGTTTGGTTTTTTAACCTGTTGCTAGTAACCGATGTTTTCCCGAAAGGAATGCAGAGAGTAATTGTTTCCTACATAGAAAAAGACTTAAATTTTTTCCCCAAGGCGGATACAGGAATTTGTCATGTCTTGATACTTGCATCAGGTTTTTGTCCATGTAACAGCTATAGTGCCAGTCTTCTACTGGCTTGTTTGATTGTCAAAAGCTGTTTTGTTTGATGGCCGTATTTATAATTTACTTTGTATAAAACCTTTGTAATAAAACCTGTTCTTTTTCAAATGTGGCTAGATATTGGTATAATAACAGAAGTTTTTACGAGTGAGCTACACGGCTGCCTTGGAATGTCACTGTGTTGGCGGTAGATGAAGAGCCCGGTGGCGGACGTGGTCTGCCTGGAGTTAGGTGAGATAGGGACAGACGTGTCTGGGCTGTCTTGGTTGATTCCGCTTTCAGCTGTGCGATTGCCACCGTGAGGAGGAGGAGGAGGACGTGAGGCAGCCCAGCCGGGGTGTGCGACCGGCCGGCGGCCCCCGCCGCCTGCCTGCGCTCCCCGCTCCGCCTTCCCCGTGAGGCGGCCGCGTCGCCGGCAGCGCTTCCCGCCCCTTCCCGTTGCCATGGCGTCGCGCTGTCGCTGCAAGATGGCGGGCGGGCGGCTGCTGGCTTCGCGGCGCGGCCCTCCTTAGACGCCATGGAGGCTGCTTTCCTCGGGGCGCTGCTGCTGGCGGCACCCTGCCCCGGACAGCGGGCTTGGGACCCCGGTGGGTGGAGGGCGTCAGGGGCCGCCATGACTGGCAGCCTCCGGGTGGGTGAGGGATCTGCTGAGGGAAGGGGGCCAAAAGGGCGGCCGCGGGTGTGGGGAAAGGGGGGTCGGTCTGCGGCGGGGCCTTTCCTGACTGGCGGACGGCGGGTCCTGCCCGGGTGGGCATGAGGGGAGGCCACGGAGGCCCCGAGGAGGTCGGGGGCCTGTGGAGCCCCAGCCCCAACCCGAAGGTGCTGGCCCTGGAGTTTTCTGCCACTGCTTAGCGTTGGGGGAGACTCGGTGAGGGAAAGGTGCAGCTGCTTATGTTGGACCTTCCAACCTTGGTGAAGTCTGTAAAGGAAATTCTAGTGAAACTCCCAACTTGGAGCCGTAAACTTGAAAGTACGTCCGCATGCTGAGGGCAGTAGTCTGCAATTACTGGATCGAAGGTAGTGGTACGCCCCTGATAACCTGTCATGGCCACAAGAAATTAAAAAGTGTAAACTGGAGTTGGCAAGAAATGCTAAATATGTTGTTGCCTGACCTGTGTAGTATCCGCATGGGCCAGTAAGTACTGCAGTCTCCTGCCTTAATGTTACACTACTGCGTGTACTACTCAGTACGCTTACTGAGCATCTTGACAAATGTAAACGCGTGGTATAGAAAACTATGGTGAATCCACTGCTCTAGCACTTTGCAAGAATGTAAATACTATCCTGTACTAGGCATCACAAAATATTTTTGTTCTATTTGTGAGAATTTATAGGAAGGTAAGAATCTAGCCCAAGCATAAGACCCGAATATGTCTTACAGATGTTACCTTTTTCAGTTAGTGTGTGTTAAGACTTGTTTCTTTCTCTCTTTTTTTTTTTTTTTTTTTTTAGTCTTTCAGCCTTCATTTATCCATATGTCAGGGTCCACAGTAAATTCGTTTTTTCTTGGAAATTCTTCAGGAGTTAATTTTTCTGTAATTTTAAGTCCTATAGATGAAGAGACAGGTAAGAACACTTCACTTTCCCCCTCTCCCCCTGAGTAGTATGTAAATAAATATGTTTGAATTATTAATATTTTTGACACTAAAATTACTGGAGAAATGGCAATGCACTTCATTTAGTGCTTTAATAGTTAGTGAAATAGGAACTCCAAAGGACTTCTGCTGATTAGGCCCTTTAGTCCTTTGTTGACTCCTTGTCAGCTGGGCCTGAGAGTGTGCTTACTTGAAGGCACAAGAGGAGTTTAAATATACTTCTTATTTTCTAGTCTTTTCTAAGTGACAGTGGAATGCTTTTTAAATTTTTATTTTGATATAGGAAAATTGCAGCTTGCAAATTGCAGTGGAAGTAAAAGAGCTGGTGATTGGAATTTGAATGTAACTCCTGGTACGGTATGTAAAATACTGATTCTTCCTAAAAATGGGAAGGATTGAACTGTCATATGTTAAGGGCTAATGAAATGCTAGCAGAATGTTAATGTACTAACAGACCAGTTTGAATGTCTTGCCCTTGCCTTTTTTCCTTGATATATCCCTTTGTGTGGATGCCCTTGCTGGAGTTTACTGAGATGCAGCTTTGATGCTCGTTCCTTGTTGTCTTCCTACTCTCCAGAATTGCCTGTACTTCCTGGCTGGCTGTAGCATTTGAGACAGTTTCAGATCTGCTGGAAGGAGCTAATAGAAATAAAAAAGTAGTAGTTTTATACAGCCTGAGCTCTGGAACATCTATATTGGACTTGCCTTCAGTGTTATGTTATACATAATTCCTTAGGGGTCTTAGCAACTCTGCAGTCATTATAGTTTTCAACTGAAGGTAGCTGTAAAAACTGAAATTCACTTTTCAGTATTTGTTCTTTTCTTTAGAATTGTGTGTGTGATTTGTGAGGTAACTTAATCTGTGTGCATGCCTTAAAAAGTTCTGTGGACAGTTCATATCCTCACTGTATTTGCTTATCTCGGTAGCAAACTCTTTGTCATTCCACTCTCAACAAATGTCTGATTTTATAGAGGAAGAATATTATTGTATTGTAGTGCTGACAAAACACAGTGGTACTGAAACTTGTCTTTCAAAAGCTGATGAGTGGTATAAATAAGAGTAATCTAATACAAGCCATTAAAGCTGTCAAACTTTATTTTGCGTTTTTCAGAACACTTCCAAAGTGACTGTAAGCTTGACTAGAAATCTGCAGTTGTGTTTGCCGAATGTCACTGACTGCTGCACAGCACCTCTCTGCGTGGTTGAAACACTTCAGGTTTTAGCTTGCCGTGATTCAGTGATGTTGGCGCGTCTCCTGATTCAAGCTGAAATATATACCAACTCTTCCTTTACAGGAAATGTGTCAGGTAAGCGTTTAGGTATGCTAAAGAAGAAATGGCATTTTGTCTGTTCTTTTCCTCCATATATGAAAAAGTAAAAATTGGGATTTGGGCAGCAATAAGAGATACTGTATAATAATTAATGGAATTTAACAAAAGGTTTGTACACTTTTGGAATAAACTGCAATGCCTGTTGTCTGTTTATTTGGATTCCAGTCCATTTAATCTGATTTTTATCTTTTTTTTTAAATTATTTTTATTTTTATTTTTAATTCTTTTACAGAAAATGCAACTATCATCCCAAACCAGGTGTTTCAGCCCTTGGGCTCTTGTCCTTGTGACTTGACAGCAGGAGCATGTGACGTTCGTTGTTGCTGTGATCCGGTACTTATTTCATATTAAACTTTGATTAAGTGTTTTCAAATTTTCTAGGCTCTTCCTATTGTCTGGTTGGAGATAAAGGTACTGAATGCTTCAGGCTAGATGGGGCTAGAGGGCTTGTTTGGATTTTCCAGTATTTCTAATAGTAAATATGACCTCTCTCTACAAGATTGGTTTGATTTACCTCTAAGTATGGCTGTAGTGCCTATGGTAATGCAATTACCGTGCAACAAAGTGACCATTCTTTTCCCTTGCAGGAGTGTACACCAGACTTGAAGCAGTTATTCAATGAATCGTGTTTCACTGGGGTGTTTGGTGGGGATGTAAACCCACCTTTTGATCAGCTGTGCTCTTCTCAGTCAATGGAATATACACCTGACTGGTTTCCCTTCCTTTGTGTACAGTCTTCTCTTAACAACACACCATTTCTTGGCTACTTTTACCATGGCTCTACGTAAGTCTTAAGAAAATTTATTTTGTCAACACACACGTTAGGCATACTACCAAAAACATAACCTGTCTTTATAATGAAAGTTATTTTGAAATTGGAATTTTAGTGTGTGAACTTTAAATGCAAATGGAGAAATGTCATTGGTTCTATATGAGAACATGGGACATGAAAGCAAATGTATAATTATTTGTTTGAGGTAGAGAGTAAAGAACTGTTTAATTTTTAAACTTATTTGCAGTTCTACACCCAAAGTTCCTTCATTTAAGATCCCTTTACAAACTTCTCCTGGGAAACTTTTCACTGGTTACGGACAAGGAGATCCAATTATGACAGAAGAAAATGAGTATTTTACCATCCCCCAGGTAATCTTTTTGTGTTTAGGAGCTTTTGATTCCTCTTGGTTTGTTTGATACTCTCTGTATATCACACTCTTTATGGCTTTGTAACCAGATTCTGAAACTTGCTGTTGTGAAGTGGTAGAATGTTTTTCACCCAAAAAAAAGGCACAAAATTCTTATTAAAAGCAAACATTATCCTTCCTGATCCCCCTGCCCATCCCCCCAAATGGAAGTGTCTTAATTATCTCAAGAAGTAAAAGCAAGCTTGGCAACCCAGTTAATAGTTTATGACTTGTCATGTTTCTATATTTTTTGGTTTGCCTGCTGTATTACTGAGCACTATAGTTGGTTTTCCCTTTGAATCTTAGTTATCTGGTTGTACTTTTTTCAAATTCCTTTTGCATTTTAGAGAGACTTGTTTGTTATAATTATTTTGACAAATTAAGATGAAGCTATACTGGATATTGAAACTATTTCTAAAGCTGTGCTTTTAAAATTTTAACCTCTCTCTTGCTACAGCTTGAGGTATTTTGATAACATCAGATTACTTGTTTGTCAAGTGTCATATATGGCTGTAGTACACACTTGGAGCATTTCACTAACAAATAGTCTTCAAATGAAAAGCAAGGGGCTAGAAAAGAGTCCAACATCCTTATTTCTGTTGAACCACCTGCAGCGATCCATGGCTGGACAGTGTGTTGGAAATGCCCCTGTAGCGTATCTCCAGAACTTTGATGTCAAATGCCTTACCAATCTAGCATCTTACAGGGAAGGACTGCCCCATGACATCCGGATAAACAGTGGTACTGGAGGTATGCTGCAAAAAACCCTAACAGAAATGTGTTTTATGTTTCTCAGAGCTGCTAGAACAGAGCAAACCCAAGGGTTGTTGACATAGTAGCTACATGTTATATCTTTGTTATCTGTGGCTGTAGTTCAGCGTTTGGGGATGTTCTATTCCTGTTTCTGATGACCTCCTAGCAAGTGTCCCACTATTTCCCAAGACTTAGGATACAAGAAATAGTGGGATTGGCCTTTGTTTCCCATTTATCTGTTTCTGGTGACTCATACTGGTTATGGCTACACATGACAGAACAGCACCTCTTGCATTATTTTCAGACTGTTGCAGAGCCCTTTTTCTGTCAAGAGGGTGCAGTATCATCATTTTAGAATTAGTGAGAAATGGTTACTTTCTGCATTACGAAAGTATATACTTAGGAAGTGTCGTTCTGGAGTTTGAGGTTATATGATTACCAGCATGAAGATAATTTATTTTACGCTCCGTAATTGTCTAATTTTGTTCGTCTATATTACTTTTGTAAGACCCAGAGATAACTAGCTATGCTCTCAAAATACATAAACAGTTTGGTCCTTTACCAAAATTAATTTTCCAAATAATTTTCTACTCAAGTTTCTTAACAACAAGGGTTGCACCTTGGATGTGAAAACAGTATGTCTGTCTCTCTTACTAGTCAAGATTACTGCAGTGTTTGTCTTTCATTCTCAGACTTCATCCAACAAAATGTCATCTATAGGACCATCACCGACATGGGCAAATTCATCACTGGAAGTGGTACGTCTCTTCCATTTAATAAATATGTTTCTTGCCTAACCTGGACTATATAAGAAATATATTATTTTGATGCCTAAAATGTTTACCTGCTCCAATCCTTAGGAAGGATCTTGTATGTTATCTAATTCTCAAAAAGTAAACTGTTCAGCTTGCTGCAAAGCAGAAAGTATTTAATTTACCCCAACTTCATTTAAAGTTGGTCAAGAAATTGGGTCCCTTAGCTTCCATTAAAAGTAATTTTTGAGAAGAAAAAAAAAAATAAAGATACAAAGAACGCTTTTAAAAAACCTTCAGTATGAGCATGGAAGTGGGGCGAGATGGGCAGACTGTAAGCAGATGTATATGTCTCTGTTCTGTAATCTCTCATTCCTTTTTAAGGCCTTTTTGAGCCAATGAAGCAGTTACTTGATGTAGAACAGTGGTTCCCAGCCAGTGGGAAGATAATGCAGCATAAATGAAGCTAATGGAATCCAAGCTAATGGAATCCAAGCTAATGTGTTTTTCTGGGCAGTGGTGGCTCTCTGGGAGGGATGAGATGAGAGCAGAGGGAGTCCTGAATCCACCGAAGTGCATCAGCTGGTGATGTAAAGTCCAGTGCTGGGTTCTGCTAGAGAGGTTTAGCTACAAAAAGACCTGGAACCACTGATATTAAAGTATTGATAAGTTAGGGGATTGTATTGTTACACTGTCCTAATGAGATGGGACTTAAACAAATGAAATAAATTCTCAAGAAGATGAATGTTATAATTTCCAGAATTTTGCCAGAGTTTTTTAATGTGTTCTTTTTCAGCTACAGAAACATAGCTTTCTCATTAGCAGTGCTTTTCATTGTGGCCTTTTTACTTCTTCTGCCAGAAAGCCTTCATACTGCTGAGATTCTATGTCAAAATGTAACTTTTGCAGAGCATTATACGTTCATTTGGAAAGACAAGAGCATAGAGCAAATAAATGTCACAGTCTTCCTCGGAAGTTTGTGTGATGGAGGTATGATGAAATTTCTTTTACGATTTTTTATTTACTTTTTTTTCTTCAGCATGGAAATTCTGTGATAGAATCTCTTATTTACTAATACTTCTTAAAAAGAATTTCCCCTGGACTCTAGGAAGAAAATTTATGGGGCTGATTTCCATTAATTTGTATTAGTTTGAATCTTCTGTTACTAATGAAGGATGGAAGTTTGTATCCTACATAGAGCATACCTTTTCCTAATTTACAGCATACTTTTTGCTAATTTACTTCTCTAAAAGTAAAGTCATATTTTTTCTCTTTTACCAGAAATACTGATGCAGAGATTCACAGTCAAATTTCTAAGTTTAAAGAGTACTAATTCAGCAGAACTGTTTGGGAATCCAGGTATTAATACTTTACTTTGCCTCTTAAAAGTGAAAAGAAAAAAAATTTCATACGGTACAGATTATTATCAGTGACTATGTTTTAGATCTCTTTCATACGTCCTCATGTTGCTAGCCCCCACCTTCCTGTCTTAATGCACTGCCAATTGTAATAGCAGTGGTTGGTTCTTAGGCTTTTGTTGTATAGATATTGATTATTTAAAGTGGGGGTATTCCTACTGTAATGGACATGTCTGTTCATTTACTTCAAGATTGATGATGTTTATTGTTAAAACAATGCTAATGCTTATAGATTCTTACACAATGTTAATGATTTACCCTTCTATGTTTAGGTTATCAAGTTGGAAAACCAGTGAGAGCTGCAAATATGAATGCTTCTGATACTTTTGGAAGCCTAAACATTTGGCAGCCAGGTACTGGCTTGTGAGGTTGCAGCTTCAACTGTAGTTAATGCTAAAATGTTGGTGGGTTTTGTGGGTTTTTTTTGTTTGTTTTTTTTTTGTATTTTTTTTAAACATATTTTAGTTAAGAATCTCTGCCAAATTTTGCTTTTCTAGACTATTCCCTAGACTTTTGTTCAAACTTCAGTGAGTAAACCTCTAATGCTTTCTTGGAAAATTTAACTTGAATGGACTTGTATCTTTTTTTTTAACTATACCACTTGGTGTTTTGCATTCTAATGTTTGATATTTTTGCACAAAATTGAAAGCTAAAGATCAAAAGGTTGATATAGGAAAGCTCAAGTAAGATGTTTTCATTTCATAGCTGGCAGAGGTTTATGTATGTCGGCAACTTATACACCAGTTTTATTCGGACTAGATTCGTTCTCTGGGTGCATTCTAGAAGTTGGTATTAATGAAGATTGCAGCCTTTTAAGGTGAGCTACATAGGTTGAATTGTTTTTCCCTGCATCCCTCTTGCTTATTACACATTTCTCCACAAGTGCCTACTATCAGCACTGTTACATTCTTTTTAAATGTTCATGTATGCATTTCAGCTTTCTGTGGTTGATAGTGTCATTTTTTTTTACACAGGAAATTATAATAATGGTTTCACTTGCTCTCTCTGTATTCAAATGAGGATTATGTGGGGGTGGAATCCTTTGCCATTGCTTCCCTTCAACACATAACTCAGTAGTTCAATTTTGTTTTTGTTGAGTGATAACATCAGGTCAGGAAATAATGTTGCAATCCAGAATGGTAGACAGTACAGATTTACTTTTTGTGTAATCTTACATTCTTATTTTGCAGAGGAAATGTAACTGAGAAATTGAATTCATTAATACAAGCTACTCACATTGGAAAGAGGGACAATTCAAGTTACAGTGATCTAAATGACTGGGTGGAAATTATACGTAAGTGAGGTTTGTGGTGTTGTTTGTAGTCTAAATATGCCCATATGATGAATGGAGCATCTCAAAATAAACCCAAAATGTCATTTCAAATGCCTAAAGATACTGATCTGTGTATCTGGATCCATCCATCCATATATGTGTACACACATGCATATAACTGGATGCTGCACTAACATGTATTTTACTGTCAGCCTGCACACATATGACTTGGTATTTTAGTTCTCTGTTGATAAAGTACTCCTTTTCTTTATGTGTATTTTACGTAGAGAAAACATTTTTTTTTTCCTGTGTTCCTGTGTGACAGTTACCAGTATTTCACTGCACTGTGACAATAATATAACTCTAGAAAAGATAATGTTTTCCATAATATTTCCATTTAAATAACTCTGTTCTCCTCCATAGGTCTTGATCCATTTAATTCTGATATCAATGTGAGCACTGGAAGCTTAAAAGGCATTTGTCCAGATATTCCTGCAAATCTGAATATTCGCATAATCTTTGCTGATGTGGGTGCAGTACAAGGGATTCCCCAGCAAGAGATTCTTGCTGTGCAGATCAGGTAGAGAAAGTTGTGTCTTGCTATCTGACAAATAAATATTTCCTTTTGAGACTTGCTTATATAACATATCCAGATTAAATTTTACAAACAAAGATGTTATTTTGTTATTTCTAATTTTTTACATGCCTTTTATTTGTGCAACGCAAATTCCTTTGATCACAACCAGGTTTGCCTAAAAAAACCCTAATGGTTAAAAGTAGACAATCTTTCTACTTCACTGAAATATTAAATAAAATCTATGATGCTGCCAGTAGTAGGTATATGCAGGGCATTCCATCGGAAGAATGTTTTAATTTCTTATCATGTAGTGGAAGTGATAACATTGTCCTGTGTTCTGGCTTACCCCAATGTAGAGCTCTAGTTGAGAGCTGTGGTAAATGCTTTATTCTTTCCTGAAGCAGGGGATTTCCACTCTTTTTTTCCCAAGTCAATCCCAATCAAATACATGGGATTCTGTTCCACTTTACCTCATTTCCAGAGTTTGTAAGTTCTTTCCCTGCATGGTGTTGAAAATCCAGAGATCATCAGCCTTCTCCTACATACTGTGTATTTTATCCTTTCATAGTTATTTTTAGGCTCTAAATTTCCATTTACAGCCCTCAAGTAATAGTTATGCATATTCTTACAGTTACTCAACAGTCATATGGCAATTCCAGTGCGGGCTTATCTGTGAAAACAGCATCAGCTTTCTTCCCATCACTGCTTCTGTTCAGTTTATTAAAGTGCCAGCTCAGCCACCCATTCCAATGACAAGGTAATTTTTGTAAAAATGTTGATATTTCGCATTATGTTAAGCAGATGTAATGTGAATAGTGGTGATCAAAAGGTTACTTAAGTTTGGTGCAGTACAGAGCAAGAAGGCCTGGTTCAATTACTGAGTAACAATTCTGTTAGTGCCAATGTTCCCCAGGAGCATGAAGAACAGGAAGGCCTATAAATTACCTGGCAAAGTTGTCATTTGGTTTTGGCCGAAAAGCTTCTGTGTCATTTACTTGAGTGGATAAGGGGTGCTGAGTGAGGCTCCCAAACTATCCATTATCTGAAAATGTTTATCACAAATGACAGAAACGGAGTAAGAGGGGAGGCTTCTGTTTTTATTAGACAAAAAAGTCGTAAGAGATTAACGAGAAGCTGGTGGTTTAGTTTTGTTTTTTCCCGTAATCTGGACACCTTTTCACTCTGTTTTCCACTTGTGCTGGTGTTCTGGTACTGTAGTTAATAAAGCTCGTTTGTTTGGGTTTTTTTCCCCAGATTTCAGATTAATTATACAGAATTTGACTGCAATCGAAATGATGTGTGCTGGCCACAACTTTTTTATCCATTGACACGGTTTTATACAGGTAAAAATAATAAGCAATGTGGAATGCCATGAACTGGCCATACTTTGAAACATTGTTAGGTGTGTGGAGTTTAGTCTGAAAGAATGCTTTGTAGTAGGGAATTAAAATTTCTTTTTTAGAAAGCATGGTCCAAAAAATCTGTTTAATTTTTTGCTTGATAATGCATTGATTTCTTAGACTAGTGGAAAAAATAATTACTAGGAGCCCTTTCTCAATAAGATTGAAATTTTGTGAGTATCTGTTTGGCAGAGAGAGATTCTTTTTCACTCCCCTGTATAGTTTGGAGGGAGGTATGCTTTCTGTAGCAAAGGAGAATATATTGCTTTATGATAACTGCTGTGTTTTCCATTTCCTACTGTAATTGTAGGATTGTCAGTGTGTGTCATTGCCCTTGAAGGGTAGAGGGGACACTTTATTTCTCACTTTGCCAGTGTATGTTTTTCAGTCAGCCCACATGAGTTCCAGTGAAAATTTGCCATGTTGGTAAGACAGTTGCTTTTAAAATTTCCTCTGTGTAAAACTGTGGTGGATAACATTTCGTGGGAGCCTCTGTAGGTTAAATGTCTGGCATTTCAAAGGGCATCAAGGCACTCGGACTCTGTGCCGAGAACTGCATGGGCAGAGGCAACTGCCCGTGTTTATTATCTGCACAACTTCAGGGACTAAAGTTACGGGAAGTACAAAGTTTCCTAAGTATGAAGCATCTTGATTTGTGCTCTGTTATTTTATTCAGGCTATGTATATGCTTTAATCTGTATCTTCTGGGTTGTTGTCTAAACTAAAATTAGGCTCTCATATGCTTATACTTTTTTTTTTTTTCTTCTTTTTTTTGCAGGAGAGCCGTATTCCCAGTGTCTTGCAAAAGGCCTGTCATTGGCATTTCTTGTTTTACTTGCAGCAATTATGAGTAACCCTTGGTTTTCTAAATTATGGAGTAGTTCCTTGGTTTAAAAACGTTGATGTAAAGAGAACCACTTTTGTTAATATGTTAAGTACTTTGCAGTAAAACTTATGGATAAATATTCTTGGATTTTGTAGACATTTTGTGTAAACATTTAAAGATACATCAAATTAATAGTCTTATGGTATACAGAAAATGGTTGTGTTATTTAACAACAAAAAGCAACAGAAGTATTTTTAAGCACTGTGCTTGTAGCAGCAGGAGCGCAGAGTTGACTTCAACAGGGTGAGCTCTGCCTGAGGGGCTGCTCAGGGGCCAGTCCAGCCCGGAGGCTACAGGGGGGTCGGGGCGGCCCTCACGGATGGGCCGTTGTCCTGTCAGGCTTGTTCTCCTCTCCTGGTGTAGCGGGTCAAGGCGTCAGTTCCTTTCCGTGGTGAACCCCTCACGCCCACCTGTTTGTTGGAGCGGTGGACCGATTATTCTCCCTTTTGAAAAGTATTAATGCTTCAGGTGTTTTCATGCATTGGTCTGTAATTGTCTTTTCCAGTTAACTCTTTGTGTGGGCAACCTGTACCTGCTCGGGGCTACACAGGGTACAGAAAAACATTTATGACCGATCTTCTTCAGCTGATCGAGTATGACGTTCCACTTGGGATTCTCCTGCGGGTCGGCTCTTACATCACTGAGAGGATTGTATCTTCTCCTTTACGTCCTCCCACAGGGCAGCCTTGCCCGGGGTGAATCCGTGACTGCCAGCGTGCTGTTTTCCCTCCCGTTTTTCGGGTTCGCCGTGGGTGGGAGGCTGCTCCCCGGGAGGAGTCGCCGACAAGCAGCAGCCTGCCCCCGGGCTCGAGGCAGGGGCTGCCGGCCTAACCAGCCTTCGGGCTCCGGCCGCGCT
>NW_010973276.1:4147349-4243697 GCF_000737465.1 Haliaeetus leucocephalus
CGGGCACCGCGCCGCGCCGCCTCGGCGCCCGCCTCGCTGAGCCCCTCCGCTCCCTTCCGCCCCGCGGTCCGCCATGGGCTCGCTGTTCCGCGGCGAGCCGATGTGCCTGGCGCAGCTCTTCCTCCAGAGCGGCTCGGCCTACGAGTGCCTCAGCGAGGTGGGCGAGCGTGGCCTGGCCGAGTTCCGAGACGTGAGTAGCGGCGACGAGGCCCGGGCGCCCGGCGGGGCGTTCTGGGAGAAGGGGGGAGGTGAAAGGACCCCAGGGGGGCCCGGCCGGGCCGGGCCGGGCCGGGTAGGGTAGTTGCCGTCGCGAAGGTGTGGGTTTCATTGCGATGGTGCGGTGTGGAAGACTCTAGGCCGCTTCCCTTCCTTCTTTCCCCGACTCCGGCTTGCAGATGTACGGCGAATACTTGGATCGGGTTGGCGTGAAAGCGAGGTTGGGCGATGTAAAGTTGGTGTGGAGCCCCAGCCTCCCTGAGACTCTATGGAAGGGTGTTTTGGGATGACTGTATCCTACTCCTCTCACAGAATTAGTTTAAACTTGGGGTTTTTTAGCAGTAGGATCCCGTGCATTACCCATCTGAAGCCACACTGACTTTAGTCTGAGTGTGTGTGCACAGCTAATAGATATGCCCGCCCTGTTTACTGATTGATAGAGACGTCTTAGGTGTTCTGTAGGCTTATTTCTTCAACATCACAGACTGCTGGTTTGTAAAACATGTCTGTTCCTGGAGGAGCAATTCACCTTGGAGGAACCTACATGCCTGACTAATACAAAATTGGGTCGCATAATAATTAACCTTGTTTCTGTATTGTCTCACTGTAATTATATGATCTTTGCTTGCTGACTGAGACTTTAAAATTTCTTCCAAGTATTCTTCAGCAATGTACATTGCAGAATCTTTGCAAGGAGAGCTGGGAGAACTTAGATTAACAGCTAGTTAGTAAATACGGCAGGTGGAAGGAGACAAATCTGTAAGAATCATTACATGGGTGTTATGTTTAACATGTTGATGCCATTCCAGGTATCTGACACGCCATTTATTCCAGGAATAACATATTAGTGGGTCTGATTTAAAAGCTGAATAAGGAGTCAGAGACATTGCACATACATAATATGGAGATGTATGTAAAAAGATTAATTTGAAACTTAAGATTTCAAATAGATTCTGTGGAAATCCATCACAAAAATTTGCTTGTAGAAAGGTTTGTTTGTTAATTTGAAGTCCTTAAGCAGTATTTTAAAACTGTAGAAATAAGATCGGGAATGGTTTCTCTAGTAGACCTAGTTATTTTGTTATTTGAGTAAAACTAGCAAAAGGCATTGATAATTCTGCTTTAATAAAATCTTGCTATTTGAAGACTTTTTAATCTTTTTAGATTTTTTTACCTTCCTAGCCAAAACCCACTTTGTAGAAAGAGAGCACATACAATACAAGCAAAATTGTCTCCATGAAGTCACAGAAATAGCTGTGGTTTTTTTAGGGGTGGTTGCTGTTTTAAATACCTAATAAGCATTTTGTCCTTCTTCTTCAGCTGAACCCAAATGTAAGTGTATTTCAGAGAAAATTTGTGAACGAAGTAAAGAAGTGTGAAGAAATGGAAAGAATACTTGGTGAGCTTTATTTTCATGTCTGCCCTTTCTCGTCTGTGGCATTATTAAAGCTTACATTGCTACAGTGAAGGTTTCAGCTACAGGGTTTTTTAATCTTCCTGGTCTTGTATGATCTGAATGCTGTAGAATCTTACAAAACTTTCATATATATGAAAAAATACACATACATATATATGTAGAGTCTTTATGTAGGCTTTTGGAGCCAGAGATGACTTGACTGTAGCACTGAATTGGGTGAGAACTTACAGATATATTCTTTGATTTGTGTTGATATGCTGCATCAGTTTTGAGTGTATCACAGAATTGTTCAGGTTGGAAGGGACATCTTGAGATCACCTAGTCAACCTCCAGCTCAAGCAGGGGCAGCTAGAGCTGGTTGTCCAGGACTGTGTCTGGTGGGATTTTGAATATGGAGACTCTGCAGCCTCTCTGGGCAATCTGTTCCAGTGTTTTACCTCTGATCTCTGGCTCTCAGTTTTGTGAGCCTTAAAATTTTCTTACACTACAACACATATGTGCTCAATGTAGCTTGGTTTTTCTTTTAAGCTCAGAGGTGAAGAATAGTTGCTAATGTGTTGCTGATAAATAGTTGAGACCATTTCAGTATTGACTGCTTAAAACTCTGCGAGGAAAATGGAAACTTTACTTTTGACTATAAGATAAATGCTGTTTTTCATGTTATCTAATTCAATACTGTTGAACTTCCAAGCACTCTCAAAAATATCTCAAGTTATTAGCAATTGTATTCACATGGTAGTTAATGAATAGAGAAGGTTATGCAGAGCATTACAACCAGGATGCAGATTTCTTCAATGTATCCCGAGGAAAAGTTACTGTTGAAGGATTCTTTTATTGGAAGCTCTCATTAGAGGCATGTGCTGGTCATGCCAAACCATCCCAGCAGCTATTTCAGCAATCTCCCTGCCCAGCATGAGATGCATTTGCTGTCAAGGTTGCTTAAGCCGTCTTGTTTGAACACTTTTTATTCCAAACATGGGTCAATGAGCAGAATGTCAATTTTTGGCAGATGGTGCGTTTAACAGAAAGTGGTATCTTGCAGCAGCAAAGAGATACTATGAAACGTTAAAAGCTTCTTAAGAAGTACTTGTGGTTGGAAAATTTCAGTCAGAGGGCTCTGAAGATAGCTTATTTCTGCAAACTTCCAAGACAGAAATGTTCTATGTATTTGTTCCTAGCACTCCATTAACCCCTCTTTTTTGAAGACTCTAGTGTGTGTGTTGTTGCTAAAATAAATGAATAAAATAGCTAGGGCCTGATGCTGCAGTGTGATCAGCACCGTCAATAACAGCTGAAGGTCAACCATGCAGCATTCTAGGAAAGTATAAGGAAATACCATTTCCTTTATGATTCTGTTTTTCTTCTTACTCCAGGGTATTTAGTACAAGAAATTAAAAAGGCGGATATTCCACTTCCTGAAGGAGATGTTGCTCCTCCTGCCCCCTTGCTCAAACACATTTTAGAAATCCAGGTAACTTTTCCACATAACAGATACCAAAAATGTAGCTCTGGATCTTGGAACTTTAATTCAAACTTAATTACTTGCTATCTTATTACCTGTGACTTAAGTTATAGGTGTGGCGGGGAGGGGCGGAAGCATTTGCTTTTGGTTTTGTCCAGTTTTTTTTCTTTCCACCAGTGTTACTTCAAAGATTGCCAGTAAGGATTTGATATTAACACAAAATTCCTGTGAAAGGGTCAAAGCTAACTCACGGCGTTTGCAGTCATCTGGTTTATTTTGAAGGATTGGCATATTACACTGTTCCAGGCAAATTGTTACCTGTAGATGTAGTCCTTCAGCTTCATTTATTGCTTTGGGCCTTACCTAAGGCTCTTTTCATGTATCCAAAATTTCCAGGGTGTGTGGGAGTTTTATATGCCCAAGGCTCTGCAGGTTCCAGTGCTGGTTGCATAGCAAAACATGGTGCTATTTTCTCTGAATGCTTTTTCTGGTATTATGTTAGAAGTAGAAGCTTGTAAAATGCAGATATAATTTTGAATGACATTCTGTTTTGCTGTAATTCTATTAATAGAAGAGGTAAGTGTCTTGCACCCTGTGCTATCTGAGGTTTTCATTCCAAGTCTGCATTACTTAGCTTGGACACAAATTAGGGTCAGAACAGCAGACTTAACAGATGCCAGTGGAGGATCAAGTGTACTCAGCACAAAGCAATCTTTGGCAGACTGAGGAATAAAACCTATGGAGCTTAAGTTAATTAAGAAATTGGGAAATTCCCATCATTGCAGCAAATTAACCTGTGATTAAAATTCATCCTCCCCTGATTTCCAAAACAATGTAACTGATTCTATGTCATTTTTTCTCCATGTCTTAGGAACAGTTGCAGAAGCTGGAGACAGAATTGAGGGAAGTAACTAAAAACAAAGAAAAGTTGAGGAAAAACCTGCTTGAACTGACAGAATACACATGCATGTTAGAGGTCACGCAAAGATTTGTCAGGAGAACAGCTGAGGTACTGCTTATGTTATTTGGCGAGGATTGTGTATCATGAGGCATTTTTGTTGCATAGTCTTGTTAGTTCTAGTTAAGTGCATGACTTGGTGTTGGGCTTTGCAGCACTGTACGTTGTTCATTATTATTTGCACTCAGTACCTAGAGAACCTGTGGGGCAAGCTGTTGTGCTAGGCTGTGTTCATATACATAGCAAAACGCAGCCCTGAATTTAGAGGAGCTTTTGCGATTTCTCTGTTGAATTGTTTGAATGTTATTGCTGATGCCAGCTGAGAATGAAGGAGTATTGGTGTTATTTTGATGCATAAATTGTGCTAAGAAATTTACCATGTAATTTTTGCAACACTGACTATAATTGCTAAGAGTAGTATGCTTTAGATCCCAAGATCTTTCTGTTGTCTGAATTGAAAACAGGAGTTTTATGTTTTTATTGAAATAATTTACTTAATTAGCTTTTCTTCTGTAGAATAATAAATGAATGAAAGTATTTTTTTCTGAAAGCTATGAATGGTCTTTCTTTTATTTGCTAGTATGAATCCCATTTACATGCAAATTATGAAGAATTTCCATCTGTGGAAAATGAGCCATTAGTGGATTACAACTGTATGCACAGGCTGGGTGCCAAGCTGGGGTAGGTATGGTTCAGTCCACGTATGGCAGGTTGTTAGTATGTACTGTTTCAAAACTGCTTGATGAGCTGCTGTAAATAATGGGCTGTTTTCTTAAAAGATGGAACGTAGTGTGACTGTAGTGGTTTCAGATGAGCCAAACAGTTTTAGACAGGGTAGGAGTCTGACCCAAATGTACCTTTGGTAACAAAATTGGGTTATCTGAAGAGATAAGTAGGGCAACACCAAAAAAACTGTCACAAAACTTCCATCAAACCAAGTACGTGTGTTAAGGAAAATCTCTAAATGCTCTAAATCAGTACTTTCTTCTATGGTTCAAACAGTGTTTCTAGGATAAACACACAGTGTTTTAATCACCTGGCAGTGTTAGTTGTAAATGTAACATTATTAATGGTATTGCCTACTTGCCTTTGGAATGATTTATGAATACTCTTATCTACAACACCATTATGAGAGGGTATCTTACCAAGAAATAATTAAGAACCTTACTATCACAGAAAGAATGTCAAATACAATTCTAGTTATGTGCTCAGGCCTACAGTCTGTTTTCCAAATAGAAATTGTGTTTCTATTTTATGTACCAGTTACTTCCCCTTTAGGGTGATGCTTCCTTCTCTGGAGATGGCAGATGTTAAATTATTGTGGCTATGTGATCCTGAGTGATGATCTACTCTGAGGTTTTTAATCTTTTCTTGTGGATTTTAGCTTATTTTTCAAATTTTTCTATTTCCGTAGATTCATATCTGGGTTAGTTCACATAGCAAAAGTTGAAGCATTTGAAAAAATGCTGTGGAGAGTCTGTAAAGGATATACTATTCTTACATATGCAGAGTTGGATGAATGTCTGGAAGATCCAGATACGGTGAGTAAACATTGTAACTATCAGTTTATTTTGTTCTGTAGTTTTTAGAAAACTTGGAAGAATTGCTGCTGGGGTCTGCAGTGAATGTAAATGATTTCCCAGTGTCCTTGGAGGGAAAACTATTTTAAAGTACTTGTAAGACTTTAAAATTAGGGATCTTGATGCCACCATAACTGTAGGAGTGGTAATTAATCTATCATGGTTCAGCTTGACGAGTGCAGAACTTTACTGTGGAATAGTAGTGACTTTGCTTGGATACTTATTAACTAAGTCTGTACAGTGTATTACCTTTTAATAGTCATTGTATTTGTTCATTCAGTAGTTAAGGGAAAAAAAAGTCTGGAGTACAGTTGGTCTTCTATGAAGTTTTTTCTCTGAACTTGTAGAATTCACTTTTTGTAAATCAGCATTTGTGGCTGCCTAATCTGTCACTTTCAAATTTTGCTTCGATTCTAATTTGTAACGTTTTAATTTTTTAAGACTTTTGTTGTTACTAATAGTTCTGAGATGGTAAAATAAAATATCTCTTATTTTCCCTGACAACTTTTTCTGTTTTTCTCTAATATACCAAAAAAAGGAGAGATATTGTCACACTTGAATTTTATTTTTTGATCTTCACCAGAATGGTGGAAGGTTAGTACTACTAGCACAGCTTCTTCTAGTTATTCAGATTTGTTATTTTGCTCTATAATTATATCACAGTGGAATTGCTGGTTAAAAACAAATTTCATGAACATAACTTTTTTGGTTTTTTAGGGCGAAACCACAAAATGGTTTGTTTTTTTAGTGTCTTATTGGGGTGAGCAAATTGGCCAGAAAGTTAAGAAGATTTGTGACTGGTAAGAAGTAAAACTAATACATCTAATTTCTTTATACCTGGGTTATTTTCTTTTTAGTTTTCCCTCTGCTCCCCTTCTTTCTAAGTGTGGTTTTTTAGGCAAGGTTTTTTGAAGTTAAATTTGTTCTTCCCCCCAGTTGCATCTAGCTTTATAATTATGCAATATACAAATAAATGTATGAGTCATTTTGTCTACAGTCCTTATTAAGTACAGGTAAAATACTGACTCTCTTCAGTTAAATCTGTTCCATGGTTATTAAATGGTGTGTTGGAGATTTGACAAGGGCATGGGGTTGTGCGGTTTGTTTTGGCTTAGTCTGGTTATTTAACACAAACTTCTGTTTTTCTGTAGCTATCACTGTCATGTGTATCCCTATCCAAATAATATGGAGGAACGCAAGGCAGTTGTTGAAGGTCTAAATGTTCGTATTCAGGATCTTCATACTGTGAGTAAATAACAGTATTCCCTTTGCTGTAGTTTCTGCACCATAGGAAATCATTTGACGAATCACAGCATGAAATACATGAATATGCTTCTAAAATACATACAGCTTTGGATCTGAACAGGACGGTATGTCATGTCCCTGGTCTTGTGTTGCATGATTCTATTAAACTTCAGGGCACTTGGCATTGCCTTCTGTTTTAAGCAGTGGTTAGTGTGCCCTCCTACAAATGTGATCTGGCATTGGACAAATACTAGGTGCTTTTACTGTGGTTAACATAACCACTGTTACATTTTCAATGAAATCGTTTTGGTTTTTTCTTGGACAAAGGTGCTGCATAAAACTGAGGATTACTTGCGCCAAGTCTTGTGTAAAGCATCTGAATCCATCTATACGTGGGTTATCCAAGTGAAGAAGATGAAAGCCATTTATCATGTACTCAACCTGTGCAGTTTTGATGTCACAAATAAATGTTTAATTGCTGAGGTTTGGTGTCCAGTGGCTGATCTGCAGAATTTGCGCCATGCATTGGAGGAAGGTTCAGTAAGTCAGCTGAATGCTCACTGATGTTAAAACTTTTGTCTTGAACTAACTATGCAGATAAGGAAAGAAAATAATTATTTTAAATAGGCTAAAAGTAGGCACAGGCAGGTTTGGGTCTCTATGAACTTATATCAAACAATTTCTTTATAAGCAGAGTGTTGTGTGTGATGATTTTTTTCTTTGTGTTTTTCTTTTTGTTTTTTTCTTTGTGTTTTTCTTTTTGTTTTTTCTTTGTGTTTTTCTTTTTGTTTTTTTCTTTGTGTTTTTCTTTTTGTTTTTGTTTTTTTTCTTTCTCAACTAACTTCTGTTTTGGACCCAAGTCTGATTGGGCTCACAATGCTATTTGCAGTCAAGTAGAGGTTGCTAATTCCCTTGTGTTAGTTGTGTTGAGTGCAGCTCCGTCTTTCTGTTTCGTAAGAGAGCATTTTTAGTAACATCTTTGTTTTATAATACTGACTGATGAGTCTTGTCTGATATTTCATATAAAGTAATGATTAGAACACTGTACATAATCAGTGTTTTTAGAGGAACAGATAAATGTAACTTTTTAAGAAAGCACAAAGGGGTAAATATTAAACTTGGGGCTTAATCTAGGGATGTTTTGGGATCAGTGAAACTGCTGATAGAGGAAATGTTTTCACTTTGGTTAGATTAAGCATCAACTGAGTTTTTATATAAATGTATCTTCTTTCTGTCTGTAATTAGAGGAAGAGCGGAGCTACAATTTCTTCATTCATGAATACCATTCCAACAACACAACCTCCTCCAACTTTGATACGTACCAATAAATTCACCTCAGGGTTCCAAAACATTGTTGATGCTTATGGAGTTGGAAACTATGGGGAAGTTAATCCAGGTTGGTCCTTCTGAAATCTGAAGTGTGAGCTGTGCCATCATTACTGCTTGCCTTGTTATGTGTTTAAATACCTTGCTGAACTGGACACTAGTAAAGGCAAAATGGTGACAACCATACTGCTTATTAGTAGCTGTTTTAAAATTTCAGTAGCTCATCAAAAGTACAAATGGTGCTCCAAGCAGTAATATGGGATTTGATTTTGCGGAGTTATTTTAGCATTAAAGATGCTGATAAGAGCTGTATAGTGTTTCTTTATATGTTATACCTTGGATAAGATAAGATATTTAGGAGAAAAAAGAAAACTTTGGAAATGGCTATTGATCTTACTGAAGCATGGAGATCATCACTTGAAAAAATCCAGCTTATGGTATAGCCCAGTTAGTTTAATGTCCTTACGTATTTTTGTAGCTACATTGACTATGTCATGCTGTACAGGAGAATGTACATTATAATACAGAGCCAAAACAAACATGGAGGAAGAACTGGGGGGGGGGGGGGGTTGGTTTATTTATTCATTTATTTATTTTAATTTCCTGGGCTTATATTATTATCCTTAGAATTGTCAGCTAATGCTCAGCTGTGGAGTTGTCATTACTAAGGTATATGTAAAAGCAAGGTTTAAACTGAGTTAAATGTATAGTGTGGGGGAAAGGTCTCTTAGTAGGGGGTGAAATGTCTTTCAAACTTAAAGCTGAAAATTGTTTCAGAGGTTAAAGTAGGTGAATTGCTTAGGCTTAATTCGGATAGTAACATCATCTGTTGTGCTGTGTGCCTGAAATCTGTTATGTTGTCATTTCAGCTCTCTATACCATCATCACTTTTCCCTTCTTGTTTGCCGTTATGTTTGGAGACTTTGGGCATGGTCTACTAATGTTCATATTTGCACTCTTGACAATACTGTATGAAAACCACCCTAGATTACAAAGATCACAAGATGAGGTAAAAGGAATTACAAATAATTTAGTCCCCATCCAGCAAGATAACTTCAGTTGAATAGTTATGTTTCTGAAAAGTACTATTTATTGCACATGTATTAGACTACGTTTTTTTCCTTTGTTTTGGGATGTTCTGTGTTTAAAGTTGCCATATTCCTCGAGATTAATGTGGTATCTTAACAAACTATTCACTTTTTTTTGAAAGGGCAGAAATAATCAAGTTTGAATGAAATACTGACACAAATTAGTTGATTCTGATGGGCTTGTCTTTTCTTCTGCTAGAGCTACTTAGTGATGTGTGTATTTTACAGAATGTGGTTACAGTGACTAATGTGAGGAGAAAATGATTTTTCAAATTCCACCTTCTTTTATTGTTTCTGAAAAGGGACTTGTAGGTTGAAATTTACTGAACTTAATTTTAACTGATTTTTTAATCATATGGGGTTAGAATGCAGGAATACCTGCATCTCTCATTAGAATTATATTTAATTAAGAATGGCTGCAAATGTCTGACTACTTAAAAACTAGTCCTGGGAAGGAAACATGGCTTAAAAAGACTGTTCGTTAGTGTAATGATGCCAATGAGAAAAGTCTCAGTTTGTGTTGCAGGAGCTTGCATGAGGGCTTCAAATCTCTGTGTTCAATTTAAACTACAATTGTCTTTCAGAATGTACTTCTTGCTGCTAACTCTGTTTCCTAATGCATATAAACCTTTGCATATAAATACTAGACATAAAGTTGTGAATGTGGGGAGATGAATTGCACCCATTTGGTGACTGACATTTATAAATTGCATATTCGCATGCTTAAAGCAAAATTCTCTGTGTTACATCTTGGTTGGCCTTAGGTTTCTTCATATTCCTTAATGACTATTTGCAATAGTTTTTAGTTTTTAGAAGTCTTTGTATGACCAGAAATGTGTTTCTCTTAAAAATGTGTAGGTAATGATTGTTCACATAGCAGGTGATGTTCTCTACTTTTTCTTTTTTCCAATACTTACAGATAATGAAAATGTTATTTGAAGGCCGATATGTTATTTTATTAATGGGTCTGTTTTCTGTATACACTGGATTGATCTATAATGACTGTTTTTCAAAGTCGTTAAATATATTTGGTTCTGGATGGAATGTTTCAGCAATGTTTGAACAGAAGGTTTGGCGGTGAGTAGCATGCCTCTGTTTGCTATACCATTAAAACAAAATTGCACTTCCTGTAACAGTTTAACCCTTTTGCTCACCCATTTTAACTGTCCTTTTATTAAGAGTAGTAAGTAAATGTAGTGAAATCTAGCAAAATTTAGCTGTTAAGGTAGCAAATGCTTGTGCACTAAGGACTAAGTGTTATGCCTACGCTTAGAATAAAAAAGGCAGTAATAGTTATTTAAAAACAAAAAATGAAATTGCTCATTATCTTAAATTGGGAAATCCACAGAGAACACAATTTCTTGCAAAACTGCTATTAGAATATGATTATATTTAATTCAGTCAATTTTATCAGGTTAATCTCGTATTTATCAGTGCTGCTTTACTGGATTTACATGTCTTCAGTCACCTGGAACATTTGCTAGAATATTATCATCTGGTATAGATGACAGTCAGTCTTCTGGAACAAATTCTGTTACAATACCCTAATGCTATATGCTAGCTGATAACTTTCAGTGATTAAAAACTGCATAGTATCTTTTTATTGGTAGTAGGAACTTGCACCTGATTTTATGAGGTGATATTTCTAGGGTTTATTCAGTCTCTAAACTTTTTTAGGTGTGTTTTGTATCTCTTTTTTTTGTGGTCTCACAAAGGTGTTCTTATGAATGGCTGGAGACTTCAGTAATATTGTAAAATCCTAACAGAAGGCACTAGGACTTTGTCTTGTCGTGTATTCTTTTTATTTATAAAAAGTGCACTGCCTCCTGTGTTAAGGTTTGTTTTTATGCTAATGGTTTTAGTTTGTCTCCATTTACTATATTTTCCAGGAGAGGTTTCTGAATATGAATATATGCATGTGTATATATATATATATATCACAGATTCTGAGAGGGATAGAAAACACAGGGCTAGTTTTGGAGAAATTTGTCCTAGGTCATGCTTCTGGAATGAATACCCAAGCAGCATTAGTATCTGCTGTAAAGAAATTAACAGTTAATAAAATAAATTAATTACCTAGCAACCATTAGTCTCTGCACAGCTTTTCTTGATAGTAAAAGAAAAAAGTAGGCTATGTGAATTGTGAAACCTACTTTTTCACGAAGTGGGATGACCTAATTTTTTTGAGGTGTCGTGGCCTTTTGGTATTTAAATGTTCACAGCTTGCATCTCATTTTGCCTCAAAACCAGGAAGTGGCTTAAAATAGTAGAGTCAAAACTACTGACTTTGGTTAAAATGTGAACAGGTTGTGAGTGCTGTGTTAATTAAAAACTATATGAGGTTAGAGTGGAAACACATCCAAATGCAAAAGGGAAAAAAGGTATCAATTATTCTTTGGGTGTTTGTTAGTGAATTTTATATAAAAGCAAATTATGAGCTTTTTAAATGAAACTTTCCATTCTAGGGAATGAGGAATAAAATGCAGAAACTTTCCTTTCAAAGTCAGTTAGTGCGAATTAAGCCCAGATTGTGAGTTTCTAGAGTGGGGTTGGTTTTTTTTTGCTATTGTTTTTTGCCAGGCCCTTTGTGCTTAGAAATCCTTTTATTCATTTGAAGTCTGACACTGGGTGAGCTAGTCCTATAAAGGAAAGCAGGAGCGGTGTCCTGCAGAACTGAAAGTATATGTTGTCACTGTTTAAACAATGTCAGATCTGATTGTGCTTTTCTTTCTTTGCAGTCCTGAGGATCTGAAGTCTAATAAATTTTTAACACTGGATCCAAATGTTACTGGTGTATACAATGGCGCTTATCCGTTTGGAATTGATCCGGTTAGTTTTATTCTTTTAAATTATCCATTTGTAAATTAGATTTTCATGTGCGTATTAGGAAGATAAATCTTACTATGGAAAAAATACATTCCTGCTTGCATTCTCAATTCAAAAAGAGCTTTTCCCTTAATGAGTCAAAGAAAGACTTAACTATCTTCATGAAACTCGAATTTCAGTTGTGATCCCCACTTGAGATAGAATTCTGGTCTCCAATAGAGAAAGGATACTGTTCTATTCCTTCTGTTACACTATTCTCTAATGCTGGTTTTGTCTTCTTTTCTTCAGATATGGAACTTGGCAAGCAACCGTCTCAGTTTTTTAAATTCTTTCAAAATGAAAATGTCTGTGATTTTTGGAGTGACTCACATGACATTTGGAGTTGTATTGGGGGTATTTAACCACTTGTAAGTATAAGAAGTTAAGATGATATTGACATTATAGTTTTTGTCAAGTCTTGAATTTTAACAGTTAATCTGTTATAGATCTGTTAAAGAAACTGGAACAATTTTTAAAAAATACAATAATAGTAATTGTGAAAACTGTTCTTAAAAAAGGCAGTAACAGAGAGGTCTTCCTTCACATAAATGAGATGATGGATCAGTACTATGCCAAAAAATCTGAGGACATTGATTAATACAAGATTTTATTTCACTTGTTGCCAGAGATGCATGCCTCTTACAGTCTTGATTTCCACTGACATACCTGATTAAAATTTCACTGAATGTGAAGAAATCAGTTCTGGATTGTAATTTCAGTCTTGTTGTTTAAAAGTGCTTGGTAACGTTCTGCTTTATTGAAATTATGTTTGGGTCATGTATTTATCTTGACCTTTCTTTGTAAAACTTATTTTTCATTTTTTCCCCCCATTTTTATCTTTTAGGCATTTCAAGAAGAAATATAATATTTATTTGGTTTTTCTTCCTGAACTTTTATTCATGATGTGCATCTTTGGCTACCTTGTGTTTATGATCTTCTTTAAATGGTTAGCATACTCTGCAGAGGACTCTACATCTGCTCCTAGTATTCTGATTCAATTTATTAACATGTTCCTGTTTCCTGGTGGTGAAACAGAGGTCTTCTATACCGGACAGGTTAGTGGTGTTCTTACAAGCTTCTGAAGACCCTGTTGTTCCCTATGCAGATAACATTTTACCAGTCATGAAAGGCTGATGGCTGAGTGTTCCCCTAGGAAGGGGAATGCATCAGACTAAGGGGAAATTGAATAAACATTATGATTAAATAACATATTTACTCTTTAACTGGTTGTAAGATTTTACATAGTGACTTGTGAAAATACCTGTTTCTAGAACAAAATCTCCCAGGTTAAAGTTAAGGCTAGAGAACAGTGTCTCATGCTTGTAATTTTGATGCTTTCTGTGTGCTGTAAATAATCTTACTAAATTGAATATCAGTAATGCCTTAATCTAGAACCCAGTCCTAAAGATGCTGGATGTCTGTAATCCAATTTAAGGGCCTGATTAAGTAAAATACTTACGTGCATGTTCAATTTTGGTCTACAGGCCCGCTGAAATCAGTAGTATTTTTCTTATGCTCAAACAGGCCTTTAAAGGAAAATGGGAAGGCTTTTCCTACTGTTGATTTTGTGATCTAATTTTTTCTTTCTCCCTCAAACAGGTTGCTCTGCAGAGGTTTTTACTTAGTATTGCTTTTCTTTCTGTTCCTGTAATGCTTTTTGGTAAACCGCTTTATTTGTATTGGCTACACGGTGGAGGCCGAGGCATTAGAATGTACAGGGTAAGTATTGAGAGATAGTTGCACATTTCTTCAGTATAGAAGAATTCAGATGGTGTCATATTGCATACAGAATAATGTCCTTACTAGATATTTCTACTCAACTTGGAAAGTTTTTGATCATAACACATAATGGTACTTTGACTCTAGCTCTCTTTTTGCCTTTGCCTGCGACTACTTTAAATAAATTTTAAAAGTGACACTGGCAGTCCACTTGAAGACACAATATGTTTCCATTTTGTAGAGTGGCTACAAGCTAATTCGAAAAGAAAGTGAAGAAGAACTTTCTCTGCTGAGATGTCATGATGTAGAAGAAGGGAGCAGTCATTCAGACAGTGGGCACAGAGAGGGGGATGGAGAGGAGGTAATGTTTTTACTTAATCTCTAGTTTGTATAAGCAACTTAGAAGTGGAAAATCAGGAAGATAACCTGTACACTGAGTTCCCGGACATTTTCAAGAAAATCAGCTGAGCCTTTACAAAGACCTTGATGCCTGAATGCAGTTTACTCATTTTTATTTGTTGCTATTTTATCATTATTTCTTGGTATATTCAGATTGCTACAGTAAACCTCAGTCTGTCTCTAGTGGAGAACAGGAAGAGTGCTTTATTTGCATCTGTAGACTTTGCATCCAAGACTATTGGTTTTCTTAAATTGAAGAGTGGGATAAAAATCCTGGGTTTTGTATGGTTTTGTGGATTCTTAAAACTAAGGCAAGAGAACTACTGCCCAGCTTCCTGTTAGATTGATCTTGGATTTTCATCCAGACAAAAGTCTCTTTATGTCTGCAAATTACATCTTGTGATGAGGATTATTGCTGATGGGGGTTGGGAGACATGGGCGGCATTCCTAGTCCCCAGCTATTGCTGCTGTTTAGTTTGGGCAAATTTGTAAAGGTCTTGACTGATTCCACTGATTTCATGTGAATTGAAAGACAAAAAATTGCTTCAGTTTCCCATTGTGCAGACTATGTATAGTACTTGCTTTGCTGGGGTAGTAGACTTTTGCTTCTTATGTATAGGAAATACAAGAATTGTTTGCTTAAATAAAATGTGTCATAGTTCCATGCAAAGTCAGCGTTGAAATTTGCAGTAACGTTAGTCTTGCAACTCTTTGTTAGCAACAAGTACATATATTTAGAATTTCCAGTATTAATGTAGTTATTTTTCTATCACTAGCGTTACTAATAATTAATCCTGCTTTTAAAGATGCAGAAATTGACATTGTAAACTTACAACCTCAATAGAATGGGAATTAGAACTATGGCTGGTTTTACTACTTAGAGTTTTCAAGTATTAAATTATGTTCCTTGTGGAAAACATAAAATTGCATTCATTTTTATCTATCAACAAAGTAATTGAGGAAACTAACTGGAAAACTATAGCATCTGATTTTTTTTTTTTTTTTTAATGTTGTCTCTGTAATAAGGATCTTAAACATAGCAGATCTTTTTTTACTTAATATGAAATCAATGTATTACCCTTTTGTGGAATTTTTCTTCCATGTATATTAAGATTTGCAGATGAATGTTTTTGTTCTCTCATGCTGTGCTATGTTGTTTCAATGGATACAATTTTTTTTTTATATTTTAGATTAATTTTGCAGATGTTTTTATGAATCAAGCCATTCATACCATTGAATACTGTCTAGGATGTATTTCTAATACAGCCTCATATCTGCGACTCTGGGCATTAAGTCTTGCTCATGCACGTAAGTGGGGGTTTTGTTGGTTGGTTGGTTGGGGGTTTTTTTTCATCTGTCTTGATTTTTAATGTGGGTTAGAGGGAGGCTGGCCTGTTGAAGTGATACTACTATGAAATTATCTTTTTCTTAATATAAAAAGCTCCCTGTTTAAACTAATCATGATCTATGGAAAGTCTCCAAACTTAAAATTCTGACTTATTGTTTGGAATCTAGTAATTTTCTTCATTGATTGCTCTGTGTTGTAAAGAGGCTGATAATCTGAGCAGTGTTACCTCACATAATAGTGTATCAGTAGTCACAGTACCAATTCCTATTTTCTATTGAGTGACCAGTTTGGAAGGTATTTAGGCACTTGCTAATGGTGTCATGGTGTAAGATGTTGCCATCAGTAGATCTTCTTTTGAAACTGAGATGTACCTTTAAGTATTTTGATGGGGGGGGGAGCAGGGGAAGGATGCAACTAACTGGGGTGGGGGCTTGCTTATAGTTCCCATGTTCAGCAGATCCTGTAGTAATGTTTAAACTAGAATACAGGTCAATAAGATTAGCTTGCTGGGTGAATGTATGCAGTATCAACATTAATTATGAAAAGTTTCTTTTAATAGAATTATCCGAAGTTCTATGGCAAATGGTGATGAGAGTGGGTCTTCGTGTGGATACAACATATGGTGTCTTACTGCTAGTCCCTGTTCTAGCCTTTTTTGCTGTGCTAACAGTTTTTATTCTTTTGGTCATGGAGGGGCTTTCTGCTTTTCTCCATGCTATACGACTGCACTGGTAAGTTAATTGTTTCTTCATACCACTTTAGCGTATACTGGCTTGTTTAAGAGGAATTTTTGTGTCAAAATATTAGGTGCCTTGTTAAAAAGAAAAGTGTACAATTCAACAGCCTCATGTTACTGTAATAGATTTATTTAATCTTATTAAATAAATGGCTTGTTAGTTGAATGAGATTGTTCCTCTGGAATATTTTCAGTAAATTCAAGTAGTACGTTGGCTTATGATGCATATTAACCTCAACCACGTTCAGAGTTGATTTTGGTGCAAACTATGAGTACATTTAATTTGTAGTATTGCAGCCTTTCATACTGTGGAGTATTGGTAACATGGATAAGTATTTTTAATTTCAGTCAGGTTTTATCACTGAATGGCTTCAGTCTGTTTTATTTATTTGGTTCAACAGAACATTTGTGTTAGTGCGCAAAACTTTGCTAAAGTGGGGCTGCCAACCCTTAAGTATTTTAATCCTTTCTTAGTCTTAATATCACGAGCTCCACACATGCAAGTGGATTCAGAGAATATTTAGTTTGAAACCTGAGGAAATTTACAATATAAGAAAAGTCAGACATAGTATATAAACATGAGGCAGAGCTATATGCATTAGAGAGTATTGTCCTCATGATACTATGTATTTGCAAAACAATTAACTGCAACTAACTCAAAACCAAATTAGTAAGAAGTGAGAAATGAGCCATTACAGCATGATGTCAGTGTGTTTGGGTCTCTTGAGAAGCATCAAATTTGCCTGGGTCTGTGATAGGAAGGTTAAATAGCTGCACAGAAAGATTAAGTGACAGGATTAGGATTGGTTTTGTTCAGCCTCTTGTGTTGCACAGTTCTATCCCCTTGATAACCAGTCATTTTGGATTAATGTACAGATTCTGTTTCATTTTTTTGTCTCGTTTCAGGGTGGAATTTCAGAACAAATTCTACTCTGGTGGAGGATACAAGTTTACGCCTTTCTCTTTTAAGCACATTTCTTTACATTTTAATAAAGATGATATAGCATAGTTTGGTTGCTGTCAGCAGAAATGTTTGGAATTGTCTGCAAATAATCATGTGATTGGATCTCACCTGTGAAAGGTTTCTTGTAGGACAAAGTGTTCTTCACTGATTGCCTTATAATGCAGCCAAATAATTCTGTAATATATACCTCCCACAGAAATACATAGCAGATCTGGAGCATCTTGTAAAGTATATAGATATAAAATGTACATTTTTCTTGATAAACTAATGTTGTAAATTAATTTTATTCTTTAAAAAAAAAAAACGTAAAAAAAAGTCATTACTGCTTGTCCTAAAACCCGTGTAGCCATTTTTTTTTTGTTGAGGCTGTTTTATTTTCTTGAATGGTTACTTTTAAGTTATCTGGAAGACTTTTAATCATATTAAGCATTCATTGCTAATCACATACTTAAGCAAGCTACCATCTCATGCACTTTGGGAACAATTCAGCAATGCAACAGAAGCAATGTATGTTTTCAGTATGCATTCCAGAAGGCTTATGAAATGTAAATTTATACACAGCAATGCACTGTGTTCTTTTTTTGGCCATATTTAAAATTCCACCAAAAATGTTAACTGTTTATTCAGAGTTGTGCCCAGAGTTATTACTTCAGTCTTTCAGAAGTCACAGTGATATTTAATGTTACGAAAGAAGGCAGGGTTAGAAGTGGAGACTGGAAGTATTAGCCCTCTTCTTTCCCTGTAGTGAGGAGCTTTCTGCTACGTGCTGTTCTGCAACGTGAGCTGTCTGCAGCCCAGCGCTTGCAGTGACTGTGGTGGGTAAAAGCCTCAGAGAAAGTCTTGCGCTGTCTGGATGAGGACTCAAATAAAAGAATCAAACTGCCTACGAGAAATTTTTATCCCGGGTTCTGTTTCTACAGTGTGGTCCTCGGCAGAGTTTCTACTCCTAGGAGTAACTTTTGCAGGGGTGGTGAAGAATTGGCCTCCATCCCTGTTCATGTTTGGCTGTAAGGACAGACGTACGGTGTTACTCCTCTGATGTTGTTGAACTAAAGTTTATACCGCAGAGGTGGATAAGGGGTCGTTGTTTTGTACTACTTTTTTGTATCAGTGTGAAAATGGGGATATTACCATAATGTTTTAACATCTGTGCCGTAAGAACAGCATAAGTTAAATTTTGCACTTGATTCCGAATAAAACCTCCTTTGCGCTGTTCAGAGCGGGCCCCTATGTTTGTACGTAGCCCTCTCCCTGCACCTGGCAACGCTGGAGAGGGACGGCCTGGCCTGCGGCCCCGCTCCCCTCCGCGGCACCCTCCACGCGGGAAGCCCTTCCCGGGCCCCCGTGTCCCCTCTGACTAAGGAGCTCCGCTTGTTTCCCGCCGAGGCGGGCTCAGAGCCCGCGGGGCCGGCGGCGCTGAGGTAAAAGAACGCCCGTGAGGGGCGGCGGGAACGCGGGCGCTGGGCGGGCGGCGGCCCCCTGAGGCGGGCGTTGGGCGGGCGGCGGCCGTCGCTCCTCCCCGGTCCGTTGCCGTGACCACCGGCAGGCGTCGGGCGGGCCCCGGGGCTCGCCGCCATGAGCCTGGACGATGTGCGGCTGCAGTGGCTGCGGGACCGAGTGCTCGCCGTCCTGGGCCTGACCGGTCCGGCGCCTTTCGAGGAGCTGCTGAACCGCGGCGACGGCCAGGCGGCACGGACTGTGCTGCGCTTTTTCGACCGCGGCACCGAGGACGGGGACAATGAGAGCGAGGCGGGCACGGCGCTGCTGCTGCTGCGGGCCGAGCGGCGCGGCGAGGAGGCAGCGGGTGAGGCTCCCTGCTGCCCCGGCCCGCTGAGCCCTCCCCTGGGCACTGCCTGACCCCCAGCCCCCTCGCTCCGTCCTTCCCTCCCCAGCTGCCTGTTTCCCCCTCCCTTGGGCACCTGTTTATCCCATCTGCTGAGTCCTAGCCCCATTACCCCTCTCCTTACCCCTTTCCCTGCCTCTCCATCCCTTGGGCTGTGTCCAGTCCTCCTGAACCCCTTCTGTCCCACCCATTTCCAGACCTTCCTCTTCTCTGGTTGTGTCTCGGTGGGATTTGCACCAACCCCACTGCACAGTGGTTATGTCATGCTTTCCTCCCATTTTGTGTGTGTGCAGATACAGGTGACACAGATGAGTTTGCAGATGAACAGCAGGAGGAAGGCCCTGATAAGATGTTTCCTGAGCAGTTGGCTGAAACAGCCTCCTCTGTGGCGTTGGAAGGAAGTAGGTGGTTTGAGTGACCAAAGCGTAGTCGTTGCAGGCCATGCTGCCCTGGGCGCTGAGTGTGACTAGCTACCATGGCTCTCTTAAGCAGATCCAGCAGTATCTGTAACATCAGCTGTTATAGTACCTGTAACAGCTGCTTTTCCCAGGAAAGCAGATCTGATTTTGTGGATAGTGTCCTGGGCAGCGTGGCTAATGTTTTCTCAAGAGCTTCTGCCTCAGGATGCTCATTTGAAAGAAACCTATCCTAGTTTGGCTATTTCATTTTTTCCAAACAGATAGAAAGAAAAAGGCTGACTGGGGTGAACAAAATCAATGCACAAACACAGATCTTCCATCCCATCTTTGTCTGTGACATCTTTCACTGGCTTTATAATTTCAGATTTTTAGAGATTAATTTTATTAAAAAGAATGAATATGTTCCCTTTAGTAGGAAATAATTAATTCCCCTTAAGAGTTGCAAGCTCTCCTCTTTATTCCAATGTAGTTTGTTGAGGATAAAACTGGTGGTCCTGTTCAGAGTTAAGATTGGTCCATTACTTTAACCACAGTATTGCAGACAAGCCTTTCACAAAAAATTGGAAAAAAATAAAAGAAAAGTGATAGAAAGGGTGTCAGAAGAGAGCAATGATTTTCCATGGCTCAGAGATTCTATTCTCTTCTCTGCTGTCAGTATCTGTGCAAGTCCCACAAGCTTCTGAAACAGTTAGTTGCAGAAGCAAAGAGTCATGGCCTGGTATTTTATATCCATAAAAGAATTTTGTTCATACTGTGCAAAAAAGATAGGACCGCAGAAGTTAAGTGCTGAAGCCTGGTATGGGTGTAAGTAGACTTACAATTCAACTTCTCTCCCTGCACCTCTAAATGGAGGCAGCTGCAATACTGCAGGTTAATGCTTAAAAGCAGGGAGAATTATTACTTCTTGATAATAATATCAGCACACAAAGGGGCATGACCTTTCCAGCTGGGGATGCAGCTATGCCTTTTCCACTTCCTTTAAGTGTCCAGAAGCCTGTGCTGAAAGAGGAAGAAGGCATGGTGCACCTTCTGAAAGACAGTATAAAATAAAGTTTGAAATTCTTGACTGGCCCTGGAATTCATGCAGTTGTTCCTGTGTTACAGTGTCTTCACCATCACTTCTTGGTCATGACATAACTATAAGCATTTTCCACATCATAGGTCTGGCGTGACAAAACCCTTAATTGTTTGCATTTCCTTTTATAAAGTGGTTTCATCTTGAAATGTGCTAATCTACTTACTTTGTCATTAAAAAATCAATTGCATTGGAAAATGCTGGTAAGGATATTCTAAATAAACACCAATTACCTGTGGAATGCAATATAGTCACTTGCTTATTTGGATTCAGTTCAGCAATAGTGTTGTCCTATGGGAAAATGTATGATTAACACCAATTTTGGATGGCTGGTAGTTGAAAGGTGATGCTGAAGATGGAAGAAAATGCTCAGTCATTTTGTTTGAGAAGAAAATTCAGAGAGTCTATCTTATATGCATGGAATACCTGTTCTTTAATTGAGGTCTTTTGTGTTATTCTTTCTCAGGGATGGTTCAGAAAAGCAAGACATCCCCTCTGCA
Source organism: Haliaeetus leucocephalus (assembly GCF_000737465.1). Taxonomy (NCBI): domain Eukaryota; kingdom Metazoa; phylum Chordata; class Aves; order Accipitriformes; family Accipitridae; genus Haliaeetus; species Haliaeetus leucocephalus. The sequence goes on from NW_010973276.1 coordinate 4,168,510, forward strand.
ATCTACAGGCAATGAAAGTGTGTCAGGTCACTTATCAACTCTCTCTAGTGAGTCTGAATTGAGTAAACTGGAGCAAAGATTTACAACTGACAGTATGGAACACACATCGCAGGTAAGTCTGTTGTATTTCGCTCTGTTCTTTTGTGGATATGAAGATGCTGGCTTTCTGATGCAAACATTTCAGTAAAACTGGTAGGCAAATTAAGGAGGTACAGTGCAGAGCAAGTACTCAGAGCAGAACAGAACATTTTACAAGAACAGGAATTTCCATTCAAAACCAATGGCCTGTGGTGTCTGCCATAGCCTCTGACATTGACAAGATATTGCAAAGTTAATTTACTTGGCAAAATGCTGAGTTTTGGTGAGAAAATGCAGCAGTAAGTTACTGAGGTACTGCATTAGCTATTCCCAGAGTTGCTTGTAAAAGAAAAGTTGCAGTTAGAATAATTACTAAAGACACCATGGGAGAAGCATGTAAGGAACAGCGAATGAAGGCTTTTGTACCTCAAGTCTTTTACATAATTAGATGGTCGGGATGAAGTCTGGAATTTCTAACTATACTTGGTTTATGACTCAGATGCAGGTGGAAGGGGAGTAGATGCTTGCACATTCTCAGAAAAGTACAAGGCAAGGGGGCAGGCATTTAAGTGCTCTCTGGTTTCTTATGTTTCAAGCACTAATGCTTTTAGTCCTGTTGGTCTGGAAATCAACATTGTTTCCAAAGCTGATGATTTTTACTGTTAGCTGAGTGATTTTTTTAACATTTGATTTATGTTAGTAGTTTACTTGGACAGCAATGTGAAGATAATGGAGTTAAACTAATGATTCTGTCCTATTGCTCACAGTAGGCAAATGTTTTCTTGCTGTTAAGAAACATGGCAGCAAACGGTAATAGTTGTACTTCCTTCTTATTTTCTGTTTCAGCTACAAGAACAGAAAGTTGACAAAGTGTGTTTGTACGTGGCTCTTGATGAAATTCCTGAAGAATTTGTGACAGATTTTACTGTGTATTTTCTGAGAGATACCAAAGGTATGTGCCCTGAATAACTACAGGCTCAGCGTTTTCAGTCTTTGCATTAAACAGTACTCCACATTGAGAAAAGGTGATAGTGACTGGGATTCAGGATGGTGCATATCCAGCTTAATTAGCTGGGTGGGAATACTCTCAGAGTAGAACTGGGAATCAGGAATGGTTTTCATAGGAAATTTATGGAAAGTTACATATCTTCCGTATTTTACCAGCAAGAATGAAGCTTTCATGCTGCACTCTGAGGAACTAAGAAGATTTAGTTACTACAACTGCTAGAACTGTGTAACGTGTTTTGAGGATGAGGAGCTGTATGTGAAAGTTAGACCGTAAGGTGGTGATGAGCACAACTGGGCTATCAGACTTCCTGACCTGACTCAAATTCTGATACACAGCAGCAGCATGTTTCATTCTGATAGTTTATACTTTTATCATAAAACCAATGACAAGATGACACTTAAGTATTTTACTGCCCTGTCTGAAAAAGTATCTGCACTATTAAAACCAGCACTAGTTTTGAAAGTGACTTGCATCAAACCTAGTTTGTTACAAACACAGTTTGTTTTATTGGAGTTTTAACTTATTAGGGAAAGGACTTTATGCTTTCTGTGTCAGATAATTAGATTTATGCTAATTGTTTGTATACTGTTTAGAAAGAGTTACTGAACCTAACGACCTGACTGAAGCTATTGAGGTTCTTCCTAAAGTGATAAAGTTTGGTATACTGACTGGTGATACTCTTTTGATGCTAAAGAATGCCATCTCACAGGTAAATGTGTTAACAGCTTTTATATATGGAGTCTTGAGTGTTTCTATGAGTGATTTGCCTATTTAGTATTCCGCTGAACATATGGACTATGCATAAGAAATACTAATATTTAATAAGTGACCTTCATATGCCAAAAAGAAGTTTTTGTTAATCCTTATTTAATATTTTGTTTCCCAAATTCTTGTAAAGATGTGGAGATGGGCATTATTTCATTGCCTGGCCCTATATGAGAAACATTTAAGAGTGTGACACCAGATACCTTTATTTTTGTGCTGATAGGCTTTTGTAAAAGCATACTGGAGCTATTCCCCTGCAGAACTTGAGGCAGAGAGAATGATGCTAAAGAGGTAACATGGAAGGAGATGCACTTAAATTAAATTTTAGAACAACATATCCAATGCTTAAGTGAATTGCTAGTAAGCTGACTTTTATTGTAGTCTTTTTTAATATGAACCATCTAATCTATGGTACCTGTTTGAATTACAGGTGTTTTCACCAGCTCTCTCCCATAGTCAGCAGCAGACTGAGGAAACTTCCCTTCATCCAGATAGTGAAAACACAGAGTCTGAAAAAAGGAATTTACCTGAGACTGAGCTTGCAGAAAAGAAAGAACAGCCTGTGGAATACTGTAATATTCAGATGAGGAATAAGAGTCAAATGAACAGGCAAAAATTCTTAAGTGTTACTCAGCAGACTATACAACAAACTGAAGGTGAGTTTTCTGCCTATGTCAGCACTGTGTTGGTTAGAGTACATGACAGTAGAAAGAGGTTCACCTAGGAATGGCTTTATACAGAACAGCAAATACATACAGTTTCTGGGGAAGCTCCAGACCTGATTCAAGTTTCTCTTTGCTGATAATAGTAGTACTTTTACTGCCCTGTAGCATAGCAGGCAGTGTGGGGAAAGGGATGAAATCAGTGATAGTCTTTCAAGCAGTCTGGAGTAATAATAGGAGAGAGGGTAAACATGCCTCATTGCTTACCAATGTTCAGGGGACTCAGACCATAGCAGGGTGTGGAAAGTAGTAGACCGAACGAGACTTTCACGTGTTGTTTAGCATTGCTGCTCTGACAGGGGCTACTGGCATGCCATTAAGAAGAGCGTAATGACCTACAATAAGCAGATTGATAATTTTCTTCAGCAAAGCTCTAATCCTAATTCTTAATAGAGATTGGGTTAAGGCTTGAAAGCTGAGAGCTTTTGTTTCTAGGAATATATCTTTCTTTACACTGTGTTAACTGTCAAGCAACTAGATGTATTTTGCCGTATTCTCAAATAGGCAGAGCCGGTGGTATGTTACTTATCCTCAAGTAGCTAACAAGATGGAAGGCATAAGCCATTTCAGTGATGTTACGTTACCAGTGCTGATGGAACAAGACAGTTAATTCTATGTGCCTTTTCTGCCAATAGGAGATACTAAACTGGAGATGCCAACTATAAATCTAGATGGAGAAGTGACTGTTCTTGCCACAGTTCCAGAAGTGGTTGAAGCTCTGGAAAGTTGTGCAATGACCTGGCAGAAATTAATATCCACAGCTCTAGAGGAACAACTGAAAAAGGTTCCACAGGTAATGTTGCCTATAACACCACACTTTTATTCCCAGAGACATTACTTCATTTCCCCACAAGAATCTCTTTGAGTGGTTTGAGCTCATTTTTAATACATCTTCATGTCTGATTGTTGGAAAGCCATTTCGTAATTGATGTAAAGTAGAACAAAAGTAGTGAGGAACTGTGTGACTCTGGGAAATAGAATATAAATAGAATATAAAGTAACTCACTGCAGATCCTACCCTCACAGGATAACTGTGGAAAACTAAGGCATTTTTGTTATCTGCACTCTTCTAAAGAGCCATGAAATCTTAAAAGCTTCAGTGGTTTTCTTTTTTAAAGGGATAACTATATTTTTGCTTGAAAGAAGTCATGTCAAACAAAAAAAATCCAATTGTAAGGTTCTGATTCTGTAAACACTTGCACATATGACTAATACCATTAAACATACTGAGGGATTTCATGTCTACAAAGTTACTTGTGCATAAGTGTTTGCAAGCACAGACTCTCCAGCTCCAGTTCAGGGATATACTCCCATGAGCAGTTCCCTTCAGCATGTGTAAAACTTTTGATTTCAAGGATGATCATCTGTCTGGGTTTTTTGCATGGTTGAATTGTATCAGGTTTTTCTCACCATACAGCATATTGAAAAGAAGGAACAAATATAGTCCTGGTTATAGGTTTTCACTTTTGCATAATGGTAATTTTATTCCACATTACTTGTAGGGTAATGGTCCACTTGCAGAAGTTGACCTCTGGCGTGAAAGAAATAGTACTTTAAGTGCTCTTACTGAACAGATAAAGCTTCCAGAAGTGCAAAAAGTCTTGGAAATATTACAGGAAGCTGAATCTGAGCATAGTGGAGATTTACAGATAGTCTTAAGTGACCTCAGAAAACATCATGCGGAAGCTCTAGATAATGTCAAGTTTCTTTCAACTCTCGAACGCCATTTAAAGGTATGTATCTTTAAGAAAACTTTGTGAAGTTTTAACTGTGGTTACCTAAGTTTCTCTGTTGATATAATAATGTCTTGTTTAATTTTTACTTTTTATCAGCAGTAAAGATGTACTCTAGCTTTTTTATATTTAATAAAAAAAAGTCTTGCCTATTTTGTTTGAGTTACAGTTGTTCTAATATTTGAAAGCAGAAGCCCAGAGCTGTGAACAGCTTGGTTTGTAAATCATAGCCTTGGGAGAGTTTGATAGCATAGCTGAATTGGGGAAAACCAAGATTTCTCTGCTTCATTTTTGAGGTAGCTTCTATCACTGATTACAGCTAATGTCTCAAATTTTAAGTTTTATTGAAGAGCATCCAAACATCCAAATAAATTGTTGAGCCAAACCCAGTCTTGGGACATCTTTTACAGAAAAGAGAATATTAAGGAGACAGAACCTAAAAAGCATTTGGAGCAATAGTTGTAGATTTGCGCATCCTTAACTGTGCGTGTTACTTAGGCACCAGGTTGTTTCCTTGACTGGGTAATTTTTTTTAATAATGTCACAGACTTTCTTAACTTCAGGTATCTATAGAATAAATATTGGTTTATTGAATATGAATTTGTGTATTTTCGTGACATCCTATTCACAATATTTATAATACATTTAATAGAATTTAACATACGGCACCGGGTTTAATGTTGTCTTGGATACAATTCCTTCACTGATGAATGCCCTGAGAATGGTATGGCTTATCTCGCGGCATTACAACAAGGATGAAAGCATGGTACCCCTTATGGAACGAATTGCCTGGGAAATTTCAACAAGAGTGTACAAAGTTGTGGATTTACACACACTGTTTAAGTAAGTGCTGGATTCCTGTTTAACTAGGCTGTATTTATTAAAAGCTTTGCTTGTTTTACGTGAAGTGCAGTAGATAACACTTTCATCAAATTGGTTTCAGCATTTTTCACTATCTGAAGTTGTATTAGGTCAATTAAAAGTCAATTTATTTTGTAATTTTCATAAATTACTGAATAAGCCCTGAAGAAATAGGTGCTTGTCCTCTTTTGTGTGTAAAGGACATGAATCAATAAACCCAACAGAATTATAGTGGTAAAAAAGTGGCATAAATATCATCAAAATCAGTCCTGAAATAATATCTTCTTTCAAAATCAGTCACATTGAAAATTAAGACCTCACAGTTACAAGTTTTGCCTAGATCTTATATAATTAGAAACTGCTAAACCAGAGAATATTAATCCAGTTGAGATATAATTTTCTATCTATAGTCTATCTATAGTATATTAACTGTTTTGATTTGATTAATAGAGATGATAGAGCTGCTGCAAAAAAGAAAATAGCAGAAGCCAAAAGCACTCTTGAAGAATGGAAGAAATGTTACTTTGCTGTTCGTGCCCAAATTGAAGCATCAGGAAGAGAGCAACACTGGGAATTTGACCGAAAACGTTTATTTGAAAAAACAGATTATATGACTTCAGTCTGTCAAGATCTGTATGATATTTTGCAGGTAGTAATATAGACAATAAATAAAGGGATTGTGTGATCAGTGTTCTATTCTGTAGAGGAGATTGTTTTGTATTGTGGTTGTTGAAATGTTAACAGCCTTTAGTTTTGTGAGTGATTTTGTGTTTTAAGACCTGAGCAGTGCATTTGATTCCAACAAAGCTGCACTTAACGCTTGAGACGAAATAACTCTTCTCAGGGTACTGGTTGAGGAAAGATATTACTGTGTACACTGCTGTTACCAACATACAGACTTGTAACAACTGTTTCACAGATTTGCAGTTTTCATGGGTTGCTAGCTTAATGATATAATTTTAGATAAAATAACCATTAAAGTATACTATAATATAAAATTTCACTATATATAAATCAGTATATCAATTGCAGGATAACATATGAAAGGAGAGATGCTATGTTTAGGCTAATTTAAGTCAGGGTATTAGTGGTCTATCAATGGTCAGATGCTATAGACTGTGTATGTAAAAACTGCTTATGTGGAAAGTGGAATAAAAAAGTGTAATAACTGAGTATTATCTGTTTTAACAACTGAAGTGTTGGGCCTGTAGAGTGGGGGGGGGTTTCCATAAAGCTACTTAGTGTCTTGTATAGAAGTACACAAAATGTAAATCACAGCACAAATCGATCATTCTCTGACCTGTTTTTATTTTTTAAAGGAAATAATATCACAAAGATGTGTTAAATGGCAGGGAAAAAAACATTAAAAATAAAGCTTTCTGGTATGTTTTTCTGAATTACACAGGTTATTGAAGAGTTTTACAATATATTTGGTCCTGAACTGAAAGTTGTCACAGGGAATCCAAAGCGTGTTGATGATCTACTGAGAAGAGTAAATGGACTAATTAGTCCTATGGAAGAACTGACTTTTGACCCTTTTAGCATCAAAAGTGCATATGACTGGAAATTAATGATGGAAGAATTTAGAGAAGAAGTTTCAGTAAGTACCATACACTGTGATTCCCCCCCGCCCTGCCCCATTACTTACTATATACAAATTCCTTCTAGAATATTAACATTTTCATTTAAAGAAAATAGGTTTCTTAATTTAAAGAAAATTTTTTTCATTTAAAGAAAATAAGAGAAAAGAATATATGAATAAATATGTAAATGAAAATGTAAGGAATTTGATAAATTTTTTAAGTCAGTATTCTGTTTCCAAATTGTTTTTGTTTATAGTTTCATTTTATCTTTAAACTGGTGAAGCACACTTTTTGTTCATTGGCAGAATCGCTACAGCATGAACAGAGGCTACACATGACCTCCCTGTACTCGTGTGCTGACATGTCTCACTCATGTCCTACAAAGAAGTAAAACTTCCTTTTGTGGATTCATTCAGTGCTTCACCCCTCAGCTAAGAATACCCACAAAGTACAAATTGTTACAGTGTTTTTTGTGATTTATATACCTGCCTAGCAGACACATTAACTAACATTAATTTCCTGCAGCTCACTGGAAAGCCATCAGTTTGTTAGTAATTTATAAGACAAAAAATAGTAAAAATATTCTTGACCACTATTATGAAAAAGTATTTTTATTTTGCCTTCCTTTTTTGGTTTTGCAAGATGAATCTCTAAGTGATAGGATTTCTTGGCATTATTCCTTTGTTTAGGTTATTGAAGAAGAGACCAAAAACTTTATTGATGAATCTTTTAAGACCCTTCGATCAGCAGAAGCTGCATTTGACATGCTGTTAAACTTCAAACACATCCGCTCTCGTGAAACCATTAATAAGCAGATGATGATGAAGTTCAATGATATTTTGGACCAATACTGTAAAGAGGTATCTAATTTAAGGATTTCTTACATAGTACATGAAGCTCTTTACCTAGTGAAAATCATAAATCTGTGTATATGTCTAAATACCTGTGTAGTGTCATTTACTGTCTGAAAGACTGAAAAGTTTTACAAAATAAACATAATTGCCCTCACTTTTTTGGAGCCCATTGGAGAAATACTATGGTTAATTTGCTGAAATGGATGTGCATATCTGTGTATGTGTGGCACTGCATGGGAACTGAAAGATGTTTGCATGTACTGTGAATGCAACAAGGCTTGTGGCTATTCCTTTACCTTGTGAACAGCAGTTCAACAGTAGTCCTTAGAAGTCCTTACTGAGAAAATACATCTTTCACACCCTACAGCTTTCTTGTGAAGGATGAGTTTATGGTATGACCAAAAGGTGTCAGAGATCAACCATGAAGGCAGAAATCATTTCTGACGTGTTGAAGCCTGTCTGTTGGAAAGCTTTTCATGTCATAGCATTTTTCTTGATATTTCAAAGAACGTTGAGTTTAACGATAAAAGGTAATCTTACAGAAAATACTGCCACAATAGCAGTTCCACAAGATATAGAAAGGGAGACGTTCTCTGTAGTGCAATTAATACAAACAAGAGATGCATGAAAAAAAAAGAAGAATTGTTTTTATCCTGCTGCTGGAATTAGCTTCAGAGCTTGTGCTGTGTACCAGGTTAGATACTGACCATGGACAAGCAAGAGGAGAAATGATTCTTTGTAATATTTTTTTTTTCTAGGTCAAAAATGTTAAGCAAATCTTTGTTCAGAACCTCAAGGATCCACCTTTGTACAAGAATCATCCTCCAGTGGCTGGAGCAATATACTGGTCCCGATCTCTTTTCTATCGGATCAAGCACACTATTATTCGATTTCAAGAAGTAGAGGAGTTGCTTGCTGGTGAACGTGGAAAGGAAGTATGTTGGTTCTTTTGATATTTAATGAACGAAGAAATACTTTCTTCATACCCTTCTTCTAAAGATGTGAAAGTGCTCTTATGCAAGGTGAAGTTCCAACAATGTCTTTGCACACAGCAAGACATGTTCGACGTGAAAAGCTGAGTGGGACTTTCCCACTGTTTCCCAGAGAGACAGTGACAGAATCAATGATGGGATTCAAAAGCCTGAATTCTCCATTGCCTGCATTAATTACAAGGCATTACTTGTCCTTTCATCTAATAAATATTAGAAACCATATTAAAACATTTTAGTTGAACATTTCTTATGGTCTTTAAAATGAGTTATACAGAATTTTCCTTTCTAGGTGAAACAAATATATCTTCAAGTGGCCAAGAGGATGAAAGAATACGAAGATCAAAAATATAATCAGTGGAGAGATGGGACAGAACAGATACTCCCACTGTTGCTGAAAAATACTTTGCTGACTGTCATCACTGGTGGGGCTGCAACCCATGTTAATCCAGAGACTTTTGAGCAGGTGAGATATAGGAAGATAGTATACCAGACTTCTCTGTGGGGAAGAACTGAAACCTATCTAATGGTCAGTGAGATTTTTCTAAGAATAATATTTTAAACACAGTTTTTGAAAGTAAAATTTCAAAAGTTCTGAGCTTAGAATTGTTTGTGGTCCTTTAAAAGACATAGTTACTGAATGACCTGGCAAATGGATGAATGTTGTTTCTCTATGTGTTCTGTGCTGTAATTGTTAATTTTTGGGTTTTCATGCCACACCTTTGGGACGTTACAACAAAACTTGGGACTGAAGTTAGGTAGAGGTAGGCTCCCAGCAGAGATCATGCTGAATCCTGTTCTAGCTAAACTTTTGTCTGATTATGAACTTCCACTGGGATTTCTGTTGTAACTGTGCAGCAGTATGTAAACAGAGGTGATTTGGTTTGTTACTTGTAATCAGCTTTCACTGAAGTAGTTGTGTATAATTTCTGAAACTAGAATGCTGAGGTTGCTATCAAATTTTAAAGGCATTTCGGCAAGCTTTGAATGTCAGCCATTCTGACTTTTACCTACGGCCTTATCAAATGTCTCCAGGAGCTAACCTTTTCCTTGCATTGTAACGGTTTGGTGTTCCCCTCCTTTCTGCTGCTCTTTCTTGTGTTGTAGAGCTCTGTAACAGAGGAGCCTGTCACCACAAAGAAAAATGTTCGCTTCATAGTGAATTTTTCTCCCATACTCCAAGAGATTATCATTGAAACAAAGTACATGGAACAACTAGGGTTTCCAGTCCCAGAAATAGCAAGATATGTGGCATTACAGGAAGAAAAATATCTTAGGTAAGGCTGTAACAGAGTATCTGCTCGCATGCAGACTTATGGCAGTGTTTCAAGTGATTTCACTCCAAACCAGAATGGGCCCTGAGTCATCAAATTTTGGAAATATGAGAAGTCTTAGTGATTTTTTTTTTTAAGGGTAAAATTACTAATGGCCAAGTTGCACTAATAAGCTTTTCTCTGGCACTGTCTGCATCCTTTACCTTGTAGGACTATGTTATACAAATTAACATCTCATCAAAATCTGAGGAAAAACCAGGAAAGTAATTTGTTTTGCAATGAATTTAGTGCCATTTAGATTTCAGCTCACATTTAAACTCACTGCTGCTTTCTTCTTGTACAGCCTTGGATAAGTCACTTTTGCCTAAATTACCACAGACCTTCAGCACACAGGTATGCCGATAAGAGCCCTAACTGGATTTTAAAGTTCACCTGTTGAGTTCACCTATGTGCTTCAGACTGAGGCTGTCTTAAAAACTTTTCCTGAGTTGAGGCAGGAGAGGTTTGTCTAGCTACTACTGGAGCCATATGAAATTAAAGCAAATTTTGCTTTATATGGAAGTCTGAACGGAGTGATGGAAGTGATCTGCTCTTTGATCTGAGTTCCGAGCTGTATTTCCAGAAAATCATGATTTTTATGTTTTATTGTTGTGTTTCTTACACTGCTTAGATATACAAATAGATTGAAAAACATGCTGGATCACTATCACAAATTAATGGGAACACTGAATGAAGCAGAAACCAAACTTCTTGATGACCATATTCAAGAACTGTGGAGGGTATTCAAATCAGGGCACAGAAGACTCAATTGGAACTCCTTAGGTAATGGAGATGCTATTTTAAAATGGCCTTAGATACCAATTTTCAGTTAAAAAAAATCTCTTCAATTCTGCAATCTATTTTTTATGTCATATGACAGCAATGTATCCCTAAGTGGTACATCCTATTGCCACGGTCAGGGTCAGAATAGTAAGTTAGACAAACTCAGATCCAGCAGGGTATTTCATATGTTTTTATTATATTTAAAACACTGAGTGGAAATGGGTAGAGACCCTTAAATAACAGCTGTAAGGGAGCTAGATGAACGATTAGGTGAGAAATGATCTATCTTTCTGCAGAGCATCAGTTCATTCTCAGAGATAAAACACATCTGGTTGTGGCAATTTTGATGCATTGGTGAAATATTTGTTAAAAGAAAAAAACCACAAATGGTTGTGATTTATTTCAAGGTATTGGTGACTTTATTGTCCGATGTATGCGAGCCATCAGAAAGTTTGAATCACTTGTCCATCAGATTCATAATCATTCTGAAGACATAAGCAACAAACTTCTGTTCATAGAATCAACAAATCTCTTTAAGTTTCCACTTTCAAAAAATGGTGATGAGCTTCCTGGTAAGTCTTTATATTTTCATCTCCAAGGTCTGTGGTGTTTTATTTTGCTCTGTCTGCTAATTTGCATTTTTAGTTGCTAGGATCAACCCTTTTAATCGTTACCAAAACTAGTTACAGCAGTATTTCATGGTATAACAAAGGAAGCACAAGCAGAGCTTCAGTACCCTAAAGCTGATGTTGTCAATGAGAGAAACATAAAGATGAGTGTACAGGTAGATCATTTGACTTGTGTCTACCTTGCTTTTGATCACTTTTCCCCTAGCTTTCCTTTGATTTCCTTATCCTTCTTGTATGCAGTAGTGTAGTCTTAGAGCTGCAATCTGCATGGAGTGTCAGCTCCTTCTGGGCTGTCTGAACTGAACTGGTTGCCTCAGATGATAATTGCAGTGATGTGATTGTCTCCCAGGTGCCCCTGTCACTTGAGTGACTGGGTGATGGATCAAGTTTTTTGCAATGCTTTGTAAGTCTTAAAAAGATTACTTTTACATCTAATGGTTGCTATTAAATAATTGAATCCATATAAAATAATAGGGCTGAAATATTAATAAATTAAGCATTAATAAGTAAAGATATTTTTATCAATATAAAAGATCAATTTCGTGTTCACAAATAAAGCCCAGCTAATTATTCAAGTCTGTTAGGTCTTTTGCAGTTAATAAAGCTATTTTTTGTATCTTTTACAGAAGCGAAAGAATTTTTTGAGTATGTTAAGTGTGAAAGAGCAAAAGATGTGGCACACATGGTTAGAAAGTATTCTGCAATTCCACAATTGCTAATAAAAGTGGAAGGACGAGTTGCCAACACAAACACTGGCAAATCTCCAAAATTAACTTCCTATTATGCATACTGGGAAAATAGAATTTATCAGGTGTTGACACAGTTAATTGTGAAGTAAGTCAACTGTTTGCTTTAATGGATTTTCAGTCTTTCATCTTCAGGTTTTTCTCGATCTGTTCATCAATATGTATACTGATATTCTGTTTGAAAACCTCAGTGATGTGCAGTTTGAGACAAATTTGTATTTGTACTGTTTTTTTCGTGTGAAGAATGGAGAACTGATAACAAGGTACAGGAGAAACCCAAATTCTGAGAAAATGGATATTGGCATGTTGTTGGCAGAAGAGAGAAATAAGATACATTTTCTGCAGTGTGTGTAGTTGCATATCCCTGGTTTATTTTTTAAATCAAGGTTTGGTTTTACTAAAAAATACAATTTTGAGAACTTGATGTCTGGGTGCCAGATGCATCCCTGTAATGCAGGAGACACCAGTACAAGAACAAAGGTTTGCTGGTTTTTACTTTACATGTTCTGCAGTAGCTGGGGCCAAGGAGTTTCCTGTAGCAAGATATTATAAGGGCTTATAGTATAAGCTAGATATTATTACAATAGAGCATTGCAGGCTTATAAAAGCTTCCCAGCCATCTCTTCTTCTCATTATCCATGTCTTTGTAGTCTGGGCCACGCGCAGCTGACTTCATTGTGCTTTCCTGACTGGACTCTTGCAGTGGAGTTGACCATAGTCTCAGGGTCCTTTTGCACCAGGGTATCCCCATTCATTCCTTCCAATAGCTTCTTTTGGCTAGTCAAGCTTTTGCATTAAATCAGTATTAGTGGGACAATTTTACTTTGATACACATCAGTGTTTCAAACTGAAATCAGTGGTAACTGACTTCAGACAGATCTGCTTAAATATCTAAGCACAATTGCAGTCTCTGTTGGGCATTTCCATGGGGGGCAGCACCTGATTATTACTACCTTTAACATGATTTTTTCCTTTCCCAGGAATTTGCAGGCTTTTAATGCAGCTGTTCTTGCAAATGTGCCACTGTTCCAAACAGAAGCTATTTTATCTGTTCCTGAGATAATCTTGCAACCTAATGCAAGTGAGATTGACAAGATGACTGTACAATGTATCCGAGACTGTGCTGAGGTCACTAAGGTGATTTTTTTAATAAAGATTTACTTGTTGCCAGAGTTTGCTTGTGATTATAATGAATTAATCTTGCTTTACACTTGGGCAAACATAAATGTCAAAGGGAAGATTCATATTGCTTTATCTTGAAATCAAAATATCCAGTACATTGTTCTAATTTTACAGACTGTCCTAATTTTACAAACTGATGACAAAGGAAAAAAATCACCATAAAGCTTCATGCAAAATTTACTCAGGCAAAATTATTTGTTAGTTTTCAGCAGTTTTGTCAGTGTAAGGACATGATTTGGTTCTATAAATCAACATACATCAGAAGGATATACTCTTCAGATTGCACTGCAGATGTTGCTTTCTGATGTATGAATAAACTGGTGGAATAAGGAATGTGAGTAGCCTTCTCTATATTACAGCTCTCCTCAAAAGCTGCAGAAAAAACATTCAGAAAATGTTGGGAGAAGGACATCTAGGACACATCTAGGGCAGCAGGTTTACAGCAGACAAAATATCTAGCTTGTTGGCAAAGATGTAGCAATATTTCCCTGCACAAGTATGTTCACCTTGAACTGCTTTCCAGAAAAGAAGCCAAATATTGTGGCAGTGTGCCTGCCCTGTGCTGATGGAGAAATGATTCCAGATGTCGCCTGAAATGAATAAATTTAGATTAAGTGTGCTTCCTATGCTCAGATTTGCTGTTCTGCTCCACTGCTGCATCCAGCCTGTTTGATCTAATACCTATTTATCTGTGTCATGCTACATTGCTGCTCAGCAGAGATTTTAAAAGCTAGTAATGCACGGAAAGGTTTTGTTAGGATTAAATTAACTCTTCTCTCAAATTTATGGGAAAATGTAATCTCTTTTCTTGCTGTCAGCAAAACAATTGATTTGAGAAATCATTCACACCACTTCCTTCATAGTCTAAATAATGGTGAATTTCTTCACAGAAAGGGTTGTCAAGCATTGGAACAGGCTGCCCAGGGAAGTGGTTGAATCGCCATCCCTGGAGGTATTTAAAAGACATGTAGATGAGGCACTTACGGACATGGTTTAGTGGTGGTCTTGGCAGTGTTAGGTTTATGGTTGGACTCAATGACCTTAAAGGTCTTTTCCAGCCTACATGATTCTATGATTCTATGAATAATTTGACTAAAATGACTCTCTACAAAGTAACTGTTTTTCAACCCTGTCTTGAAAACTCTAGCATTTTGTACGATGGATGCATGGTACATGTCTTGAATGCCCTCCTCAGCATGTTGATGAAGACGAAGTTATCACTTTCAGCTTTTACAGTGATGTCTCCCAGAACCCTCTGATAATTGAACAGGCTGTTCTCATCACTCAGAATGTCCACAAACTCATGGCTTCTCTCAGTAAGTATTCGAACCAATGGAAGAGGTACCACCTGCTGTGGAAATTAGACAAAGGCGCAGTCATGGAGAGGTTAGGTGCAGAAAAGCCTGCTTGTGTCACCTTTGATGAAGAGTTGCAGTTCTATATGAAGGTAGCTCAAGAAGTGACTCAACAGCCCTTGATTAAAGATGAGCAATTTATCAGGCTTCAGCTGGCTCCTTTAGCCTACATGGTGCAGGAGAATGCTAAAGGCTGGGTGATTTCACTTGGAAAGTTGCTTAATGAGTCTGCAAGAGAGGAACTCTTCAGTCTTCAGGAGGAGATTCAGGTAGGTATTTTCAGTTTGTGTTATCTTTTCACATAAACTGAAAATGAATCTGCGTGTTATTTACTTGTGTTTTGTGTTTGACCCATCATTATAATTCTGCCTAATTGCTTTGTCAGTGTTGCTTCTAGAAATTATTTTTACTTTTTACAGAGATTATCACAGAGTCTTAAGAGACCTCCTGATTCCCTGGAAGATCTCAAAATTGTCCTTGGCACAATTGCAGAGATCAAAGGCATGTCCTTCAAGGTGGAACTGAAATACTTGGACATCTGGGAGAGATACCGAACTCTTGCAATGTACAATATTCCAGTAAGTGCATGTCTCATAAAACATTTCAGATTTGAGCTAGGGGCACAAATGCCTCACATGTGAATGAATAAATGTTCTCCTTTTAAGACATTTTACAGAATCACAGTATTGTTGAGGTTAGAAGGGATATCTGGAGATTGTCTAGCCTAGTCCAAATCCCCTTCTCAAAACAGTATCTCCACTTTAAAATGGATATGTTGCATGTGTTTAAATCTGATTCAGATCACTTCAATGCTGGTTTTGTGTTTTGCAAATTTATAATGTAAGCACGTATTCCCCTCTTTCTTGTGACTAATTATTTCTTGTGAGAGATGTTACTTGTTTTGATTTAGGTAGCTAAAGAAGAGCAAGAGATGGCTGACAAGATTAGGGAAAAGTGGGAGACTCTCTTCTTTGAAGCATCAGAAGTTGATTGCAACCTTGGAGGCATAAAAAGAACATTCACAAAGGTAATATTTGTAATTAATATTGAAAAAAATTAGAAATTGAAAGGAAAACAATTTAAACACTGTTCTCTTTAGATTACACAGCAACAAATTGGGGACTACAGCAAAGAGATAGAAGATTTCTTCCATAAATTCATGACCGAGGGGCCTGGTGCTGTTGGGGAAAATCTTGATAAAGGTAAATAGATTAATGTGTGTAAAGTGATGTCTTAAAAATATTAGTCTTTGGACAATTCTTCACATTTTATGTAAAACAAGAAAATTGTGCTTTCGTTATTAACATACAAACTGATCAACCAGGAATGTGACATTTTTAGTACTATAACGTCTACAGTCTATATGCAAATGCTGTCTTATTTATTCCCCGTAATCCCTGGGATTGTTTAGAAAATTCCTCTCCTTTCCCAGGATTGGAACTCATGGCCATTTTTGAAAAAGAAGTGGACAAACTGGAAAAAAATCGTCAGGAACTGGGCAGTGTTGAGAAACTTTTTGACTTGCCAGTTACAGTGTACCCTGACTTAATGAAAGCACAGAATGATATGAAAAATCTAAAGCAGATCTATGAAATTTATGAATTACAAAGAGTAAGTATTGCACTGTGTATACACAGACACACACGTATTCGTGTACATAGGTACAGAAAAGGTGGGGGAGAGAAGAAGAGGCTGCATTGTCCACTAGTTACTATCAAGTCTGTTCTAAGCCTTTGCATGAAATAAGCTGTGACCTGTAATTGACTACCGCCATGAAATGATTTTAATGGTATTAGGACAGGACTAACAATGCCTCCATAGTGGACCAAACACATACTCTTATCAGATAGGAGCAGACCTCCCACCCCCCTAATAATTATTGGGTGGCATTTTGCTGAACAAGTTTCCTGATAATTTCAGTGGAATTACTTTTGGATATAATATGTGTACAGGTGACAATGGGTATCTCAGGCTTTAAGTGATCTTAACTATTTTTTAATAAGTTTTATTTTTCCAAAATTAAAATGCCCTGTAAAGTATGCTCTTAAGGATGCTTTTCCTGTTCTCCATATTTCCTTTTGATTATTTCTTATACAACTGGTTGTGTTCAGCTATGATATGTCTTGGACATGACCCTGTCTCTTCCTCTGTTTGTAAAATGTTAATACAATTACATCTGCATCCTGACTGTGGTCTCTAGGTCTTACTGTAGTGGAAAGGTTTTTTCTTTTGGTCAGAACTAACAGGAAATATGATTTTTTTCCTCCTGATGACCTTGTTCCCAGGCAGCTAAAAAGGAATGGTCTCAGACACTCTGGATAAACCTCAATGTCCAGCTTCTTCAGGAAGGAATCGAAGGATATCTTAAAGCCCTTCGAAAGCTGCCCAGACAAGTACGCAATATGCCAGTAGCTTTTCACTTGGAAACAGAAATGAAGGCATTTCGAGACTCCATTCCTTTGTTGCTTGATTTGAAAAATGAAGCTTTAAGAGAAAGGTTTGCTTTGATTTATTTAAATCCACTTCCTATATGTAGGAAGATTTTGTTTGTTTTGTTAGAACTTTCAATTTCAGTTACTGGGGTCGTGCCATGTCCTGCAGCTTGAAACTTCACTTTCTACTTAATGAACTTGTGTAATAGTATGCAAGGTGACTATGATGACTAGGATACTTTATGTATTCAAAATACTAGTTCTTGTTTAAATAGTAGAGAAACATGGTTTCATTATTATATATTAAATTACAGTTGTTTTCATTTTTACTGTATCATGGTGGTTGGTAGAATTGTTGATGTGTCAATTTAAAACAGGCATTGGCAAGACCTTATGGAGAGAACAGGAACAAGTTTTGAAATGACAACAGAAACATTCACTTTGGAGAATATGTTTGCTATGGAACTTCACAGACACTCAGATGTTATCAGTGAAATAGTTGGAACTGCTGTTAAGGAACTTAGCATTGAGAAGGTAATGTAAAAAAATCATAATAAAACTAAAAAGACATAGATGACAACAGTCTGTGTTTTATTTGTGATTTTTATACTGGCGTGACAGCAGGTTTGGCCCTCTTCAGGGAGCTGCCATGATGTAACTGATGGCAACTAAGATCAATAGTTCTGTTAATAAGCTACCACATGGCACAGAATCCTAGCTCTCTTGGCTTTGGCAGCAATATATTAGATATCTGTTATTACAATAAGCAAGTTTGGCCTAGGAAAAAGGATCTGAAGAAGGATCCATTCTGTTTCCATCATGATATTTTGAAATAGACCATTCTTTATAAACCAGAGTTAGAAAATCTGTGCAAAAATTTTGCTCAATTAGTTGATTTAATTTTTATGCTAAGATTATAGTTCTCTAGTTTTTGAAGATTAAAACATGCACCTTTTTATGCTCACATGCAGGGTGTGAAGGAAATAGCAGAAACATGGGAACACCTGAAATTCACAGTACAAATGTACTTCAAAGGCACTGAGAAGCGAGGCTTTATTCTGGGATCTGTAGATGAAATTTTAGAGATTCTTGATGACAATAATGTCAATCTTCAGAGTGTTTTGAGCAGTCGATTTGTGGGTCCTTTCCTTTCAACTGTTCACCACTGGGAAAAAACTCTGTCATTGATTGGTGAAGTAATTGAGGTAGGCAGGGAAGTGCTGAACTAAATAATTAATGTTTATTATTTATAATCAGGGTTTTCAATTGTATTTTTTTTCTTTGATGGTAACATTTGTGTCTTAGATCTGGATGGTGGTTCAGAGAAAATGGATGTACCTGGAGAGCATCTTTATTGGTGGAGATATCAGATCACAGCTTCCAGAGGAAGCCAAAATATTTGACAGTGTAGACAGGATGTTTAAAAAGGCAAGTAACTGACTTGACTTGTGATCAGCATAATTATTTAGTGCATTTTGCTTCCAGTTTCATAGTTAGCTGTAGTCTTTGTCATTTGTAACACTGAGAATGATATGTTATAATGAATTGAATATGGAATTGGGGAACCCAGGAACTCTGGTGTTTTACTTCACATCTGTCATACACAGAAGACTTCTCCTGATTTAGCTAAGCTGGGCAGAGGTGTGACCCTTGGCTGGCAGTACTGGGCAGGCAGATCCCCATTTCCTTTCATTGGATACATCTTTTACCTTTACCACGATAATAAGAACCTTAAATGTGTTTCTATAGGTTGAGGACCTACATACATGCTAAAAAGGCTTTGCTGATATAATGCCACTGTTCCCATACTGAACACATACTCCCAGTATGAATATGGTTTACTTTTCTTTTTCCCATCTGCAAAATTGAGATAGTACTGTGATTCTGAAATTGTGTTTGTCCTTCACTTGATGTACCACTGTATACAGGAGCAAGGTCAGGTATATGCTTATGCTTGCATGACTTGGGATACAGGCTTGTCTTGCTTACACTTGCTTTTATAGTAGTATCTTGATGGTCTCAGCTTTGAAAGCATACTGTCTTCATGTTTTCATACAGCACTGCAGCAATAGGAAACCATATTTAAAACTCTTTGTCTAGTGCACTTCTGTAAGAACCTATACTGCTTGTGCTGCTTGTGTGCTTTGTCACTAGTTAAATATAATTTGGTATAATCCATTGCTGTTCAGTATTTTCTAAACTTTATTTTCTCCCTGTGTAGATAATGGATGAAACTGTAAAAGAACCAACAATAAAAAAATCCTGTCAAGCCCCAAATCGTCTGTCAGACCTCCATCATATAAATGATGCGCTGGAGAAATGTCAGAAAAGCTTGAATGATTATTTGGATTCCAAACGAAATGCTTTCCCAAGATTTTTCTTTATATCTGATGAGGAGTTGCTTAGTATCCTTGGCAGCAGTAACCCACTTTGTGTCCAGGAACACATGATAAAGGTACAACGTCTGGCTTTCCACAGTGCTTTTGCTTTTAGGTGCTGTAAAAAGTTGAACAGACTATACTGTACATGCTGTTAAGGGTGCGCTAATGTTTATTTCATACAAAGAACATCCTGGCAGCATCTTGAAGAAGCTCTGAATAACCAAATCAAATCTGATTGATAGTCTCTCCTGGCTCTCATACTGGCCAGTAGCAGTTATGGTAGAGGAATGTTGGTAGAGGAACAATCAAGATACACCAGAATGATCAGTCATTAAAGAATCTTCCAGTAGCTCCTGATAGATCTTTATTTTCTAGAAAAGAAAAATCAATGTAATTTGGGCCAGATCATCTGCTTGTTAACTCTGCAGCTGGACGGCTGAGCTATATATCAACATTTGTATTTGATTACTTAGAGTCAGGTTCATTTCTCTTTAGAGTCCATGAAAGTTTTCTTTCAAGATTAAATGGGGGCTAGATACACTTAAATCTCTGAAGCTTTGTTTCTAAAATGCCAGTGAGTTTCTTTGTTGGTGCATTTCAGATGTATGATAACATAGCCTCCTTGAGGTTTCAGGATGGTGATAGTGATGTGAAAATTGCAACAGCCATGATTTCAGCTGAAGGGGAGGTGATGGAGTTCCGGCAGGCTGTAGCTGCAGAAGGCAGAGTGGAGAACTGGATGACAGCAGTGCTAGCAGAAATGAGACGAACGAACAGACTCCTCACTAAGGAAGCTATTTTTCGATACTGTGAAGATAGAAGCAGGTGAAACAATCAGTGTCAAGGATAACACAAATACCTTACACACTATTATGAGCCTGTAGCAATATAGAAAAATAAAGACTTAAATTTTTAATGTTTACACAATTTAGCCTGTATTTCTGTATGTGGAGGGATATGAATACATGCATATGTAGTATTTTAACTGACCAGAAAAAATTGTGTGATCTATCGTATGTAATTTCCTAAGTCTTGAGTTTTTATTTTTACTGTTGTGTGCACAGTATGTTTTTCTCACTATGAATTCCACTTGGCAATCTTTACACATGGAATAGGCAGCTTTTCTATCAGAGTATTTCCTAGGCTTTTGAAATACTACAACATACCTTAACAGAATTCTGTACATGTCTGTAGAGTTTGGCTCATGTTGCAGTTCTTGCAGAAATAGAAGGAAATTCTTTTTTTTTTCTTTTTTTCCTGTCCTGCTCAGTTACTTAGAATAAACAGTAACTCAGACTCCCTCACTATGTGTATTTCCCATAGAGTTGATTGGATGTTACTCTACCAAGGCATGATGGTGCTGGCTGCTAATCAGGTGTGGTGGACTTGGGAGGTAGAGGATGTCTTTCGGAAAGTGAAGAAGGGAGAAAAACAGGCAATGAAACTTTATGCTAAAAAAATGCATAAGCAAATTGATGACCTCGTTACCCGCATTACAATGCCTTTGAGCAAAAATGACAGGAAAAAATACAACACTGTTCTCATTATTGATGTTCATGCCAGAGACATTGTTGATACGTTCGTAAGAGACAGGTAAACACTGCCCCCCAACCTATTGACAAAATACCAAATGCATAAATTTTATTTCCATCCTTTTACCTCATGTGAGCAAGTGTCTCTTGTGTAGCATTCTGCAGGCTCAGGAGTTTGAATGGGAAAGCCAGCTGCGTTTTTACTGGGACCGAGAGCCAGATGAACTGAATGTGCGGCAGTGCACAGGCACATTTTCATATGGTTATGAGTATATGGGTTTGAATGGACGTCTTGTGATCACCCCGCTTACAGATCGTATTTATCTTACACTCACACAGGTATATGTTCAAGGAGATTTTTACTAACAAACCCTTTTAAAATACGCTTCTAGGCAATCACATGATTGTTTTATTGCCACTTTCTGTTATCTTCTAGATGCCAATTCTGAGGCTAGTATATTTGAAACCAGTTGTGATGTCCTTCTAACTTGATTGCATCAAAGAAAATATAGAATGAATTCACAGAAAAAATTTAAGGCTTTTTGTGCCCAAGGGTTCACTTGTGATTTTGCTACTAACCTAATATAAATGTAATCCAAGCTTTGCTTTGCTTTTTGGTCTGTCTCCAAAGGCTTTATCAATGTTTTTGGGAGGAGCACCAGCAGGGCCAGCAGGTACAGGGAAAACAGAAACAACCAAGGATCTGGCCAAAGCACTGGGCTTGCTGTGTGTAGTGACAAACTGTGGAGAAGGCATGGATTTCAAAGTAAGAGTTAAAGATCTGTGTTCTCTGATAAAGTTCCAGTTACTGCTCTTTTTCACTGCCCAGGTTAAGGACATATTCTGAACATCTGCATAAGTACCTCCCTTAGAGATACCAGGTTGATAATGAAATACAATAAGAAATGTCTATTTTGAATAAATTCCTGAAGGAATTTCAGGTACTTTCAAGCAGGGGAGCAATGACTAGATGATATGTGTATAAGCTCATCATAGGCAATCTGCGCTTGGCAAGTAATTATTGCAAGACCTTATGACTGATTGCTAGCTCCTGCATATATAAATATCCAGAGGTTTTACCCAGTCATTAAGAGTTTTAGCGTACTCCAAAGTTTGTTGACGCTGAATGTTTTATATATTCATTGCTGAGAAGTTTTTCTTGTTCTTGTTAGGCAGTTGGCAAAATTTTCTCTGGTCTCACCCAGTGTGGAGCATGGGGATGCTTTGATGAATTCAATCGTATCGATGCTTCCGTGCTTTCAGTCATTTCTTCTCAGATTCAGACTATTCGAAATGCTTTAATGAATCAGTTGAAAACATTTCAGGTAAACATTAAAAAAGAAGAGTAATTGTGAAGGCTGATCTTGTTCTTGAGGCCAAGATTCAGGGTTAGACCCCATCATTAGATCAAAGGGCTGCTTCTTCTGTAATTCATTTGTGCTGAACATTTCAAACTCCAGAGTATATACTCTCTGTTTCAGAGATGTTAAATCCTTGCTGATTTCCTAATCCTTTGCTAGGTTCTTCCTTTGTGAAGTGGGATAATAGTAAGCTAAATAGGACAATAGTAAGTAAATGGGATAATACTGTAGTAGTAATTAGGAAGAGGAGTAACTTAAGTTGATGTGGATTGTGAGGCTTTATTTACTGATGTTTATTGGAATTCAAAACCCTCAGACAGAAAATTTGATAAGTGTGAAATGTCTTGATGTTTATATCCAAGATACAAACAGTGGGATGAATGTATCTGGATGACTATCTAAAGGTGAATATTTTAACATGTTGTCTTAAGTAGGTGCCCCAGTATTGCTGGTTTTCTCTTTGAGCAAATAGTGCTGCTTATTTCAATTCCAAATACACATTGTTCTAATGTTTTCTTATGCCTTTAGTTTGAAGGACAGGAAATTACCCTTGATAGCCGTATGGGCATTTTTATTACGATGAATCCTGGTTATGCTGGCCGGACTGAGCTCCCTGAGTCTGTCAAAGCTTTGTTCAGGCCTGTGGTTGTAATTGTACCAGATCTTCAGCAAATCTGTGAAATCATGCTCTTTTCTGAAGGGTTCCTTATGGCAAAGGTAAGAAAATCTTATTGCTACCCATACTTATGTACACACCTATGTATGCATGGCCAGTGTTCGGCTGCGTCTTACACATTTGTGATTCTCTAACTGAAATCTCAAACAGATCCTTGCCAAAAAGATGACAGTGCTATACAAGCTGGCAAAGGAACAGCTTTCTAAACAACATCATTATGATTTTGGACTGCGGGCCCTTAAGTCAGTGTTGGTGATGGCTGGAGAACTGAAAAGAGGATCAGCAGACCTCAGTGAGGTAGATTTGCTACTTAGTTACCCTGAGCAGATAATCTTTTTCATTAGGAAGAGGTTGTGTTTACACATCTGCTGTAGTTTGTCTGCATTGGAAATAGGAGCACTGGTGTTATTTGTCTTATTATTTCACTTTGTTCTTACTGAGTTTCATCATGTGCTCTGCCAGCAAATTACCATCAGAGCTCCGGTCAAAGTAGGGAAATCTATAGAAATTGAGATATTTTACTTCTTGTTAAGTCCAGGATTCAAATAGCCAGATGAATGTCTCTGGATGAATAGTGAAAGCTGTTTTTTGAACAGTGAGTGCTCCAGTCATGCAGTTGTTAATTGTGTAGCTCAATGAAAGTTTTTCAATACTGCATTGCTTTTTATGGCTTTCTTTTACACCTATTTTTTATTGCTATATGTACAGTTGTGATACCCAGTTGCCTAGCAAAATTCTTATTCAAATTTTTTCTTAAAAACTTGGAGACAGCTGAATGAAACTCTCCTGTGAAGTTATGTACAGATGCACATTGCAGGTTGGCAGGAAGTTGGCATCTAACTGATGCTCTCAAGGGGACTACAGAACTTGGGTATGTTCGTAAAACAGTTGGTTATTTTACGATCAAATCAGGGAAGCTGTGGTGTGGGCCACTCCAGCCATTTGGCATTTGGTTAACATGGTAGAAAAAGGCAGTGTATTATTCTTAGCTATTGGTCTGCTTAATCCTTATAAGTAACCTTTGTTTCCACTAGTAACTGATGCCAAGAAAACTCTCAAAGCTGCACTGAAGTAATCAGGCAATAGTTTTTAGAGATGTTTGAAATAATTACTACATATTAGATAATTGGTTAGCTATTTGGTAAAGATTGATTCTGCTATGTTTTGTCTAGGAAGTTGTGCTGATGAGAGCTCTACGAGACATGAATCTTCCTAAATTTGTGTTTGAAGATGTACCTCTCTTCCTTGGCTTAATCTCTGACCTGTTTCCTGGCCTGGATTGCCCTCGTGTCCGCTACCCTAACTTTAATGATGCTGTAGAACAAGTGCTGGAAGAAGGGGGTTATATTGTTTTACCAGTCCAGGTATAAAAAATGTTAATTGCTTGAGTTTTTGTTGTAAACATTAGGCTGGATATGCATTGCTGCAGTCTAGAGTGGCTCCAGGAAAGCTTAGCTGATATAGACCAGCTGCTGATCTTGTCCATAGAAGAATTACGGACAGCAGTCTATGGAATCAATATTTATTTTTCAGGTGGATAAAGTAGTTCAGATGTATGAGACAATGCTAACTCGTCACACTACAATGGTAGTTGGACCTACTGGAGGTGGCAAGTCAGTTGTCATTAATGCTTTGTGCCAGGCCCAAAATAAGTGAGTATAGAATTTGATGCATGGAAATCAGGTTGTAAAATGGCATAGACTGCATTATTCAGCCTTGTGTAGTCATGACAGGATCAATAGCTGATCATAATATTTGCTTGGGTTAACATGAGATGGTATTGTGTCATTTTAATATTGCTTTTCTTGCTGTATCTTTAGGCTGGGATTATTGACAAAGCTTTACACACTGAACCCTAAAGCTATGAGTGTGATTGAGCTTTATGGGATCCTTGACCCTACCACACGAGACTGGACAGATGGAGTCCTGTCAAACATTTTTCGAGACATCAACAGGCCTACTGACAAGAAAGAGCGAAGGTAGACAGCTAGAAATCATTGTGATGATTTTTAGATACTGAGTTTTACATCCATTTTTTTTTTTAATATTTGATACTGCACTGTTTAAAAAACAAATGCTAAATAAATAGAAAGTGTCTAGGGGTCTTTCTGTCTTCTGTGAGTTTCTAGCCTCAGTGAGATGGATGGAAACTTTGGAATTATAAAAAATGAATAGGAGGCTTCAAAACACCTGGCCTGACATTGATGCCATTGATGGCCCATCTGAATTCTGAAATACGTTAGTAAAATCAGAGATTAGTCAGTGCCCCTTGGCTCCTGTATCCACAGGTACATACTGTTTGATGGAGATGTGGATGCTCTCTGGGTTGAAAACATGAATTCTGTCATGGATGACAACAAGTTATTGACCTTGGCAAATGGGGAGCGGATTAGACTTCAGTCGCACTGTGCTTTGTTGTTTGAGGTAAGTAATGACTGTACTGTTAAAAAATGGGAAAGTTTAGATACAGATGGGTCTACAAAGCCTGAAAAGCAGTTACTGTGGCTGTTCTTTGTTTAAGTGTATGATTATCTTGTGTGATTATTTTATAGGTTGGTGACTTACAGTATGCATCTCCTGCCACTGTATCCCGCTGTGGAATGGTCTTTGTAGATCCTAAAAATCTGAAATATAAGCCCTACTGGCAGAAGTGGATCCAAGAAAGAGGAAATGAGGTGGGAATTTCTGCACTTGTTCAGAGAGTATACTGAACCGTAGACAGCTGTAAAAAACCCCCTACTTTGTAAAGGCAGTCTGATTTTCTGACAACAGATCTAATCACTAGGCTTGCAGTAGAGGACTAAAAAGAGTTCCCAGCTTTTCTAACTTCTGGTTGTTTCTGAGACGTGAAGAACCAAGAAATCATTTTACCTGATCTCCAAAGATTTAACAGTGAGATTGCTTAGGTCCTTGTTTTGTACAATTTAGATTAAAAACTCAAGTCCACAGGGAGTTGGAGTAAGACAACTTAGTTGCTAGCACCTGCTGAATGCAGATCCTCACCTGCTGAAAACCCAGTCCATACAACAGTGTCACATTTCTTCATGTGAGTGTACCCTGTCTTTGGTAGAAGTGATTCCTTCAAGAACAATCATACTTGGTCAGCCAGGTATTGATGGGAAGCTCTGCTGTCAAAAATTGGCTTTCCAGGTTTCTGTGTGCTGAATTATTGTCTTTTTCATTCCTCAGCAAGAGAGAATTGAATTGAATCGTCTCTTTCAAAAATATGTGCCCTGCCTTATTGATATGATTGTAGAGGGAATTGTGAATGGCAGACATGGAGAAAGGCTGAAGACCATTGTTCCTCAAACAGATTTAAATATGGTAAGAAATAGAGATAAAGGTTGAAAAAATTTATCTAAAAAGAGAAATGGAACGATGGAGAGAGTAAAAACTTCCCAAAGAATGCACAGGAGTAGAGTTGGTGCTGAAGGGTCAGTTTGCTAGGGATGAGCACCGAAAGACAAAAGACACAGTCTGTTCCTAGCAATGCTCTTCTCCTGTCATTAAACGCATATCAGTAGATACACCTGTAAGGACAAAAGATCAGCAAACACTCGAAGAGCTGAAAACATATTAAGAGTTTTTATGCATCTGAATGGCAATTCTATTTACAGTTTTGTCTTGTTTTACCACAGGTGGTGCAGTTGACTGTGATGCTGGAAGCTCTAGTTGTGGTACAGCCTGATGATCCTGATGTTCTGGAGTGTTTCTTCTTGGAAGCTTTGTATTCCTCCTTAGGCGCTGCTCTTCTTGAAGCTGGGAGAATTAAATTTGATGAAAATGTTAAACGTCTTTCCTGCATGTCTACTGTTTATGATGACAACATCCTGGCTAAGCCAGGGGAGCTGCCAGGTAGGATCTTGTCATAATTTAGTCTGAATCCCATTGATTGTGTTAGAAAAGTGTTAGTTTCCACGAAGGCAGAACATTGTTCTTCCTTCCAACTAGCTATCCTGGCTGCAGAATATGCTCTCTGAAGGACTGGTACTGAAAACCACGTAGAGATACTGATGTTAGATGACTCTCAGCTACTGGTCTGTCCTCACAGAACAGTACTTTTCTATGCCAAGCTGAAGAGATAAACAGTGAAAGTAAAAATAAAATGTGAAAGGAAAGCCAGTGGAAGGTGCTTAAAAAGCAGTAGTGTGATCCAAGTGCTGGACTAGGAGAATTTTGATTGATGTCTTACTAGGTTAAATGACAATTAAGCAGAACACAGTGTTGCCGAACTTTGTCCAGAATCTTACCCTTCCCTTTTACTTCAATCAGATTATTTTCTTATGAAATATTTCAGTGTCCTAGAAAACCTCCAGTTGCTTAATGGTTTGCAGGTCAGCTGCCAACTTTGTATGACTTTCATTTTGATGGATTTCAAAAAAAGTGGGTACCTTGGATGAAACTTGTTCCTGAATATATCCATAAGCCTCAAGTGAAATTTCTTGACATTCTAGGTGAGTGTAAGATAAAATACAGTGATGATATGCCTTTAATTTATAATGTGCCACCACTGAGTGCATGGCACTTAACATGAGTTGTTGTTTTTCTGTACTGAAGGTCATCCACTCAGGTTCAGTTTCTTGTGATGGCACAAATCAATTTCTTTAATGTTCTTGTCATAGTAGTTTAGCAGGATTAGAGTTGATATTTACAGGACTGTGTAATAAAGAAATGTGGAAAGGATGAAAGCTTGTTTCAGATAATAAGGCTTACTAGGAGCTAACAATGCCTTTTATAAGCCAGAATAGCAGAAGATTCACAGTCTGCTCTACCAGAAACTCGAGGAAAAATGTCAGCTTCATGGTTCAGGTACTTGGTCAATAAAAATTACATTCTTAAGGCCATTATTGGTTGTTACTTCAAGCACTGTATAATGGTGACAGGTGCTTTTCATAGTTAAGGACAAATTAAGCCAGGTTACTTTATAGTAATACTTCAGCAAGCACAGGTTAACTTAATTGACACAAGAGATAATTATATGATCTCTAAAGTTGCTCCTAATGGCAGGCTATTGACATAGAAAAAAATTAATCTTTGTAGAGTTCTGGGAAAATGCTTCTCATCCAAATAAATCCTGATTATATCCTTGAAATAAGGATTAAATGGAGCTTAACCAGTCCATGACTCTCCTATATGGAAGATAACTTCTTTTTTAATGTATCTACAGGAGAAAAGATACCAATGATAAAACCTGAAAAGAGACAGTTGAGCAATTAAATTTTTCTTTCAACATTGTTAGTGAGTTGATATTTCAGGTTATGTCTTTGTGCAACTGCATGTTAATACCTTGAGAGTTTGATCCAGCACTATTCTATAAATATAAATCCCCCAGCTGTACTGCATTTTAATTTAACCTGCTATCATATTCATGATCTTTTTCAGTGCCTACAGTGGATACAACACGCACTACTTGGTTGCTAGAACAGATGGTAAAAATAAAATGCCCAGTTGTTCTTGTAGGTGAATCGGGTACATCTAAAACAGCAACTACACAAAACTTCCTAAACAATCTGGACAAAGACCTTAATGTATGTATGAGGCATTTTGCCTTGTTTGTAAAGCTGCATTTTCATTCTTTGTCCTTGTGTTAAATTTGCATTGTGAAGCCTGAGTCTGTGGGTAGCAATATTGACTTTAGTAATGTGACTGCAAGCTGCAGACCCAACGTGTGTGAATGGTCTGAGAATCCTTCAGGATCAAAGATGTTTTGGTTTGTTCTACCATATACAGATTCAATTTTATGAAGTAAATATGTATTATCGAAGTGCTAAGAATGGGATTACTTTTCTTTGTCATCAGTAATTCAAGTGAAAAAATGGGCCAGAGAAGTGTTTCCTGTATGTCTGACAGTCTAATATAAAGAATATTTTTTGAATGCTCTAGTTAAAAAAAAGAACAGGTAAAAATCCATTCCTATCCATTTCCTCCCCTTTGCAGCTGCTGCTAGTGATTAACTTTTCTTCTCGTACAACATCAATGGACATTCAGAGAAACCTAGAGACAAATGTAGAGAAACGAACTAAAGACACTTATGGCCCTCCTATGGGAAAACGTCTCATTGTTTTTATGGATGATATGAATATGCCAAGGGTAAGCTGCCAATAGTTTGCAAGGTAGTATAGAAACATTTGGGGTGGCACTGGTGTGGTCCCTTCATACACAGATCCAATGAATCACAAGTCAAGGAGATTCATAGTAAGTACATAACTGGATTTCAGCTTAGGATCTTCAGAAGCATTGGACTTGTGTGCAGTAAGGTGTGTTTCTGTCTGTTACGGTATTTATCCTATATATAAAAGATGCTGTTGGATCACTTCTTTATGCCATTAAAATTATGTTTATGTGGCCTGATATTGCCTGCAGGTTGTGTATTGTAGAAACCCTCCCCTTCTCTTTACAAATGGGGCAAAAGAGTATGTATGCATTTAGTTTATCTCAGAGAAGAGATGCTTTTCCCATAGGAGACATTGGAATGAATGTTCACAATTGGTGCTAGAGCTTTACAAACTCCTTATAATGTTCGCCTGAGTATGGAGCACAATATTTCCACATTTATAGCAGTAATTAGCATGCTGATATACTGTGCTCTAAATATCTTGACTCTTTTGTATTACGAAGGTTGATGAGTATGGCACACAGCAACCCATTGCCCTGTTGAAGCTGCTGCTAGAAAAAGGTTTCTTGTACAACCGCGGTAAGGAGATGAACTGTAAACTTCTTCGAGACCTGGATTTTATTGCTGCCATGGGGAAAGCTGGAGGAGGTCGGAATGAAGTTGACCCTAGGTTCATCTCACTCTTCAGTGTTTTTAACATACCTTTTCCTTCTGAGCAATCACTGAATTTGATCTATGCCTCCATCCTGAAAGGCCACACTGCGGTAATTTCACTGTTTTTAAAGGATTGCTCAACAGGTTTATTATTTTTAAATAGACATTTATTTCTGTGTTATCGCAACACCTGAAATCTTCTGTTATCAGGCTTTCTTATATTTAGAACCTCGTGCAAACCTTTCCCTTCCTCTTCTCTTTCTCATTGGGTTACACAGTTTTGATAAATTCTTGAGTAATGTGTAAACATTCCAGTCAGCAGATAATTTATAAACCTGGTGCTTTTCATAGGTTGAAACCTGTGAATGATTTGGTTATAGTTCCTGTAACCAAATACCCAAAGGTCAGCAAAGTCTTTCCTGAATGACACTGAAAAATTTAATATAATGCAGTAGATTGTATTACTAGCCAGTAACCTGGAACATTAGTTTATCTTTTCTGCTATAGAAGTGCTGTGGAAATTCTAGTCATGGAGTTTGATGTTATCTTCAGCACTGTGCAAGCTCAGGAGTGAAGCTGGGGCCTGCCCAAAACATTTAACTGCACAATGTTCATACTATGGAGGAATATGAATTTCTGAAAATGTTTGTCCTCAGTTATTTGAAATATACAAAAAAACCTGGAAAGCAGAGTATGTTTAATAGCACTGAGTTCTCTCTGGGCAGTCTCATGAAAACACTTCTTTCTCATGTTTGCAGATGTTTAATGAGTCTATATCAACCATCTCTGACAAGATTACTGTGTGTACTTTGGAGCTTTATAAAAGGATTATTTGTGACCTACCCCCTACTCCTTCCAAGTTCCATTACATTTTTAACCTGCGGGATCTTTCCAGGGTCTATAATGGACTTGTTCTTACAACTCCAGAGAGGTAAGAATAGAAAAATTGTCTTCAGCGGTCCTACACCTATTTATAGTGGATGAATCTAGGTGAGGATGATGTAATTTGGTACATGAAATCAGTCACATTTGGTCATTTTTTCATTAAATCTTCACCAGAATGAGAAAATGTTCAGGAACATCGTAAACTGATCTTACTCTTGATGACAAACACTAATGCATTAGTCTTTCTTAAATAAGATATCCAGGGGTAAAAATTCAAGCAAATCAGTTACTATGAAAAGAAAAAACCCCAAAAGAGTAAAAAAAAGTCAATCTAGAATTTGGTCAGTGTTATTAACCATATGGCCTTAAGAATCATGGCAGCTCATTTGGTGCAGTCTGATATTTCAATGTTTAATTCAGGTTTCAAACAGTGACCCAGATGGTGAGAGTTTGGAGAAATGAGTGCCTGAGGGTTTTCCATGACAGGCTGATTAATGAAGCAGACAAAGCATTGGTGAGTAATTTCTTTCAATTTTTAGTAGTCACTGACTATAACTATGGCAACTAATTTGTAACAGCAACATTACCAACTGTTGCACTCAGGTCTTGCAGACAGACTGCAGACTTGTCTAACCTCTGCATTACTCTGTTAATTTAAATCATGTCCCATGGAGTTTTCTTTTCTAAAATAAAGTGACTATGGCAGACTAAGTGAGCAGGTCTGCTGAAGGAATGGAAAGTGTCACTCGGTTTGCCTGTCCAGGAAAATTGGTTAGCAGTGGCACAGGTGACAAAGTGTGAGAGCAGTGCAGGGGAAAACTCAGGAAATCACTTCAAGTCAGTATTTTCCTTTAGGAAAGATTGTATCAGAATGTGACTATACAGTCAAGTAGGAAAAAGAAGGATGAGAGCTGAGTCCTTAAACAATGGATTCAGTTTTTTCTGTTATGCAAACTGGAAAATGCTGCAAATTATATCTTAAAACACAAGAGAGTGATGCCAGTTTTACACCTTGAGATTAGGGGAGGAATTGGGGTAAAGTTTACTTACATATAAGCAACTTGCGAAGCAACTTGCTTAGATGAAAAGAGGTAGATTAAGATGCCTTCAGATTTTTCTGCTTAAAACTTTCTCCTCTGATAAACAAAGATACATTTCCAGCTCCATTTTCACAACTCAGAATAATCGTATCGCAACTTTTCTGTATTTGTACATTCATTCAGACTTAAAAGATTCGTCAGAAATCTTAGTGGTAAGACATCTATGAATGCTGAGGAGGAAGGTTTATTAATATAATATTTACACCAATATATGAAAAGGTATTTTTTTTAACAGTCTTATCCTTTTCTGTCTTAAACTTCTGCAGTCCATTGGCTTGAATGGTTCTTGAACTGCCTATTAGGTCATTATAGATCATACATAGAGCACAATAGGAGGCTGTGGTCTTTGGATCTTCTAGTGACATAAGTATCCCCTTGAAATCAGTCAGTATTTCAGCAAGAATCTGTATTATCACCCTTCTAAGTGTTACTGGATTTAGAATTGTCTGCTTTGTTGTGTTGCCTGACTCATTTCATATCCTTGAAGGTACAAGGTCATATAAAAAACCTGATTGAAGAGAATTTCAGAGATGACTTGGAGCAGGCCATGAGGGATCCTATTCTTTTTGGAGATTTCAGAATGGCACTGAGTGAAGGAGAACCTCGTATTTATGAAGATATCCAAGACTATGATGCAGCAAAAGCTCTCTTTCAGGTAGTGTGCATCAGCTTGGAACTGTGCCTGATTCTGACTCTGTCAGAGGAATGGGCAGTAGCCTGCCTCAAACTGTAGGAAATCTGTTCTCTTTCTGCGCGCACATAGAATTTTATGATGTGCACTGTTACCCATTTGGGGTCTGCAGTAATGAAAATTGAGGATCAGCTACAGAGTTGGCGGTTTTTTCCAACAGTTTATTTTCCCTGAGGGAGGGGAAAGGAATAATGCTGCTAAATAGGTTGTTATTTTATTAATTGTTTCATTGGTCTCCTAGTAACATTCTGTCCACCTTTCTCTCAGGAAATTTTGGAGGAATATAATGAAGTTAATACTAAAATGAACCTGGTTCTTTTTGATGATGCTTTGGAGCACTTAATCCATGTACATCGCATCATACGGATGGATCATGGGCATGCCCTGCTTATAGGAGTGGGAGGCTCAGGAAAGCAGTCTCTAACGAGACTGGCTGCCTATACAGCTAGATATGAGGTTAGTGACCCTGCATCTTTGCAGTGAAAGAAGACAAGGAAAGCAATATTGTGGTCAGGATTAAATTTGGCAGGGTGGATGTGGGTGGGTGGAACTCACTTCAGTCAAGATAAGATCAGGCTGGCATCTCTTCCCTGTGGGGAGAAAACCAGGATGAGGTGATTGCCAGGAGGTCTAAGATGATGACTGTGGGTGATCTGGGCAGGAAGCTGTTCAGTGCCTGAATCTGGGTTTTGGCACTGGGGACAGAGAACAAGGATAGGTTTGGCATAGAACAACTAATAGTCCCTAACTACTGCTTTTGTTACTTATCTGTATTATAGCAGCATTCCAATGCTGCTTGAGGAACTTTGTTGTGATTGATACTGTAATATTTCAGATAGGAAATGTTCTTCTCTTAAAGGTACTTTTAGTCTCTTACAGAGGCTGGAAAGGGAAGAAAAAGGAGGAAAAACACAAAGCAATTTTGACAGTGCAATCCTGCAGGGTTGTACAAATGTAATTTTTAAAAAGAATGTAGTGCATAATTTTTTTGATACTTACACATTTACTGATGATAGGGGCCAAACCAAAACCCTTGATCCAGTCTAACTGAAATTCATACTTAGCATCATGTCTTGGGTCCATCTGTGTCTTCTCAGTATATGTTTGCATCCTTAGGTATTTGAGATCATCTTGAGTCGAGGATACGGAGAAAATAATTTCCGAGAAGATTTGAAAAATTTGTACCTGAAGCTGGGTATTGAGAACAAGTCAATGGTCTTCTTGTTTACAGATGCCCATGTAGCAGAAGAGAGTTTCCTTGAACTCATCAACAACATGTTAACTTCAGGTGGCACAGGCAGCCTCAATTACTCCCAATCAGTATCTATTTGTGACTCATAATCTCAACTGTACCCTTGATACAGCTATTACTGTTTCACCCTGTGTCCTTTGCTGCTTTAGTTAGTTAAACCTTTCAGGACTACATGAAATGATCTTGGGCTTAATAATGGCTTTTTGGCATCTTCTTACAGTCATTTATATGTGTCTGGGAAGGATATAGGCTTAATTCATGCTGATTGTGATGTTGCGGGGGTCTCAGATTTCTTCCAAGACTGAGGTATAACTTCAGCTGCATTTGGCCACAAACCCATCTTTTGTCCCATTGGCCTTTGAATAGCATTCACCTGAACTGCAGCAACTGCTTATATGTGTATGTCCTAAAATATAGTTTAGTATCTTTCAGTGTATGCAGCAGCTGAAAATGAGCAGCAGCTGGCACTGTGTGACCACCCTTTCTTATAGAAGTTCCTACACAGTCTGATTTGAAATCAGATGTGTTAAATCTTATCCCTTTCTTTGGTCTAGTTTTCCCTGTTCCTGGTCTGCTTATGGCTGTCATTAGGTAACTTATGCAATATTTGCCATGTGATTGAGAGAATGAAAATGTGAACTAATGGTTTGTAGACACTAATGAATATTTTCTTTGCAGATTTAAAAGCACTTCATGTTCTTGTGACATTTTGTATGTGTTGCTGAAGCCCCCCCCCCAAAAAAGAATTAATCATTCCTCTAAATCCCCTTGCATCATCCTAAGTACTCCCTCTCTATTTTCCATGGGGGCTGGGGAAGAGGAGGAGAAGCATAGAGAGATTAATAGGTTCATTCAAAACTACCCAGAATCATTTTTGCAGAAC
Organism: Haliaeetus leucocephalus; assembly: GCF_000737465.1. Taxonomy (NCBI): domain Eukaryota; kingdom Metazoa; phylum Chordata; class Aves; order Accipitriformes; family Accipitridae; genus Haliaeetus; species Haliaeetus leucocephalus. The sequence continues at coordinate 4,203,074 of NW_010973276.1, forward strand.
TAGGTTTAAAATTTGTGACTCTGGTTTCTCATCTGCCATATCCCCAGCCATATGGTTTTCTCTTACTGGTTGTTCTCACTAGCATTCTTCTGTCCTTATGTTACAGGAATGGTGCCAGCCCTTTTTCCAGATGATGAAAAAGACACCATACTAAGTCAGATCGGAGATGAAGCTACTAAAGCTGGCATGAACCCAGCTAAAGAGAGTGTCTGGCAATATTTTGTAAACAAATGTGCAAGTAACCTTCACATTGTCCTGGGAATGTCCCCAGTTGGTGAAAGTCTGAGAACGTGGTGCAGAAATTTCCCAGGTATCAACTGTACACACTGCTTAGTCCCTTCCCTGCAAAATACAGGTTTGCAGGCAAGAGAAAATCTCCAGTGGATACTCAGAGATGTCTGGCAGCTAAAGCTAAGCAGAGCAGGTTTCATGATTAAGGATCTGGAGTGCATGATATTTTTTTTTCCAGTTAATTACCACGTATCAGTGAGTATTATTGATTAGCATTTACCAGATCAGTTCATTTTCCAGCCGAACAGCTAGAAATCAATTGGTCATCCTCACTGAACTGGAAATATACTGCCTATGTCTGCAGCCTCTCTTCTGTAGTTTACAGAAGAATGTCTGGTATTAAATCATTATGAAACTAGGACGGTGCTAAGAGAAACATTTTTGTACCCAAAGACAAAAAAAGGGCATGGTGAGAGGGACACCCATTGAGAGAAAAAACACCTGAGCCTGGTGAGCCCTGTGCTTCAGCATGTGGCTGAAAGGAGTCCTGGGAGACTGAAGAGACATGTGAAAGATAGTTATGGGTGGGAATCCTAATCCAGGCATTAAAATACCTTGTTGCAGCTCTTGATTGCATGCTGTAGAATGGTACAGCCTAAAGGATAGTACAATGGGGTTAACAGGGCACAGGTGCAAAGTTGATTGTTTACTATCAAAATGGAAATACTGACTTTGTGGTAAATTTTGTTGCTAAACAGGAGTCAAATAAGACAGATCCTGCAGATTCTTGATGCAAATAAAGTTAAGCATGGGACTGCCTGGCAGGTTAGGGTCTAGTTTTACAAAGGAATTTTTCAGATAACACTATCCTTTTATTTTAAGGTCTTGTCAACAACACTGGTATTGACTGGTTCTTGCCCTGGCCCCCCCAGGCCTTGTATGCTGTTGCACAATCCTTTGTCGGTATGTAAAAAGTCAGTATTTTAACCCATTAACCCTTGGGATAGCCTAAGAAATATATTCTTTACTTTGCAGTTACTATAGATGTCTAATTTGATTTCCCATTGTGCTTTTTACCCTGAGCCTAAATGGTTTATGCAAAAATCCCAGTCAAAAAATGTTTTTGGATGGAAGTTTCTTACTCAAATAGATTTAAAAAATTGCTGAAATTCAAGTTCCCAACTCTGCGGACAATGTGGCATGCACACCATCTTGCTTTTTGCCCCAGAAAGCAGACTTTTTTTGTGCCTGGCTTAGATGTACGTAAGCAAGATGGTAACTGGCATACTCTTAAAAAAACCTGAAACCTTTGAATTTGTCATTTCTTCTGCCCAATTTTAGGAAATAGCACACGCATCCCATCAGAGAACTCCAAGTCAGTGATTGAGCACATGGTCATGGTGCATGAATCTGTAGGGGATTTCAGCAAGAGGTTTCTGCAGAAACTGAGACGTAGAAACCATGTTACACCAAAGAATTACCTTGATTTTATCCATACTTACTCAAAATTGCTGGAGGAGAAAAACGAGTTCATTTTAGGTAAGGCTATGTAGATGTTTTTTACTTATTAAAAAGTGATTTAAATATTTTTAAAAGAAAAAAAAGTTGTGGTAAGAATCCCACATATTACCCACATAATGCAAAAAACATTTTATCAGTACTATCTCAAATGCTGTGCTGGCGTCTGGTTTTGACATTGGACCAATATCCTGGCCACATGTGAATGTTCGGTCTGTCTGTCAAATGGTGGGCTCTCCTCAAATTCTTTTGTGCATGAACCTGAGCCAAAATCTCCAAACCAGACAATCTTTTGCTTGGGGAAGAGTCTGATTACATCTAATACCAGCTCAGCCTAGCTCGAGGTTTGACATTCTGCCTCAGGCAGCAATTCTTATTCATACTTCAGTGGGCACCGAAATATGTAAAGAGAATAAAACATGAACAATGTAATATGGAAAGCAAGTTGTGGCACAGGGCCACTATGTGGCAGCTCAAGTGACATTAACACCATCTTGGGTGGGAGGCTTAGGAAAGGAAAAATCTCTCACAGTCCTTTTCCTTTCATAGCCGAGGTTGCCTTGCTGCAAAGTGCACTTTTAAGGATATTTACCTGCTGTGTGATAGTACACAATCAATGAATCACTAACATTTCTCCCTTTTTTTCTACCTAGCACAATGTAAACGGTTGGATGGGGGCTTAGTTAAACTGAAGGAAGCTAGTATACAGCTGGTTGAGCTGAACAAGAAACTTGCTGAGCAAAAGGTTGTGCTAGCAGAAAAATCAGCTGCTTGTGAGGCTTTGTTACGAGAGATTTCAGCAAACACAGAAGTAGGTAGGTAGTTTACAACTACTGAAGTGTCCCACAGGCTAAGCAAGGCTCACATAGTTGTGTTAGGTTGGAAGACCTTCTAAGAGCTCCAGCTGCTTCTAGAGGTAACTCTCTTGTTCCATCTGTGCTGATCTAATGATGTCATGCTAGAAGAGTAGGTCCCCTATCTTGCCCAGATTGCCACCTTTGCTATATATTTGACCTACAGTACTTCACACAACTCAATACTGTGTTCACCTGCCCTTGTCTTCCCTTTCCAAGGTGTAGGGCATAACGTGGGAAAGAGGCATTAGCAAGAAAGGGACCTTCTGATTCAGAAAATTACTATTAGAGGAAAAACAGAGGGAAGCATGGGAGGAAAAGAGATTATGTGTGCTGTTTTGTGGAACACTAACAGTGTTCCTAACCTGGTGATGGAACTGTAAACATTGGCAACATAAAGGTACTGAGTTGATGGTAATTTCTGATTGTCAGCCAAGAGCAAATCTATATCGGTATATGTTCTGTATACAAATTTGAATGATCCATTTATGGTCCTGCCTTTACAATTCCTAGCTGAGGAGAAGAAAAAACTGGCTGAAGAAAAAGCTGTGGAGATACAGGAACAGAATAAGATTATTGCTATGGAGAAGGCAGCTGCTGAGACAGCTTTGGCTGAAGTCATGCCTATTTTAGAAGCTGCCAAACTGGAGCTTCAGAAGCTTGACAAGTCTGATGTTACTGAGATCAGGTGACTCATTTGGATGTACAGTAGCATAAACTCTTGGAAATTCACTGAAAGACCCTTGTTTGCAGGGTCTGAGCCTTAGCCTCACCTTTCTCACCTGCATGTGTGTGAGTGAAGGTCAGGACATCAGTCACCCAGGTACAGAGGTTGCAACAAAATCCCCTGATTCCTAGCTCAGTACTTCCCCTCAAGCCTGTTTTTTCAGTCCCTTGTTTAATGTGTTCCCCATATTTCTCTACCCTGTGTCTGATGCACTAGAAACTGCTATGGTTTTTGCCTGAGCAGTGGCTGTCCAAAGCCCTTCATTCCTCCTCTGTTTTATTCTATGTGAACAGGAACACATACGAGTTATTTATCAGGGATGCTTTGATAGCATGAAAATGTATTTCTCTGCTGAATTAACTTCTCCCTGTGTTTTTATAATACATCTTGTATTTGGGGAAAGATATAAAAGCACATCCAGTCCTTGGCTCTCCCCGAAATAGCAACAGCTGTCCCTTCCCTGCCACACTTATTTAGTTTCCTTTCTCTCGTAGATTTCTGGATTCTTCCTGTACTGCTTGTCCCAATGGACAGCTGCTTCACTGCCCTAGGGAAGAATATCATGGGTCAGGATTTTAGGCCTTCCACTGTCGAAATCCTATAGTATTATATTGATAAAATTGTCTGAATACAAAAATTGGTTTTGAGCTTTTGACTATTTAATAATTTCTTGTCTGGCCTGGGTTATCTTTTTCACTTTGTGTAGGATGTCTTATGTACTACTAGCTCTTGTTGTGTTCAATGACTCTCTTAATGGGAAGTACCCGTGTCTGGCATCATGTGCTTTGTCTCCTCCTTTTTCTCCTCCACTGTCTCCTTCACCTGTTTTCTAGATCCTTTGCAAAGCCCCCTAAGCAGGTGCAGGCTGTTTTGGAATGTGTTCTTATAATGAGAGGTTACAAAGAGTTAAACTGGAAGACAGCCAAAGGAATGATGTCTGAGGCAAATTTCCTGCGATCCCTGATGGAGATAGATTTTGATGGAATTACTCAGAGCCAAGTGAAGTCTGTCCGAGGTAAATTACTGATCTGTATACTTGGAATGAACGTAGGATCTTGTTAATGTGATTAGCCATGCCAGTGGCAATCCTGCCAGTGTTGTTTGGGAGGGTGGTATTCACTTTGTGCAAAGGGACAGCACTGTCCGCAGTGCTGCAGATGTTGCACTGTTGGGATGACTAGATTTTTCAGAGTTCAAAGACCTTCTGCTATGTGTTACATCCAGTTTATACCTTAGCTAGGGTCTTACACACTCTGGGTTAGAGTAGACAAGAAACTAACAGGATAACTGCACAGGCCTGCTGTCTGCTTTTAGCTACTTAGTAGAATTATGACCTCACCCATGTGGTGGCAATTAAAATGTGATATATACAGAGTGGAAAGAAGATAAGCTATAACTAAAGCTTATGAGCCAAACTTTGCACATGCTGACAAGGGTGTTATCCAGAGAAGTTCCATTAATAAGGGAGTTTGGCTCTTTGAACAAAATTGCATCTGACCGCTGCAGAGGAAACCAACCATGATCCTCAACAACTCCTGAATGCGCTCCCTTCATGGAGAAAGAACTTCAGAAATCACTACCAATATTGTGCTTGTAGTGTTACAGCCTAGTAGCTTCATCTTAAAGTCAGAGTCTCTTTAATATTCTGACAAATATTTCATATTGTCTGTCACAGCATTGCTTGATATTGCTGGTAGGGAAAGCTATTTCTCTGAGGATTTCTGCACTGTAATTCAACTCACTTGCAATATTTTTGTGTTTGCCCATTTAGCTCTGTTAAAGAATCTTAATACTACCATGAGTGAAATGGAACTTGTTAGCAGAGCAGGACTGGGAATGTTAAAGTTTGTTGAAGCAGTGATGAGCTACTGTGATGTAGTTAAAGAAGTCAAGCCGAAGAGAGAAAAGGTAAAGCATGCGGATTCAAACTCAGAAGAGGATGAAGCATGATCCTGATGAGAAAAAATAACACTTGACAATTTTGTAGACTTCCCATTTCTCCTCTCTGAAGTGCAAAAAAGAGGTGTTTAGGGGAACTATTGCAGTAGGAGTGAGGCAGGTACTTGGTTATAAATTGCTGTGTTTGTTGTGTCATGCCGGGATATGGGTTCCCATCCATGCCAGTGCTTGAAGGGAGAGGGATGTTCAGTTGGAATTTTGTAATGTAGCATGCTTAGAAAAACACAGTTTATAGCTGTCTACTGAAAACAGACTTCAAAACACATGGCATTTGGACAGAGCAGAGCTCAGTAGTACACAATATCCATCCCTTAAGCACAGACCTTTCAATTAACTTTTTTTTAGAACGACTGTAAAGTTAGCTGTATTACCAAAGGAAATCTAATGTCCAACATATGATGCTGGGAAACTTTCTTCAAGAAAGGGTTATGATATACTGAGAAAGTATATTCACTAGATGACGAGTCTCACTATTTTTAAGGCCTTAATATAGTTATTAAGCAGACAAACCTCCATTTTTGTCACAGGATGACAGTTCTGCTGACCTCCAATGTCAGCAGGACTCCTCACATGCTTTAATATACCTCGTGGGTACAAAACTCTAGGAGATTTATCTGGTTTGGAACTGCAGTATCAGACCATGATGTAAATGTCTGGGATGGGGAGGGGTGGGTAAGAAACAGTGCCAGTTATTTTGGCTTACACTGTTTATTACCAGGACACTTTGAAATGCATGAAATAGACAAAAGAAATCTGAGAAGTTAAAGCTTCTCTCCATAGCCCTTCTTTCCTCTGATACTTTTATGTTTCCTTCATAATGTAATGTAGGTGGCTAGGCTAGAACGGAACTATTACTTAAGTAAGCGGGAACTGGAAAAGATAAAGGCAGAGTTGGCTACCATTCAGGATGAGCTTAAAGCTTTGGGGAACAAATATCAAGAGGCAATAAAAGAAAAGCAACAGTTACAAGAAGAAGCAGAGATTATGCAGAGAAGATTAGATGCTGCTGACAAGCTCATCTTTGGCTTGAGTTCTGAGAATAAGAGGTAAGTCTAGGTTCGAAGAGGAACATTTTTGACATCAGAGGGTCATGTGTCAGAGATAAAATCTGTCAAACAGAGACAGTTTTGGAAACGTCATTTCCTGTGATATTTGTTTCTGAGAAGAGCCAATATGCGTTCTAAGCTAATATTTGTTAGCTCTTGAAAAATAGTAACAGCAATTTTTAGTGCAGAAGAATAAGGTGAACTGAGATTAAAAGGAAGAAGTTTCAGATCACCTTGGTGTCTGTGGCCATCATAGTAGTGAGAGAACAACTGATTGTAAATTTGGGGGTCTGTCTCAGCCTACATCTAAAGTAGCAACACCTGGAAATTCTGCACATAAACCCCATCTCCCTGGTACAGACTGACCCAGGATTCCCTTATAATTCTATCAGATGGACAAAGGAATTAGAGGACTATGAAATACGAAAGGTGAAGTTGCTTGGAGACTGTCTACTCTGTGCTGCCTTTCTGAGCTACGAAGGAGCATTCAACTGGGAGTTTCGTAATGAAATGATTTATCAAGTGTGGCAAGAAGATATCGTCTCACGAGAGATTCCTCTCAGTCAACCATTTAGGTTAGAAAGCCTCCTGACCAATGAGGTGGAGGTTAGCAGGTATGTCCAGTCAAGAAACCCAGTAACTACTGAATGTGAAATTGTGACGTGGGAGTCTGGATCTGTATTTGTAGCATAGAATTGGCATCGTGGGTGGAGGTGCACAGCCATACCAGAGAAAGCCCATTGTACTTTCATGTCTCGAAGATGGCAAGGAGACATTTTTCTTCTGGTTAACAGAGGCTATTTGTTCTAACAAACTGTTACTTTGCACTCCAGGGACATTCACTGAACTTAGACACATATAATACCTTTTTAGGAAATTTTTTTAAGGAGTTATCTATAATATGTGTTCCCATAGTCCAACAGGAGTCTTTTCATTGATTTTGATAAATTTGGAATTAAACCCATGCCTCAGCCCATATTTCAACTACTGTAGGATTACTCACCAAATGCAACAGTCAGTGTTTTGGGTAGTGTAGTTACAAATTACTCAGACAATGAGTCAGTCTGAATTTTGACACTGTTCACACACATACACTATGTGCTTCCTTGTGTGTCTAATAGCGTGCTTAATGAATTGCATAATTTTACTGACAAATGAAATGTGCTGCTCTCCCATCAAGTTTTCATCCCAGCCTGGTCTTTGATCCATTCCGTTCCCAGGTGGGTTTCCCAAGGATTGCCTCCAGATGAACTCTCTATCCAGAATGGCATCTTGACAACATATGCAAGCCGCTTCCCACTCTGTATTGACCCACAACAACAGGCATTACATTGGATTAAGAAGAAAGAAGAAAAAAATAACCTGAGGGTAAAGATAAATGATCATTTTACCTCTTTACTGGTTGTTTTAAAAGCTGCATAAATATCTGTCACCTTGAATGGGGAACCAATTATGTACTGACAAACATGTTGACTATTGTGTCTCTAAAATAGATAGTTAATATCACTGTGAATATCACGGATGGTTTGTTTGGGATCTTGGCTAGCCTTAGTACATACAGAAATAGTACAACCAAAAGGCTGGTGCAGATTGTGTTTTATCTCAGCTCCAGGATGGAGTTTTCATGTAGGACCATTACCACAGTCAGAGACATAGCTGGAACTTTGAAGAATAGTTCTCCAAATGGAAATGATTCTCAACTAATCAGGAAAAAAAAGCACCTCTACTGTTTTGTACCAGTGCAGTTTATATCATCTGTAAGAGGAAAGACAAAAAGCAGCAAAGAGCAAACGTCATTACTGCTGGCAACTAATGTAAAATAGTAATGTTCAGCAAATAGAATATCAGTTCTCTTTTCATATCTTCCCATTATTCTCTTGCAGATGGCTTCCTTTAATGACCCAGATTTCCTCAAACAACTAGAACTGGCCATAAAGTATGGAAGCCCTTTCTTGTTGCATGGTGTTGATGAATATATTGATCCTGTGATAGACAATGTCTTAGAGAAGAATATCAAAGTTGCACAGGGGCGAACATTCATTGTCCTGGGTGACAAAGAGGTTGACTATGACAATAATTTTAGATTGTACCTGAACACCAAATTGTCGAACCCAAAGTATTCTCCCTCTGTGTTTGGCAAAGCTATGGTTATCAATTACACAGGTAAGCAAAAGTGTGTATTTAGTAACAAAGTAGTGATTATGCTGTAGTGCAAGTTTAGGGCCTGGGTGGTTGTCTGAAACAGTAATGAAACTCTAAAAAATTCATAGTGTCCCTTATACTTAGCATCTGATTTAACAGAAAATCCTTCTCCCTTCTCTCTTCTAAGCTAAATATCTCTTCCTGCACCTGTTGCGTTAGGATGTCTTGGTAGAATTAAGATACAGAGTTATTAACCAAGTCACTCTGTTGCATTGCTGTAGTTTTATGAGATGACTGACATGAAATAAGTTGTGTAAAAGCTCTCCTTGTGTTTAAAAAAAAAGACTTTGCTGTGTACATGTGTTGTATCTGTAGTTACACTAAAAGGCCTAGAGGATCAGTTGCTCAGTGTCATTATGGGTTTTGAAAGAAGGGAATTGGAAGAACAGAGAGAACATCTCATCCAGGAGACAAGTGACAACAAAAACTTGCTGAAAGATCTGGAAGACTCTCTCCTTCGGGAACTGACATCTTCCACAGGAAACATGTTGGACAACTTGGACTTGGTGCAAACCCTGGAAGAGACAAAATCCAAAGCTACTGAGGTACTGGCTCTGGGCTTTTTGGAAGGATATGTACTAATAGAACATCATCTTTCCTTTTTCATTACGCTTCATCTTTCACCCTTGAAGCTAGGAATTAGTTTGAAAGGAAATGGAGAGTTTTTTCATGAGTATGTTGGATTGTTCAGTATTGGGCAGTATTTTATTGCATCAGAGAACCAAATCCTATCTTCAGGAAAGTCCTTATCAGGACCAAAGTAATGGTTGTTTACAGTTCTAAAGCAAAGAGCATATGACATATTTCTTTCAGCTCTGAAACAACCTTTGTCTTGTCTTGTATCAGATCTGAAATGAAAAATTAAGATATTTGTTACTCAGAGAGGATGCAGAATCTCCATCCTTGGAGGTTTTCAGTAGCTGGGCAAAGCCATAACTGACCTGGTCTAGTGGTGGTCATAGTCCAGCTTTGGGCAGAAAGTTGAACTAAAGATCCCAGAGTGCCTTTCCCACACTATTTCCATGATTCTGTGTAAATCTTTGCCTTTACTTTTCATAAATATACAGTATGGGATTAATTTTATCTAACTTTTGAATTTTATAATTCATACTACTTTAGGGCTACCTGCCCAGATTCCCTGTATAGTCAACATAGAGAGGCAGACACTGAGTAGCTCTGCTTATTGTGATATAATATACATACTGTGGATCAGCGCAGTAATTACATGTGTATAAAATCAATGTATGGCTAGGTGATTGAAAAACTGAATCTGGCTGAGATGACAGCGGTGGATATTGATCACCTTCGAGATGGCTACAGACCAGCTGCCAGGAGGGGAGCCATTTTATTCTCCATTTTGTCTGAAATGGCACTTGTCAACATCATGTATCAGTACTCACTGGTCTCCTTCTTAGAGGTTTTTGGACTCTCTCTTCGGAAATCCATGCCCAGTCCTATTCTTCTGAAGAGGTTAAAAAACATCATGGATACACTGACTTTCAACACGTATAACTATGGCTGCACAGGTTAGTGCAATTTACTGATGGGCTGATACTGTGTTGTGCAAATGCTTGTTAAAAGCCATGCCTCCAGTTGGTTTACATTAAAGAGGCAAGTTACCAAACAGGAAATTCACTAATGTTCAGTTCTCAGCATTGGTCCTGGTTTACACTTTACTCCCTGCTATTTCTGTTTCAAGAAACTATAGATATTACCGATGTAACTTTTAAAGAAATGCTTTTCTTAATGAAGTTATGAATGGTAAATCACCATTATGGATCTCACATCCCTGGATGTAGCTCACAGATGGTGTTTTGACTCTGTAAGCCTGATCCAATACCCCATCTTCGATCACCCTGATCTTTGTGGGGTGACCAGATGCAGGATGTGGATTTAAAGATTGCTCCAGTTCCACAGTATTTAGCAGCTGATTTTCGAAAATATTGTCCTTTTAATGCAGGCTTGTTTGAGAAGCATAAGTTACTATTCTCCTTTAATATGACCGTCAGGATAGAACAAGCTGAAGGCAGAGTTCCACAAGAAGAACTTGAGTTCTTTCTGAAAGGTAAAGTGAATATTTATGTATAAATATATAGCTATATGTAGCAATAGCTAAAAAATCCTTCAGAGATAGATTTTTTTACTGGATATGAGTTACTGTAAGAGCTAGCACCTAGAGAAACAGCTGAAGACAGCTGAACTATGTTGGTTTACACCAATTGTGGATTCTGCTATTTCTATTTTTTTCACTTAGTTAAACAGTGAAGAGGCTAATCTTTCTCTGCAGATGTTGATAAATCACATTAGCTAATTGTTAGGATGTTACCTGAGAAAATAATCTTTAGTTATTTTCTGACTATGTATAAATAATGTTAGAAAGGGTTGCAAAGATACAACTCTGGCTTCGCAAGCACTTGTAAAATGCCATCTTTTCTTCAGCAGACCACTTTAATCTTACAGTGCTTCCAGAAACAAATCTCTAATTGGTTTCTCTGTGCAGTGGGACCATATGTGTGGTCATGTATTGGAGAATTTATGACATGGACATTCACTCTGGTTTCTGAATGTGACTAGGCAATATTTCCCTGGAGAAAAGTGCACGAAAGAAACCGTATGCTTGGCTTCCAGATCAAGGCTGGGAAGACCTAATTCGCTTGTCTGAACTATTTCCTGAGAAATTTGAATCTCTTCCAGATGATGTGGAAAAAAATCCAGATGTATGGAAAAATGTACGTGCTTTTCTGCAATCCTGTTCTCTCTCCTTGTTTTTCTTCTGGTATTAAATGTTCAAGTATGATGCAATGTGCCATAGCACTTGGCAGGAGGCATGTCACCACTGGCTTTTTCTGTCAAGGCCTTGCTTTTCTTCTTGACCTCAGTGATTGGCTTATTTCCCGAAAAATTAAGGCTCTTATTATTTAAAAACCAAACCAAAAAAATCTTCCCTGGTATACTGTAAATTTCTTATTTTCCAGTCAAATGCCTTAGATGAGTTATTTGCCCTATTGAAGTCAGTGGAATTTTTGCTGTTGATTTCAACTGTCAACATTTCACCGTTATTTTTGTACTGCTAAATTGTACTTCGATCTTCTTGTGGCAGTGAGTTCTACAGGCTAGGTACAAACACAGACTTTCTTTTGTTCCACCTTTAGTTTCATTCCATGTCTTCTTGCTTTATAAGAAGTCTTTCTGCAAGCAATCTGTTAATACTTTTTGCTTGAGATGCTATTTTCTGTATGTTAAGAGAATTACTTGACATAAAATGAAAGTACAAATGCGTTTCTGGACTTGAACACTTTATACTGAAAAAGCTGAATTTTCTACATTTACTTTTGGTATACCTTTTGGTATTTCTATGCAGCTGATTGACTTTCTTCTTTGTTCTCCTTGTGTCTCCTTGGCCCCTTGTTAATCAAGTTGCTTTTGTCTGCTTTCTTAGTAATTTCATTGATAGAGCCATTTGATTAATTTGCATTGTCTCCCATTTTTCTTGCCAGTGGTATGATACAGACGCTCTGGAGCAGATGCCATTCCCCATGCAGTACCAGAACAATCTCACGAACTTTCAGAAGCTCCTACTTTTACGGTGTTTCCGGGTGGACCGGCTATATCGGGCAGTAACAGACTATGTTACTCTGACAATGAGTGAGAAGTAAGTCACTCTCTTCTTTGAAATCCGAGTCACACTGTTCAGGTATTTCACACAGAACTTGAGTTGTAATCAGCTATGTAAATGATTTTGTAATTTGCCTGAACAACAGAGCATAAGTTGTCTTTGTATCATTTCCATGCGCACTCTGCAGTGAGCTTTGATGTTTGTGTAAAAGTCAACTTTTACACACGATGGCTGCTCTTGTGCAAATTAGCAGTTTATTGTGCTTCTTTTCCTACCAGGTATGTGCAGCCCCCTGTGATCAGCTTTGAAGCTATCTTTGAGCAGAGCAGTCCTTACTCACCAGTTGTTTTTATCTTAAGTCCTGGTTCTGATCCTGTCAATGACCTCATGAAACTGGCCGAGAGGACAGGCTTTGGAGGGGATAGACTCAAATTCCTAGCCATGGGACAAGGCCAAGAAAAGGTAACTTTGGTGGGAAGATAGGGATGCGCTGTGTGCAGCAGGTTAGTCTGTGAATTGCAAATCATGCTCCTAATGTGGTGGGCCTTTTCAAATTTCCTTTCCAAAGGTGTGCTCCATTTTAAAGGGCATTATTTTGTCATTCACACATAGCACACAATTTGCCAGCCTGGGAATAATGCTTTCCTGTAATGTGAAAGAGGGCATTTGGCTGATTGGCTGATTTTATGGTTTGGGTATGGGTAGATTCAGAATGATACTGTTGTCTGTTAAAAACAGTTGAGCTGAAAAATGTTAGTCTGCAGCCTTTCAAAGGTTAATCAGTGACCCTGTGTGTCTGTGTATAGACATGAGTTGATTGGAAGTCACAGTGTTTGTTACCAAAAAGTTATCCTGCTGCTTTTTCTATCTTTCCTGTAGCTTTCATTTTTGTTAGGGACACTAAGGCAGGGGTGTCCAAAGCTTAGCAGCTGACTGAATTTGCTGTGATTTCAGTCAGTGGGAGAACTCCTATTAGATTCATTTAGACCACCACTTCCTAGACTCTGGCCTTCACCATCTTCTGGGCCATGCACACTCCTGTACTGTTTTGAAATAATTCAATGCTCTGCGTGACTTTTAATTTCAAAAGGAATTAATGAAATAAAAGAAGTGTCTCAGAGCAACTTCTTGTGGTATTGGAAAAGGTCTGTTCTCAGCAAGGAGCATTCTGGTAAGTCTACTAAAACTAACTAAAAGGCTGGGTGTGCTTCCCAGCAGGAAGGAATCCACTGCATTAACCCATCAGAGTCAGTTTACTTGCAGGATAAAGGGAGAGTTACTCACAGACAGTTCTTTCCCTCTCTTAAGATTGCTTTGCAGATGCTGGAGAATGTAGTGGTTTGTGGAGAGTGGCTCATGTTGCAGAACTGTCACCTTTTGGTGAAGTGGCTTATCAATTTGGAAAAGGCCCTGGAGAAAATTACAAAGCCTCACCCAGACTTTCGCCTCTGGCTGACTACTGACCCGACCAAGGGCTTCCCAATTGGAATACTGCAGAAGTCGTTAAAGGTACTGTGCAGTGGGCAAACCCTGGTCAGGAGGGCGTGTCCTGCCACTCTTACTCAGCAAAACAGACTGGCTTTGGGAAGAGTATGACCTGAATGCAGCATGTTGACTTGGGCTGTATGTACTAGCTTTTTGTCTTTAATAAGCCAAATCCTTTTTTCATCATCCTGTTTATCTTATGGTGATTTTTCCTTTGGGTGAAAGCTGTTCAGCAGTTTGTTTCTGAAGCAGTTATTTCAGAGTTAAGGTTTGTGAGTAAACCTGGAAATGTGACAAATGCTCTTCAGATTCAAATGCTGCCACAAGTGAGGAATATCAGGAGAGACAGAAATAGTCCTGTCAGTCCTGATGCTGAAGTGTAGAACTGAGGTCTGTGTCTAGCCTGGCAATAGTGCCAGTGGAGCAGACGGTGTAATAGGATAATGGTTTCCAGCTGCTACTTCAGGCTGCAGCATTTATCACAAGCAAGCTGAGCTGATTACTTTGAAGGCACAAGCCACGATGCTGTCCTGATGTTCTTTTCTATGGCTGCTTTACTTCTGTTGTGGTGAACCAGTCCTGTAAACATAATTATTTTATTTCACAGATTTGAAAGCAGTGGCATGACAGATCCACCCAATATGTGCTCTAGTGTATCAATGACAGCTGTGGAGTATTCACCTCCAGCAGTGCTTAGTGCTGCAGTGGGGAGAAGTGAGCATGAACGTATCTTTAAGACTGCAAATACGCACTTTGTAGGTCTAGCCATGAGCAGTGAGAACAAAGGTTTTATAGCACTTTGAGAAAGCTGCCAGGAAACTAGCTCTGCCGCAGTTTGATCACCAGTAAAGCCATATTAAAGACTGTTAAGCCATCTACTGTGGTGATATGTAGGACACACCAAAATGTGTAAAGTACTGATATTTCAATAAATTAGACCTTCAAGTATGATAAATATTAACACCTTTCCAATAACATGACTATTTCTAAAATAGTATCAAGTTTCTCTTTACATATGTGTGTTTACCTTGATAAGTTTAAAAGGTCTGTTTCATGTCTTTACTTAAGAAAAAATTGCATATTGCTATGAATTTGGAAAGCTGCTCAAAATTTTCAAGATTGTATTGTATAGCTTGCTTAGAGAGTGTGATAATATTTACAGCTTATTTTCCTGAGGCTATCCAGTAATTAATGGCTTCCCTCATTATTTTGATAGGTTGTGACAGAACCACCTAATGGTCTGAAACTGAATATGAGAGCCACCTACTTCAAAATTCCCCAAGAAGCCTTAGAGCAGTGCCCACATCCTGCCTTTAAACCCTTAGTCTATGTCTTGGCATTTTTCCATGCTGTGGTTCAGGAGAGAAGGAAGTTTGGGAAGGTTGGCTGGAACATACCATATGATTTTAATGAATCTGATTTCCAGGTAAGAAAATAATTACAACGGCTCTTATATTCTTGAGTTGCTCAGACTACTTTTGAAAACATATAATCTATCCAGTTTTAATCCTTTCTCACAGTAAGATTTTGCTTCATTTTTTTTCTGCTGCTGTGGAGTCACGTAGACTCCTGATCTTCTATAATGTCAATTTTGGCCACTAAAAATTAATCATATTCCAAATCTGTCATGTTTATATTGCCTCTCTCATGGGTTTCTTTTCTTAAGAGGATTTATACTTAACTTAACTTTTTAATTATTTGAGAAAGAAATAATTGTTAGTTTTCAAACAAGAACTATATTAAATAAAATCTATGGATATGTATAGCTGATTTATGAATCTTCTTATCTCATGTGTTCTAACAACTTTATTAGGTCTGCATGGAAATTCTTAACACATATTTGAGAAAAGCTTTCCAACAAAATGATGATAAAATCCCCTGGAGCAGTCTCAAGTATCTTATTGGTGAGGTGAGTGCCTACAATGTCACTAAGGAACATTTGATGGTCAAAGAATCCAGATAAATGAAACTTCCTTTCTGCATGGCCTGCATTATCAAGTAAAGCTGGCTGACAATCTCTCCTGGGCAGTCTTGAAACTCCTGTGTAGCCCTGAGCAAGTCACTTAATCTCATTGTCTCAATGAAATGGGGCCGTTGTGTGTAACTGCACAACAGGGGAGTTATGGTGCTTAATTAATTTTGAGTGAGAGCGCCCTTGGGATGGTCTGATGAAAGGTACTGAACAGCACAACTTCACAGGATTATTAGTACAGTGGAGCATTACTGATGTGAGAGCTGTACAAACATATTTCTAAAGCTGTTGCAGTGCTGTACATGATACATGCTGTGTAGTAGCTGGCCAGTTTAGTGTAGCTGCTGTGACATGAAATCCTGCAGAAAGCTGTTATTTTGCAGCACTTATCACAGCTGGTGCCTAAGGACGGTACCATTGCACATAATCACCAAAAGTGGTTATTAGGAGTGGCCCACAGCAGCTCTCTCCAGGCTAAGTCGAGATACTTCCTGCTTGTTCCCCCTCAAGAGGGGGCTAGAGAAGATGTACTTGGTATCCCTTAAGGGAGACAGTGTTATACCACACAGTCATGGCAGAAATGAAGAGTGTTTTGGACCTTTCAGTGTTTTGGTTTTTTTAAACCATATTTGCTGCCCCAAAAGCCAGTGCTGTAATACTGATGTAACTAATTTCTAGGTCATGTATGGTGGGCGCGCCATTGATAGCTTTGATCGTCGCATTCTGACCATCTATATGGATGAATACCTTGGTGATTTCATATTTGACACATTCCAAACGTTTCATTTTTATAAAAACGACAAGGTTGATTATAAAATTCCACAAGGGACTGTAAAAGATGACTTTGTTGGTAAGAAATGCTTTTCCTGCCATATAAGTTAGCATTAAAAACCCAAAAGTCTACTTACAGTATACATTCTCTCCATACGTCCATTGCCGGATATGAGAAGTTGAAAGGAACTTGAGGCATTGCATGTGTATGTATTCAAAAAGCGTGTAGACAAGGCACTTTAGAGCATGGTTTAGTGGGCATCATTGATGGTTGGACTCAATGATCTTGAAGGTTTTTTTCCAAACTAAATGATTCTATGTATTGCAATGTTGTAATCCACTGATTATACTGTTCTTGCTTTGTATGAGCAGCCCTTGGTAATGTGAACTTAACTTACCAGCCAGCTCCTCATTTCCTTAAAAAAAAAAAAAAAATCCCCAGGTAAACAGCATGTTAATTTTTTATTATTGATACATTTCCATGGGGTGGGCTATATGTATGTGTGTGCGCGCGTGCGCATTTCATCCTTAAAAATGTTTAGTCAACCTTTGCACTATTTCAATTCCAGCTGTAGCATTTGATTTTTTTGAAGCAGAGCAATAACAAAAATTGCTCATGGAATTCACTGCAGTATTCTTTTTTGCCTGGCAGCTGTGGCTTAATACATCGCATTTTTAGGAAGCGTGTTTTTGTATTGCAGAGGCGATAGAATCTCTGCCGCTTGCTAATACTCCAGAGGTATTTGGTCTTCATGCAAATGCTGAGATTGGGTATTATACACAGGCAGTTCGTGATATATGGTCTCATCTTCTTGAGCTGCAGCCACAAACGGGTATGTTCTCTGTTACTTTGAACTGTTTTTGTAGATAAGAAATAACGAGGTGGCTCCTTGCTGTGGGGATTGTGATCCCTGCAGCCCGCTTCAGGGTGCCTGGGTCCTGGCACGGACACTGCAGCCCATTGTGCTGCCTGCTCCCGGCGTGGGGAAGTGCGGGTGCCCGCAGCCCGGCATGTGGAGAAAGGTTTTGGCGGCAGCACAGGTTGGTGTCTGCCGGCCACCCTGGGACGGGGGGGCATGGCCGGATGGCGTAGTGACCTTGGGGAGCAGAGGCAGCAAAACAGTGGGGCTGGGCAGCGGGCAAAGCAGCTGAACAGCTTAGCCCTGCCAGCATGGAAGTAGTTCAGCACGTGCCCAGAGGCAGGCAGGGTGCACATCAGTGCTGCAGAGGGTGGGAGACTTTGAGGCCAAAAGGTGAGTCAGCTCTCAGTTCTCTTAGAGAATTAATAATAGAAGGGGTAGTGTATGCAGATTTAGTCTCACTAAACCATTTTGGTTTCAGGGGAAACTGGTACAAGAATTAGTCGAGATGAATATATCGCAAATGTTGCTAAGGATATAGAAAACAAAATACCGCAAGTATTCGATCTTGACCAGATACGGAAGGGTTTTGGACCAGACATAACCCCTACGACTGTGGTGCTGTTGCAGGAACTGGAACGCTTTAATAAGCTGATCATTCGAATGGCAAAGTCATTGGCTGAACTGCAGCGTGTAAGTAAAGAACACAGCTACTGGATGAAATCAGTCGGGCTTCGCCTGCCCCAGGCTGACACTCAGACTCCCACCATCTTTCCAGGCCTTGGCTGGGGAAGTTGGAATGAGCAGTGAACTGGATGATGTGGCTCGGGCTCTCTTTAACGGACAGATTCCTGGAATCTGGCGGCGGCTGGCCCCCGACACACTCAAAACACTTGGAAATTGGATTATTTTCTTTAGAGCTCGGTATAACCAGTACACCAGCTGGGTAAGCAAGTGCTTCCAGAAAGCTTTTTGTCTTGTTAATCTGCATGATATGCTGTGCAAATTGCTGCTTTAGACAAGTTACTTGAACTAATGCTAATCACCACCTAGAACAATAACAAATACTTGCATGACTGTGGATGCAAGACAGACTAGCCCCTGGCTAGTCTTTGAGAGCGTTGGTCTCTGGGCTCAGTATCAGGTGTGGTGGGACAACCAGGTGCTGCAAATCTTATTCTGTGATTGCAGGTTAACGACTGCGAGCCAAAGGTGATGTGGCTCTCAGGCCTGCACATTCCAGAAGCTTACCTGACAGCTCTTGTTCAAGCCACCTGCAGGAGAAACAAGTGGCCCCTGGATCACTCCACCCTCTACACCGAGGTAACCAAGTACAGGACTGCAGAAGAGATCACTGAAGGGTCTATTCAAGGTAGGTGTTTTTACGATTATTTGGCAAAAATAATAAAGTAGCTGAACGGTGAGAGAGAAAGAAATAGCCTGGCATACTGAGTAAATTACTTAGATTATACCTCAGCAGACCATACCCTTGGCTCTGCATTTCACAGTCCACATGATTTCAAGCTGGGAAGAAGTGGGGTTCTGGTTTCTCCTTTCCTGCTGCGTACACAAAGTTTGATTTTCCTTCTTCAGCTCTTTTCACCCATGTGCATGTACCTGAACTTACACCTCTCCCTTGCTGGCTTGCTCTCTATATACTTTTTTACTTAATGGCTACAACATTACCAATCCTAGCAGGTCTATTTACACTACAAATAATATGTTGAAATATATTTAAACAAAAAGTAAATGCAACTTTGTATGATTTACTGTGTAGATATAGCTTTATGAATTCTCTATGACTAGCAATGCTCTAATTACTAAATATAATAAATGCTGGGTAAAGGGGACAGTTAAGCAATACTTTTGAGTAATAGAGCCGGTTGGGAACAGAGGAGGGAAAAAAAAATCTACTTGTTTTTGTTAAATCTAACTTTCAGTTAAAAATAAAAGTAACTTCAGGGGCATACCTAGACTAGTCTTTATTTACTAACATTTCATCAAAATGCTTGGTATTCATACCAGAACAACTCTATCCCAACCCTTCACCTTTTGTTAGAATGATGTAATGAGCAGTCCCACAGGAGTTACAAAGCTCTTTTACAACTTGGCTATTACTTGGGCAAGTAATTGGAGGGTGGCACCCACTGCAGGGAAGAGAACTGCAAGCAAATCAGTATTTATTCCTAATAATGTTTAGAATATGTAGTACAACTGAGATAATCTTAATTTGAAAAAAATTTTAGAACACAGCTGTATTATAAAAGCAAACACCACAGATAAGTATACCTCTGTGTAGCTGCAGTTTGGAACATAGTGGGTTTTGTCATGACTACAAGTGCCAAGGACAGCTGTTGGCAGGAACAGTTGTCTTGAGCTACTCAAGAAATCAGTTTAATTTACACAAGGTGTTGCGTTTTTCTGCCCATACAGGCTGCTTTGTTTCTGGTCTGTTTCTGGAAGGAGCAGACTGGGATGTAGAGCACAGCTGCCTTACCAAAAGCCAGCCCAGAGTCCTGGTGGTGGAGTTGCCCATTGTGAAGATAATCCCCATTGAAGCACGCAGGCTCAAACTCCAGGTACTGCTCCTTGGGGACACAATGGCTGGTTGCTTATTAACTTCCTTCTGTTTTCATATCTCAATAGCTGGTAGTCTCTTCCCTCTTAGCACAAGCAGCACTATTTTATCATTACCACTAGCATATAAAGTAGGACATTTAACACTTTGCCTTATGTTAGCCTTCATTACAGTTTTTCATTCCAGAGGGTTATGCTCAGGGGGGGTTAATAGGTTTGCTGCCTCTTTTCCATTCAGGCAGTATGGGAGAGGCATCTTGGGACACTTACACTCCCACTACTCTCTTAATTATTTCCCATTACCAGTTAATGACATAAAGGATGTTTACATTTTCTGGGTATCAGATATTTAAGACTTACAGCAAAAAAGTGAATTTCTGAAGACAGTCAGCTCTGCTAGAGGCCCTTCTTGTTTCCAGTTTCATGTTGTACTTCAAGCACTACTCAGCGTCCTTCTTTTCTCCACGCTCTTTTAGAATACCCTCCGGACGCCTGTGTACACAACCTCCCAAAGAAGGAATGCAATGGGCATTGGCCTTGTTTTTGAAGCTGATCTTTACACCACAAAGCACATTTCCCATTGGGTCCTTCAAGGCGTTTGTCTCACCTTGAATGCAGACTGACACTCTGGAGTTGGCAACCCTTTGGGGAGGTGGGGGGAAAAAAAAAAAAGAAGTCAAACTAGGCAGAAATTCAGCACCACAGGTGGGGCAGTGTTCACTTAGGCACACCTGACTTTAAATAGTATGATATAACCAAGCTAGTACTGTCATCAATAAACACATTTGAAGAGGAAAGTGTTTTTCATAATTTGTATTTCCTTTTAGAGAGGCTCCAAGCTGGTCTATGTATACGAAAGAGGTAATAAGTTAGTCTTGCACACACAAAGACCGAGGTTTGCCTGTATAGTTGTAAGAAATGTTTTTAATTGCCCAAAGCATCACTTCTGCTGCGCTTAGAAGTGGTGCCTTCCATCATCCTTGAACAAGTGGCAGGGTAGATCAGTCATACAGTAGATCGCCATAAAAATATGGCAACAACCACCAAAAAAAACCCAAACCCACTGCTGGTTAATGCAATACATTTAAAAATAGTAAACCACAGAATAACAAACTTTCTTTAACCAACCATTTTCAGGAACACAGCTGTTCCCTATCCCTCCCCACCATTCATGTAAGAAATCCTACCTACCCACACAACCAGCAAGGCATAACACTGAAGAGTGTCTCTTGGGCATCACAACAGCAAGTGACCAAGTCGTGAGGGTGCACAGGCACGAGAGGCCTCAGGCTACAGGGTGTTCAAACCCTCTCTGACTCGGAACAACCCTGCTGTAAGTTGTCATGCTGCACAGGAAATTTAGCAGTACCACAGTTAGGGAGAACAGCTTTTGTCATCCTGCCAGTGCCTTTGTGGGGGAAGCTGACAGATAGCGATCCAAGGCTCCAGTGGGAGACGCACACCAACACACAGCTGCAGAAAAAGCTTAAGAGGGGCAGACTACAGCTGGCAAGGGGAAGGAAAGAGGGCAGGCAGGGATCCTTCATCAGCTTTCACAGAGAGTATGCGTTCCAAGTTTTTGAAGGCACATCATAAGCTTAGCAGCATTTGGGAGCCATTGTTTCTTGCTGGTCCTACTCAGAGGCTGCAGACAAGAGTGAAGCAGAGGTGAGCTGGAGGTGCTAATCAGAATTTAAGAAAAATGGTCAAATTTGTGCTCCTTTCCCAAAATTACATACGCTCACAGCTCGCAGTATGCCTTTCTTTCCTAGGAAAAAAAAAAAAATTAAAATATAATCGAGTAGTCTAACAGCTGTTGGGTCTACCTGTTGCTTACTAGAAAGGAGTAGGGGAATCAGGGCAAGTGCAAGGCAAGTCCATCCCAATCCACAAGGATAAAAATCAAGGATGCCAGGTTCTCCTCCTGTATGAATTGGTTACATCACTTAAATTTAAACTAAATAATACACACATTTTAGAGGGACAGCTCAGGTTTCTAAGCAGGCAGAAGCCAGCACTGTCTGATGATGCCCAGAACAAGACTAAGGTTTTTCAGGAAACAAAAATAATCCCTTTACAAAAAAGTGCAGGTTAGAGCATAAAGAACCATTTCCATATTGGATAGCCAGTTACATTTTCTCCCTGGAAAAGTTGCTCTGAGCCAGTATGGAAGGTGCTACAAGTGCAGTGTACTGACTAGTGTAACAAACAGGTGTGATGGAGCCATTCAATTTAAAAAAAAAAAGCAAACACCCTCCCCCCCCAACCAACCCAGTGTTTATACTCTTTCTATGAGGATCATTAACCCTTTAAGAGTGCTTTATTCCCTTCCCCCCAGTTTTTACTTAAACAAAGCCACAAACCAAAGGATTTAGGATTAATCAAGTAATGCTTGCTGGGACTCTCAGGAAACTATGAGCACAATTTGCAAATCGAGAGCATGTGCTATATGGAGGAAAAGATGTCCTTAGTTCATTTTAAAGTGTACGTACATCTGCACTATTGTCAATGCTACTGTGAGAAAGGCTTTGTCATGGAGATTAGTGTTTGTGTATGAAGTGCTTACATCATACACAGTGAAGACAAAAGAACCACTGATAGTTCAAATGTTAACAAACAGCCAGTACATACTGCTGCAGGTTTATAGTTAAGTTTGTTTTCACTAATATTGATTAATAACACAGCCTGCAGCCTGTGCCTTTGTCCACATGTGTAGCTACAATAAATGGAGCAGTGCTCAGAAGCAAGCAGTCAGGTACCCCTGATTTGGCCACAGCATTTAGTAGTTATATACCTTGCCATATGAACACAGTCCTATTAGGTTTCATTAGAGGAGCATAATCTATCAATGATGTATCTGGAAGAAGTTTGGCATGCAGGGGGCATCAAAAGAAACTTTACTGCAGGTGCTATTTATCCTACAGGATCACAGTGCATAAACAGCAACAGAGTAGAGCATTTCAGTGATTTTACTCAAACAGTTCTATCTGTCCCTGAGTGCTTTCTGACCGCTTTGCTTCCATGGACCTGATCCACTGCCAGCGTTTCAACCTCCGGCTGAGGCTGGGATGGCGCGACATGGTGGATGCGATGCGCCACCCCAATGTGTGCCTTGTGCGGCTTCTCTCGGGCTGGGCTGTGCGATTCACCAGATGCACGATCTGAAGCAATAGGTGGAATAACTAACGGCCTCTCCTTAATAAGATGTACTTCTGCCGTTTCCCTGGCCAACAGAAACGGAGTGGGATCAGGCATGGCATCCACGGGCTCTCTTAACAGCAGCTTCCGGCTATCCGACCCTATTCTGTAGGCCTCTTCAAACTCGGGGTTGAGTGGTGTCGACAGACTCTTCTTCATTCTGCGCCGCGGAGTCTCCGGCAGTTTATCTTTGGGAGGGGACGGCTTATAGTTGGACAACACAGGACTGCCAGAAGGGGTCCCCTCCGAAGTCCCACTTGAACTCATCAGCTTCTTCTTAGTTGCATGCAGCTGAGAAGTTAAGTAAGCAATAGTGCTCGCTCTCTGCTCTAGTTCACTTGACAACATATTGAGCTTATGGCTTTTCATTTTTAATTCTTCCAAATACTTCTTTTCTCTTTCTTTAATAGTGTTTTCCAGCACCATTATCATCGCATTCTTTTGCTCAAGTTCTTTCAATAATTCATTATTTTCAGCCTCTTTGACTTTCAGCTGAGCTTCAAGATCTTCACACTTTCTTTTGAGTTCATCACTTCTTGAAATACCATTTCCTAGAAGAATAGGAAAAGCAGAAGTGTTTCAAGTTAACAATAGCCAATAAATAAAATAGTGCAATAGGGTTCCTTTTGCCATCCCAAAGCCATGACAGAAATCCCAAAGACTAACTTCAGCTAATGCTCTTAAAATTACTTCATCTTCAGAAGGACTAGGACAGCTTTTAAGGAAATGATCAGGAGCTAGTGCCACTCACATGGTTTAATAGTGTTGATACTAAGTAGAGACATTTCACATATTCTGGGGAACAAAGATTACAGAAACCGTGCTTGCTGAACTTGCTCAAAACTGGAGCCATTTTGCAAATCCTCTGCTTATTAAGAGCAGCTTTTCCCACTGCAAATGCCAGACTGGCTGGTAAGAGTGACAGAGATGCTGTCACAGCTCACCAGGAAGACATGCTCAGGCTTTAGCTTCACCCCTCCATGGGCAGCTGAAGCCCATGACTCTAAGGCAGAGGCGCACCTTGTCACTAAGGCTTTGCTGCTGCAGAAGTCTCTGTGGGGATTAGGTGGTCCCAGCCTGGCTGCCTTCTCTTCACATCACCCTGTAACACTAGGGGTTCTTGCACCGCTGAGGACACGCCATCAGGAACAGGCGGGCTGACCCATCTCAGCACCCCTGCCCTCACGCCATAGGGCCTGTGGGGCAATTTTGTCACTCTTCCCCTGGTTATTAGAGCCGGACAGCTTCCCAACTGTGTAGCAGAGACCAGCAGCCTGAACATCTCCACTAACAAGCACCCTGTGTCGCAGGGCTATTGACTATGAAGCATTAGGTGTTGTCCCCTCCACACTGGGCAGTGTCTGAGCTTGGCACAGCATCAACTCAGTGGCATCACTGATACATCACCTACTCTGAAAATCCTGTGATGAAAAGCATCTGAGCAACATTGCAATATCAAGAAATAATGTTGAGCACATGCAAAGCTGCTCAGCTGCTTTGCTAAATTTGCCCATGTTCCTTCTTATCCACAATACATAGAGTGTGTGTGTGTGCGCGCGCGCGTATATATATATATATATATATATATATATATATATAAGCTTTGTGGTGCAATTACAGTACCAGCTAAGTTTTAATAATAGGCTCACTCTCCTGCCCCATGCTCCCATATAGCATGCAGGGAACTGACTGTCCAGCAAGAGAGAGAGGAGTCAGCAGTTCTACACTCTGTTCCTGGCTCTTTCAAAAATTCCCTGGGTGACCTTGGTAAAGAACTCGTGAATTTACTTCATAAATAACAGTAAGTCTGGAAAGTAGAAAACTACTCTTATACCTTTAGAATTTATAAAGTCAACATCCCAAGGGCTAAGTATTCTCACCTACTTGTAACGGAGAAAATACAAACATTGAAAAAGATGAGGAAGTTTGACATGACCATTAAAAGAAAAATGCTATGTATTCCTTACCTGACAAGTCTGAACTCTTTACAGTCAGCTCATAGGTTAAATCTGAGGAAAAAAGTTGTTTATTTTTGTTAGAACATCATCATCCACCCCATACACCACCTGGTGAGCATGCTTACAATGGCATACTTCAATAAAAATAAAACTTACTCTTCCCCCCCACCTGAAGCAATAATAGATCCACCACAAATTATTAAATCTGTAAACCAACTGGAACTACCAGTGTTGTTTTTTTTTAAATAAAAAAAATCCTTGCTTAATGACCACACAGTTGTGTCCCAAGATACATGCTGATCACCCTAAATATAAGGTGGTGGTGGACTTTGTTGCTGAGGTTTCACTGCTGAAGTAGTAAGAAGCAGTTACTCCATTCCTGAGGAAAGAATTAAGCATTGAGTCAGCATTGGCATCCTCTCCCAGCTACCTGTGCAGTGCTGCTGCAGGCGTCGAATCTCAGCATGCAGGCCTTTCAATGTGTTGGCATGTTCTCGCTGGAGAAACAACAGATTCTTCTGGGCACTCTGTAGCTGGTTCTCCAGGTTTGAAGTTGCCATCCTGACATGCAGTTACCCTGTCAGTAAACAGATGTAGAATTGAAACAGCAAGTGATCTTGCACATCCCAAGATCCTCGCTCTACAGCCAGGATTAGCAGGAATAGCTGAATTCTGCTATTAATGAACTGATATGCAATCAAGCAAATGCCACAAAAGGTTTTTCCATTTCATGACTATTTCAACTAGAAGTGCTCCAAGTTCATAGAAAGCTTAATTATACTCTAGGCCAGAGCAGCATAAGGAATGCATTTGTTTGGAGTTAACACATAGAAAGGATTAACTTCAGACAGACTAAGTCACTAATCCTGTTAGAAGATAAAAGTGGAGTTCTGAGAAATGGGCTAGTATGTCCCTCTGTCTAGTTGGGGGTTTTCCACTTACTTACCTCCAGGGATACAGGAATTAGTAACATCCCTGGACAAGAACAAGGAAGAAAGCACTAAAACACACCATCTCTAAGAGAAATGCAAATGAGAGGGTGTAGCACACAGCTAGGCCTGGTGGTACTGTCATGGATGCAGTTGCTACAGGCCACCTTAGCCAAGATGTGCTCACTGGGACCTGCACAGGAGGAAACTCTGGCTGCTGTTGCGTTTCCTCAGCCGTGCCAGCGCAGGATCCTGTTCCTGGTGCAGGCCCCATGGCACTGGAGACTGGCATCTTGCATGGGCCCCGATGACATGGAACAAGACAGTTGACAAGGACAATGTTTCATTTAAAGAGAAAACAAACAGATTTTTCTTGCTCAGGTTATGAGTACCCCGAAAGCTATTACACCACTAGGTTTTCCTTGCAGAACAGCCTTATAAAACTAGGCCTTGACTACAGCAGTGCTCAGACTCAGAGACAGAAATGGTTAACTGTATGATGCTGGAGAGGTATTATTGAAGAGCCCTGCACTGCCAGTGTTATTGCTGCTCCCGATAAGGCAGCAATGGTTTTACATATACCCACAGGCCAAACTGCTGAGAAACATCTGTCTGGTAGAGCTGGAGATACAGACTCCCAAATGAATTCCCTGATCGAGAGGTAAAAATAGCTCCTCGAAACCAGGCACAGCCAGATGCTTCCTGTGGAGAAGCACACACTGTGCCCTGGGGCTCTCTTCCGTGACATTTAAAGGTGTACCTGGAGGAACATCCAGAGAAGCAGAAACAGGAGTTACCAGGTCCCTAGTGATATCTAGTCACCAAGTCTGTCATGACAGGATTTTGTTTATTGCCCTGTTTCCTAGTGAAATTTCAACTCTAAAATAAGTATACTAATGAGAAAAAGCAACAATGACAGTATGTAATCCTCCTGCTGCTTTCAAAGCACAAAAATCTCTCAGGTATACTTTTAGATCCTGAATTTCACTGTGTGATCATTACCCTGCTCTGCATAAACAGAGCGTGCCATGCTGCTACTGCTGCTACAGGGTGCACGGTGCTGCTCAGCCTACAGCTGGTTTATAGATGCTGCTGGGTCTACATGAGCAGAACTTTCCGGAAACATATGTCCTTAATAACTCCACATTACTACACTTTAAATTTCTTTAGCATGAAAGCTGTCATCCTTGGGGAGCTTTCTGAAAACTCTGGTAAGCCAGCCTTCTCAGGCAGCTCAGGAGCACAATGACAGCACAAAAATAGGTGCACAGACAAATTCTAGAGAGCCAGGCTCATGGGGACACCAGAGTGACAGGCAGTAGCACATACCAGGTGGGAATGACACAAGCCACAGTGGGAGAAATACTTTCTGGGGGACAGAGCAACCCAGGGAACTGTTGCAGCCCCTGTCCTACCACCAGGAGCGAGGAGGAAAGGTTTGTCAAGTGCCTCTGCACACTGCCTGTGCACAGCCAGTGATCTGGCCTGTCAGGGCTGGGAGCCACAGCAGCCCTCTCCTGCTGCCAAGGAGGCAGGAGACTGATAAAGTCGTTAGGATGCCGGGTTAAACACTGCTGATGCCAAGGAGCATTAGCTTTGTCATTACAGCACGAAAGGCTAAATTCAGTTATCTGTGTGGTTTTGTAAAAACAATTACAGTATTTAGGTTACAAAGATAAGTAAAGAATCAGGACTCCCGTTGCCTGGACAACCATCTGCAATGACATTACAACCTGTCTGTAACTGGGGAACCACATGTTGTGCTTAAGACAGACCTTAATTCTGTTCCGTGGCTGCCTCACAGGCACCTTAACAGGTTCGTCTTGCCATGTCAAGTGTTTTCCATTGGGGTCTTTTTGGTATGTAGGTTTATGACAACAATTTGATTCCACAAGTTTAAAACTGGTAGAGCATACACTCAGAGAAAGTAACACACTTTTGTTGTTCCTAAACATAACATAGCCCTGCATTTAATTTTATACTTTTTACTCCCCCTAAAAAAACAGACTCAGTGCTCCTGCACCTTGGTAAAGCACTAAAGCACCGGGGAAGGGGGCAGAAATCACACACCCAGAGCCTTCCTGATTTCATGTGTGACCTTAACTGACATCATCATCAACTCACTTATCCTTACAGAAGCATACATTTGATTGTAAAAAAAAAAAATAAAGTGAAGGCGTAAACGACTTTCAAGGAATCCACTGTTGTGCAAGAGGCAAAACAGAGCTCTTGGTTACTTTATAACAGAGATCAAAGATTAAATTCAGTGCTCAAGAAGAATGAGGGTGATGGTGCCAACTTGTGCTTTGTTGAGTGGAACGGGTCATCTTGCAGTCTCCACCATTAGCAAACAAGTGAAAATTATGGACCAAAAACGCTCTAAAAAGAGGTTTCTGCGTTGGCTAAGTAAGAAATAAACCGAGTTGCGCATACAGGCTCTGGCTCTATGACTTCTGAAGAGCGGCTCATCTGAGTCATCACTGCTTTCCACACGCTGGCAGTGGGCGCACTGGGACACTCCATTACTGCTACACTGGTACCCCTCACCGCCCACAGCATCAGAGGACTGTTTGAGGATGGACTACACAGTCCATAGCAATTACTGTGGGGTACCATTACTTTTAAGTATTAGTGATCATTTTAGCTGTGTTACATTTTCAAAGTGACATCATCTTGTTTGCAAAGCTGACTTCAGGCAGACAGAAGCTTTAATCAATCATCCAATTTCTTAAGTGAGCATGATACTCTTACTGACTGAATACGAGAGCAGAAAAAAAACCTGTAAGAGTCCACCCCCACACCATAGCTGGAGCTCAGACTGCATGGTACACTAAGGCTCAGAAGGGATTTTTAATCAAGAAATGTATTTTTTCAAAAGAAACTCTAAGCACTGACAGCACGAGGTGAAAGAATAGCCTACACGTAGTATCCCGAAGCCTTTACTATCACAATGGTTACTAATGGTGGCTTTACACCTGTAACTATAATCTGAACAGAAGATGACTTCATCACCAGCAACAGTGTTTACAACTCAGTCCTTGCAAATAAATGCATTTTTTAAAAACTATTTTCTAGATGTTGGAAAAAGCAGAACAAGGCTGTCACTATTCATCTCCTCAATTGTTTTTTCACCTTGATCTCTTGCATCTTAAAGATCACACTAGAATTACCTACTCTGAAGAAAACAAAATAATAATCAGAAGCAGGCTAGTTTTATAGGCTTAGGAAGAAAATAAAAATTACCAGCACAAAAGCATCATCTTCCCTGCAGCACCGGTAAATTAATCAGTGAGAGCAATTAAATCAATCCACTACGAATTTTAGCTGCAGCCCCTCTGCACTAAGTAGTTTCTCTCCTCGCAGGGCCGACTTTCCCACAAGCCTTCTGCAACCTTCCTGTGCTTTTCTTCCTCACTGCAGCCTGGTTGCCTGCCCATCCTCCCTCCTTTCCTTCAAGGGAAAGGGAAGGCCACGGTGGTAAAGTCACAGCTTCCACAGAATTTATGGGCAGCAGCTTCAGTTCAAACCCCACTCTACCCCACCCAGTCATATCTTTTTAGAGAGCACATACAAACAGTGTGCAATCCATGCACGTGTGTTCTGGGAAACAGCCAAAACCATCTACTGTAAAACCAAGGAAAGGGGAAAGTGCCTTGCATAGACAGTCACTATACAGAGATGCTTTTGCTATGAAATCTGCTTAGAATTGCAGAAATTAGTATTAACAACAATATATTCCAAGGCACTAGTTGCTTTGTACCTATCTTACACCAAATCTTAAAACACAAAATTAGACCTAATATTATTCAAGTCTGAGATTTGGATTAAATTGATTTCAACTGAATATGCATTATCTGTCAACCAAGCTCATTAGCACAATATTAAAAATATTTTTGATTGCTTTTGCAGCCAAACTTATAAGGAAATTTCTATCGCACAAATGAGGGAAGAGAAAGAATTCACATCTGCAGTCTGAAGAGCTCTCAGATACCCCACGTCGTGGTTCAACTCCAACTAAGCACCACGCAGCTGCTCACTCACTCCCCCCACACCCAGTGGGATGGGGGAGAGAATCAGAAAAAAACCCCCAAACTCGTGGGTTGAGATAAGAACAGCTTAATAGAACAGAAAGGAAGAAACTAATAATGATAATAAGAACAATAATAAAATGACAATAATAATAATAAAAGGATTGGAATACACAAAACAAGTGATGCACAATGCAATTGCTCACCACTCTCTGACCGATGCCCAGTTAGTTCCCGAGCAGCGATTCCCCCCAGCCCCACTCCCCCCAGTTTATATACTGGACATGATGTCACATGATATAGAATATGCCTTTGGCCAGTTTGGGCCAGCTGCCCTGGCTGTGCCCCCTCCCAACTTCTTGTGCCCCTCCAGCCTTCTTGCTGGCTGGGCATGAGAAAGTGAAGAATCCTTGACTTGGTGTAAACACGCCTTAGCAACAACTGAAAACATCAGCGTGTTATCAACATTCTTCTCATACTGAATCCAAAACATAACACTATACCAGCTACTAGAAAGAAAATGAACTCTATCCCAGCCGAAACCAGGACACCACAGATCACCTGCATTTCACCCAGTTCTAAGTTCAGCAATATTTTTCCCCGTAGGAACTTTTTAAGCCAGTGCCTAACTAAAAAGCTGGCCAAACTGCCAAAGCAGAAACCAGATAAAGAGAAAATATTTATCTTTCTAGAATAATATCAAATTGTTTTATGCCCCTAGAGCTAATACAAGTGAATTGGACACAAAAAGTTAGAAAATATGGTTAGAATATACAGTAAGTTAGGCCAACAACCTAGCCAATTAATTTGTTGTTGGGCAAGCTTACCAAACAGGCCATTTCTGAAGATCAGAAACGGGGTTAAAAGGAGGGAAAAACCCTCTCAGCATGACATCACAGAATTGTCTGGCGATTGTTCTGCTTTTGGGTCAGACACCTGAATAAAGATTACCCTAAAGAGCCTGGCAACACCACATTACATATTTTGTAAAGGGACAGAACCTGAGAGAGAAGTAGACATCCTGGCTGTGACCATCCTGGATGCTCACATCCACGATGCTTCCGCAGGACAGAGCGAGAAGGGACATTACTTGTGCTATTTGTTGTCCAAATTGTTATGATTTAGTGTGATTATGCTCTGAAAAAGCCCACCCAAATAATGTATTTCAATTTAAAGCATACTGGCTGAAAACAGTGTTTTGTGGGGTGGTGGTGGTTTTTTTGTTTTGTTTAAAGAAGTAGCAGCATGAAAATATGCTGATTTATGACTGAAAAGTCATTTTATACAAATAGTTTTCTTTGAATAATTGGATTATTAAAACACTGAAGGTTTTTATTTCATTTTCTGCACTTACAGTCAGTTTGCATATTTTGTACATTTCATAGCATTTTACAACTAATCAACTTCCTTGTTTATTTAGGTCATGTAAAGGTCAAAGGACACCATGCAAAAAATATAAACTAATTTTTAAAGCCAAAACCATTGACAACTGTTACAAAGTTAAACCATGGATTGAAACTTGGAAAAAGCTATTATAAATTAACAGCACCCCTTTAACTCTGCATTCTCAGGTGTACCATTAGTGAAAGCTACTATGATTGCATAAAACATTTTATTATGTTAGTCTCAAATTTGTCAGCAGCTCATAGGATATGATGCAAGTGAGACCTACTGACCCATGCAGTCAGAAAGTTTTTTTTAAATAGGAATAGACTGGGGAGATGTAATGAAAAAGAAATAAATACATTAAAATTAATTAATAGTTTCTTTTAATACAAGTCAGTGAACATTTTCCCACCACTTCCCTATGCAGATGCTTTGACTTCATTCCAGGGAGTTTGGTTAGTGGGATTTACAGCTACTCCAAGTTCCTTAACAATTCTTAACTTGCTGTTTCTTGGTGCATAGCACTGAGCCACAAACCACATCAGCTCTCATGAGCAGCTGAGATTTTATACAAAACATGGTCTTGAGAGGGGTCAGTCTAAGGAAAAATAAAAGAAATCTATTCAGGTACGTCTCCCATTGGGGTTTCAAAGAGGAAATCCTATAAAGCAGTTCTGGGATTGCACTAACCTGATTTCATCTCCTGCTCTCTGAAACAAGAAAGAATGTGCAGCCAAGAATAAGGCTACGATCAAGAAGCACAAGAGAAATAGCAAAATGCAGAAGTCAGCTGAGCCCTTAGCAGCCCAGATGAGCACTCTTCACTCTCTCACCATGGAAATCAGTGGGACAGCTCTCAAAGCAACCAGTCTCTGGCTGGATTTCATCAGATAAATTAAGCCAATGCTGGCGAGAAAACTGTAACTGCATACACCACAGAACAGTTATGTCACTATGGTTTTTCCCCCTTTCTCCTTGTCTCCAAAGCAACTTTAAAAAAAAAGAGTTTGCTATGTTCTTATACAAAAGGAATTGTGCAATGCAGAGCTGGGCAAACTCCCACTAGGCATGCATATGTCATTTGATAAGGATGATAAAACATTAAAAGGGGCATTGCAGTGTTCCAACACTGCAATGGTAACACACCTCCTCTTTCACAGTAAGACTCATGCTAAACACCAACAGTGTCCAACCTGTCACAGTTACACAAGCTTTATCTGGATGGTATGCTGCATTCAACCCTCAAAACATGCAAAATTTCTCATTTCTCAGGATCACCACCATCACAAAATGTTTCTAGATAGGCTCAAAGATTGAGCCTCAAGTCCTCCAAACAATGGATTCATGATTTCTCTTGAATATAGTCTAGGAGGAACAAATGGAATGAATTAAACAGCATTCCCTTGGGAACATTAACTGCAACACTTTAATCCTTGCTGCACCTACCTAAGCCCTCATTTTCCAGTAAAGTGGAGAAGGTAAGTTAAATTAACATTTTGGTAAGCCCATCTTAAAAAGGAACTGCTCCATCTCTTATACAAGTGCATGTTCCCTTATAAAGGCAACGAAAATAAATAAATCTTAAATTGAAAATGAATAATATTTAACAAGAGCTTCCAAAATGCACCTCATCACATGCTCACCTTGAACAACTGCTACATTTTAAACAGCCAAATCTTGCCTTGCAGATGATGTGCAGGCTCCAGGCCTTTTCTGATCTTAAGTATTTGGACAGAGTTCAAAATATTTCAAAGCAGTGAGCATCTGGCTGTGTATTAGGTACCTTTGCACTAAATCAGAGCATCTCTATACCCTGTTGCAAGATAAGAGGAGGGAGATGCTAATCTATGACTTTAGACACAGTCCAAAGGAAGCTGCTGGAATGAAGCCCAAACAACCGTAGTTATTTAACATTTTCATTCCTGTTTGGTATCCACTAAACAAAACAGAATAATCTCCTTTTACATGGATGGGGTGACTATCACCTGAGAAGCTGCTTTAGATCCCTGCCAACACATATCCAAATCTTCTTGAAACATGTATGGGGCAGGCAGGCATTTTCCTCTCAACTGGTGTCTAGCCAGTGCCCCCTCAAAACATGACAAAAGCTGCCAAAATGCTTTTTGTATGCTGTACAAAATACAATTTCAAGAACTAATTAAGGACACAGGAGTTTTCTCCTAAGAACCTTCAAAGTCTTAGCCAGTCCCCATTTTAAAGACTGTCACTGAACTGACCAAACGTTTCTAAATAATGTAGCTCCAATGATAAAATGCCCATCTGACAGACACTTAGCTGTTCTTTGCTTAGATCAGCTCTCCATCTCTAGAGACATATGCCATTCTCAAAGTGTTTGTTCAGCTTATTTCAAAGGACACAATAAAGGAAACCCTGCAGTCTCCACAGCCAACTCAAGGGCTTTGCTATCTCTCTGCATGGACATTTAAGTCTCCCCACCCCGCAACCTGATACCATTATACTTCTACTAATGTAGACCCAGCAACAATACAGTTTAGTAATAGCCTATCACACAGTTTCAGATTTATGCTTGCCCCTCATTCACCTGTGCATTAGACTAAACCACTTTAACTAGCTCAATATTTCTTGAAGTCATGCTCTTCAGACTATATGCTAGGCCTACACAACCACCTTGTGAAGGTCCTTCCCCTTCTTCAGTGCTCCCTTATCAGCATGGAGTACATCTTACAGCCACAACTCTATCCCCCTCTTCCTCTGCCTTCTGTGTTAAAGTATAACAATACTTAGATGCAATTACTGTCCCAATAACTTGTTTTCATATTCTTATAGTTTGTGTGTTTTAAGCCAAGCAAAATTAGTAGTTCTCTCCTGGAGACAACTGAGGGAAAAAAGGAAATGTGCCACTCTCCTCCCTGAGGAAGGATATGATTTTGCTTTCTCAGCTCCTTTTCTATTTCTACTGCTTTTCGATGCTATTTTACTCAGTTGTTTCTCTGCCTGGCTTCCCCTTCATTTTCTGATCAGAGATTCTGCAGACTCGTTCCAGTTAACCTCTGCAATGTTCCTGAGGAAGCACAGGTTTTACTGTTTTACTAAGAAAATAATTTTTTGTTACTCCTACAGTGATTGGTATGGCAGCAGGAAGAATAATTAAGTGGACACACTCCTGGTAGCAATGATTTAATTCTTCTAGATGCTCTAAATGAGCAAGCTGGTACTTTGCACAGAAATTGCTGACCGCTTACATGCCCGACTGTCTACCTGAAGTCACAAGGACTGACAGGAATAATTCACATGGAGTTTTCTTTGTCCTTGAGACCACCCAACCCCAGAGCTGTCACAATGGAAGCAGACTAAAAGTAATCAGATGTTAAGATCACTACCATGACAGAGACTATTAGAGAATCAAATCAAATGGTCCTGCAGTGGCATTTTATACGGATACAATTATTCTGACCAATACAAGGGTATCCAATGGTATGGCTGTACAGCTGTCAAGAAGAAATAGCTTACTCTGGCAGGAAACACTGAAAATGACCTAATTTGGGCATAATTCACTTTAGGGAAACAAAGAAGGTATCATCTAGATAACACCAATTACTTCAAAAGAACCCCTTTAACAATCATAAGTCCATGTAATTTTTATAAAGTGACAATAAAAGCCCTCATGACTAAGGCTACATCATAATTTAGAGGAACAGGTTGGTTCTCTTCTGCTTTCTAGCACACACTCCTATTTTATTCACCCCTTCATTCTGAGGACAAAATGGTTTGTTATTTTAATACAACTTCCATCAAAGCCACAGAACACAGATCGCACCCCAATCACAACTAGTCAGTTACAATATTGCGAAGATGCATGTTAGTCTTTCTAAGTAAAGCCAATTTCTCGTCAGAAGGGGAATGACAAAAAAATTAATATTCAATTCCCCCAGACTAACACAATATCAATGTTACGCATAAAACCGAGCCTGATTCTATTTGTTTCAAAGTCATAAAGTTCTCTAGCTTCGGTAAAAGCTGGATCAGGACTTAAGCTAGTAAGGTGGGCTGTGGGAGGTTTTTGTACAATGATATGTTAAGTATAACTTCAAATTCATGCTTAGAAATAATACTATACTATGGAAAAGTCAAGGGTTTTTTTAGATATAAAATATTCATGTATGAACACTTCATCTCCTTTTTTAATTTTATTCTCTATGATCAATAACATGTGAATCGCACAAGAACTCAAAGAAAATGTATTTGTGTCATTTTTAAAAATTTGCCAGTTCTGAAGGCTGCCTGAAACAAACCAGAAAAATTACTATGCTGGATTCACATTAGCAATTTTGTTGGGCAGTTTTCCCCAAAACAGGAAAATAACCTACCACCACACAGACATGCAACTATTTAGCTATCCAGCCTAGCCGTGACTTTGTCTCACCCATTCCAGTTGCATATACTGAGCAAGAATTTACTGTCGCATTTCTGAAATGCTCTGAAATCACCTTCCTGGTCATTCCGTGAACCAGGTCAGGGAATTGGTCCAGCTGAAAAACAAACCCGTTTTTCCACTGGCTATTTTTCAGGTGATGGGTTCGCCATACAGCACTGCAGTCACCTGTGCAGCTGTTGGGGAAGGTGGAAAAAAAGAAATAAAAATAAATATATAAATCTGTAACCAGGGCAAGGGGGTGGTACAGGCAGAACTGCTTCCTGCAGCAGCACCAGCTCCAGGCACTCAGCTGAGCTTGAGTTTCTACTGCAAGAACTGCAGAAATTATGATTTTCAGTTTACCTGGAATATTTGTGAAACACATCAAAAGGCACTGAAGCCTTACAGCAAGCTAAATAAATTTGTCCTCCTAGGAGAGATCCATTTACAGAGAACAGCTATTGTAACAGCAGCTCTACAGAACAGCACAACTATTTTTCAGGCAAGTTTAACACGCTGAGGAGTATGCTTTTCTCTAATGCATTCTGTGATGCTGTTTCATAAGCCATTGATTTTATTATTTTGGAACAGCAACTATGATCAAACATACAAAAATTGGTCTCCACTTTGCTAAAGTAAAGGTTTTGAGAGCTGCTGATGAAGAAAATCTAGTGGTGGTGATGACCTATGTCTAAGTCCTTTCTTAAGCAAGTATAAGATTTTTTTTTTAGGTTGGTTTTTTTTTGTGGTTTTTGTTTGTTTGTTTTAAGTAAATAAGATGCCAAAACAAAGATTTCAGACAGAGGTGCTTTATACTCTTGCTTACATAACCCAGGTATCTCAAACTGAGACAATAAAACTGTACACAGCTTAAATCAAGCTTTCATGAGGAATAGAAAGCAAGCAAGCACACACACTTTTATTACAAAGGAAACCTGCCCCTAATGACATCATTCACATGATTTTTTTCACACAGATGGACACTTCCTAAGCTCGACACCTCTGCTCCACAGAGATGCGATTTGTTGCACCTTTTGTGCCCTCCCTCTGAGCACTGACTCAGATTACAAGGAGCTACTGTTCCCTGGCATACTTTCAGCCTTTCTAGAGGCAGCTATCATTCTGTTTAGGGAGAAGCCACGTAATTTTACAGTTTTCAGTCAAGCAAGGTTTTTAAATAACATTGATCTTAAATCCTGTCTCTCACTAAATAATTAAGACCAACAAGCAGCAACATATTTTAACATTTTAAATACAAACCAAAGGTTTTCTGGGAGTGAAATGAGAGCAAACATCCTCCTCAATAGCAGGAAAGAAAGAGCAATCCAAATAAAAGGCTTTTTTTCAAGGATTATTTAAACCCAAACAACAGTTTGGAGAAGTTCTGATACACTCCAAGGACACTGTTTTTCACAATATTTTGTCATGCCTCTAACTTCTAGTAGTAAATAAATGTATCGCTCCCATTTATAGTACCATGCTCTTTAACATCGCCAGGAGAAATGAGCTGCAGATAACCTTAAAACAATATTAGACATATTCACTGATCACATGGAAATACTAACACCCATTACCAGACTGCTGGAGATCCTTGTTTAGAGGAAGACAATTTTTATATCACTGAAAAACGAGCACAGAGACTAGCCAGGCACAAGTTCATTGAAGATACTATGGCCAGATACATAAAGGATGCCGGGTCTTGGCAAGTAAGTGAAGGAACTGGTGGTGAGGTGCAGCAGGTAGCAACCGGGCAGCTAACATGGCTCTATTAAATGCACAACTCATTATCTTCATTTGCTTTTCCAGATGTTGCATTAGACTAGTGTGCAAGAAAGGAGCGGAGAGTTTGTTTCGGTATGCTGCAGATGCAAAGGAAACCAGAGCTCTAGCGATAAGATTTCTGCCTGAACAAAGGGCACCCTCCCCGCCTCAACTCCACCTCGGCTCTGGGCACTCACTACCATTGTTCCCAGGGACAGGACACGCTCTGCCAGAGACTGCTCTGACAATATGGGTTATGGTTACACAATATTAGCTTATTGCAGCATATTTGTATCAATAACAACAGCGTGGAAGCAGCAATAAGGCACACAGACTTACACCTATGCTTTTCAATGTTTTACAGCCACTCACAATGTTTTATTGTGTGCTGCAGTGGACATGAAAGCCAAAGCAGAGACCTTTCATGCAACTTTTTTCTACACCAAAATCCTTAGCTCCTTCCTTCCTTCATCTGTGGTTTTGCTTTTTAAACCAGCAGTAGGAAGAGCTATGCCCCTGTCTAGTCAGAACACACTTAACGATTTCGCCTAAAGCATCGTTATCTGACATGCTGATTTTTCAGTAAATCACTGCTCATCAAAAACCACCACTGTTAGTAACTAACAGACACATACGTATATAGATACACAAATATACAAAGAAATTGTCACTTGTCAGCAAAAAAATTCTTAAGCATTAGGAACTGTTTCAGAAAGATGATGTCTCTTCTCTGTACAAAGTAAACTACAATTTGTTACATTTTTTTAAACTTTACTATGAAAAATGAGGTTAAACATGAACTTGAGTAAAAAGATGAATTACGTAATAGTATTCTGTTTACAAAAGTATTGCAATACATTATGAATCCTGAGAATATAAAAGCAATCCTTCAATGTTTTGCTACTTTAAAACACCATTTTTTTAAGCCATAGAAAAGTAATGAGACACTTGGAAATAAGAGTCTAACACACTAGCAAAAGTAAACCTGCAAACTAGTTCATTGCAACTGTATTCCCTCTATTACACTGTTTATAATGTTCAAGAAATATTTTAGGTTATATTATGGTCCACGTTCTGGAATAATAGCACTGGGGAGTTTTTCTTCTGCTTACTGCTGTTAAAGGATTGACTAACATAGTAGATCTGCATGAGCAAATATATTGTCCTTAATACCTAGAGCCTCTTGAATTAAGGCACACAGAGGAAAAGCTGGATTTTTGTCACTCCAATGACAAAATGCATTAAAAAAAATCGTTTTAAAGCCCTGAAAGTATGCAATTATATCTGAAATCTGAAGTAAAGGAAGCAACTTTAAGGAATGAAACAAGATTGCTATTCTAGAGTTTGCAACAACTACTGGACTGAAAACTACATACACCATTTGGACTGGTCATAAGACCTTTGTCTTTCCTAAGCAGATGGTCAAGGAAACTTTACAGATATACTAAGCAGAAGTATGGTAATAGGATGAAAACAAGTCGTGATGTGTCAGTGTGGCCAATATTCTTTTTTCTACTTAAGCAATGGATACTTTCCTCTGTTATGACCTCCTGATCTTTGTTGTTTCACTAAAAACGACTGCTGGAACCTCTGCACAACCAAAAGCTTGAAAAATTAACAATATTACAACTCTGCCATTATCTGCTTATAAAGCACTTGCTTTAAATAGTCAAATCAAAAAGCAACGTGCAGTTTAATAGCATAAATGTCTGTCTCCCAGAGGTTCATAGTAAAGCACTCCAGAACTACATTCACTAATGAGCAAGTTATATGGAAAAAGGCACTGTATTTACAGTCACATCCATTTGGGGTTTTGGGTTTGTTTTTTTTTTTTTACATTAAGAAGCATAATTTATATTGCAAAGGCATCAATAACGCTTTTTAAGCTTAAGCATCTTACCATCTAGGCAAAGCCAACAAGTACCCTGGATGCTTCTTATGTACCTGCAATGCAGATCAAAATGGACAATTCCACCCTCAGGGCTGCCTCAGCTTCTGTGTTTTTATTTACCTTCACTGTCTCAGCTTTACACAATTTAATAAGGCAAATTCAAATGCATACCACTGTCCGTGGTGGGAAGGGCCCCTCCTTCATCCCTGCTGTCCCACCCCACGTCCAGCATAGGGAAACAGCATCTATGCGGCTGGAAGAATCTGCATGTCTGAGGACGCCCTGCACTTCTTTGCTGCCATATCCACAAGCGACAGGCATTCTCCTCAGAAGGAAAAAATCTCCTCGTCTCAAATGAGGATTACTCCCTACCCACTCTAAAATGTACGCCATCCATCCATCCACCTTCTCTTTCCAGGACCCGTATTACTCATGAAAATGACACTGTTGTCGCTTTCTAAAGTGAAAACATACCATACAAAAGGAGACTGTGCAGGATGAAAGAGGATGTGAGGTAAAACCTGCCCCAGTGGGTGTGAGGGGGAGTCAGCAGCTCCCCTGAAGCCTATCCGAATTGTGCAGACGGATGCTGGGGAAGGATGTGAATGGGCGGACTGCTCTCCCCTGAGCTAGGATACATTCCCAACCAGAAATGAAAGAAGCATCCTTACCCTCGAGCCAGCAGAAATGGAAAGATAAGGGGTAAAGTGAGCTGCAGGACAAACCCCTTTTCTCCTCTGCTGCTCTAGTGACCAGAAAAAGGGCCTTTTACGCTCTTAGGAGAGATAAGGCAGCACGTTGGTCCAGCGCCAACACACCCTCGGCCAGGCAGACGGCTGCAGGAGTGGCCCATCCCACACACCCAGCTCTGCTCTTCGCAGCCCAGGCGGGCTGCCCTCGCCCCACCGCCGCGGCGGTGGGCAGGAGACCTTTCTCCCCAGAGGCTCTGCTTTTCCAGGACCGCGACCACCCCTCCTAACGAGAGAGGGGCCAGCGGGGTGCCCCGACACCCCTGCCCGCCGCCTTCGGGGCAGGGGGGATGACAGGACCCAACCCGACCCGACCCGCCTCACAGTGCCGCGGCGGGCGGGGAGGGTCTCCCCGGCGGGCCCGGCGCCGCGCAGGAGACAGCCGGTGGGTGCCTGTGAGGGGGGAGGAAAGGCCTCACCCCCTCACGGAGCGGCGGTGCCGCTAACCCGCCCCACGCCCAGCCCCGGGGGGGATCCCGGTGCCCCCCTCAGCTGGCCCCGGGGGGGAGG